>NC_064859.1:18359418-18661918 GCF_024139225.1 Suncus etruscus | reverse complement strand
TTTGTGCGGCAGTTTGGACACTCAGGCTCAAAAAGGTTAGCCATCACTGCCCTAGGAACACAAAAATACAATTCAAAAATCCCCTTCTCACACTTACATTCATTGCAGTGTTATTTATAATAGTCAGACTCTGGAAACAACCAAGATGCCCTTCAATAGATGAATAGTTAAAGAAATTGTGGTGGGGCCGGGCGGTGGTGCTAGAGGTAAGGTGCCTGCCTTGCCTGCGCTAGCCTAGGACGGACCTCGGTTGAATCCCCCGGTGTCCCATATGGTTGGTCCCCCAAGCCAGGAGCAACTTCTGAGCGCATAGCCAGGAGTAACCCCTGAGCATCACCGGGTGTGGCCCAAAAACCAAAAACCAAAAAAAAAAAAAAAAAAAAGAAAGAAATTGTGGTATTATATATATATATATATATATATATATATAATATATATATATATATATCCAATGGAATATAATGCAGTTGTCAGGAGAGATGAGGTCATGAAATTTTCCTATATGTGGATGTATATGGAATCTATTATACTGAGTGAAATAAGTCAGAGGAAGATAGACACAGAATAGTCTCATTCATCTATGGATTTTAAGAAAAATTAAAGACATTATTGTAATAAGGCCCAGAGACAATAGAGTTAAGGGCCAGAAGGACTAGCTTACAATTTGAAGCTCACCAAAAAGAGTGGTGAATGCTGTTAGGAAAATAATTACACTAATCATGTTAGTTAGCATGACAATGTTAAAGAATGAGAGAACTAGAATGCCAGTCTCAAATACAGAAGTAGAATGCCAGTCTGGAATACAGAGAGGTGGGGGAGGAGGGGGAGCACTGGTGGTGGGAATGTTGCTCTGGTGAAGGGGAGTATTCTGATTATGACTGAACCCCAACTACAATCATGCTTGTAATCATGATGCTGAAATAAAGATTTTATATATTAAAAAATAAAAGAAAAAAGAAAAAAAGAGAAGAAAAAGAATAATCCCTGGGTGCCAGAGCTCTAGCACAGTAAGTAGGGCTTTTGTCTCACACACAGCCGACTTGGATTCAATCCCCAGTATCCCATATGGTCCCCGGAGCCCTCCTGGAGTGATTTCCTAGTGCAGAGCCAGGAGTGGCCCCTGAGCACCACCAGGTGTGGGCCAAAACAAAAGCAAAGAATATTCCCTTAAGGAATATTAACTCAAAAGGAAGTAAGCCAAAAGAAGAAAGATAAATACAGGAAGATCTCACATATATGTGGGATTTAGGATAACTGCATGCATTAATGCAATGGTTTAAATGGAGGCTGTTGAGAACACTCTAGGCCCCAGAGTATAGTGAGAAGAAGGAAAGAAATTGAGTGTGTGGGGAGGAGAGGTGGTGCAAGCGGTAAGGCATTTGCCTTGCATGAGCTAGCTAGGACAGACCACAGTTTGATCCCCTAGTGTCCCATATGGTTCCCTAAGCCAGGAGCGATTTCTGAGTGCATAACCAGGAGTAACTTCTGAGCGTCACTGGGTGTAGCCCAAAAAGCAAAAAAAAAAAAAAAAAAAAAAAAAAGGAAAGTAAAGAAAAGAAAAGAAAAGACAAGAAATTGAGTGGAGGGGGAGAAAAACAAATATGAAAGGATGGGGGACAAGGGCCATGGGGACTCAGGTGCATTGGTTATTTAAGAACTAAACATCAAAGTCAGAGTCAATGATAATAAAATCACAAGACCCAAACTTTAAGAACCAAACTTAAAAAGGTGCCTGTTAAGCTGGCATGCTGGGGTCGGGGGTGTTGGCATGGAATGGACACTGAGAACATTGGTGAAAGGAGATTTGACACTGATGGTGGAAATGGTCTCAAAACATTGTATTTCTGAAACCCAACTATGAAGAACTTTGTAAATCACAATGAACAGCCTCAAGAGGCATTAAAACATCTGATTATTGGGACTAAAGTATTGCATAGCAGGTAAGGCACTTGCTCTACATGTGACTAACCCAGATACAAACCTAGCAGGCCCACCAGGAGTAATTTCTAACTATAGGGCAAGGAATCATCCTTGAGTAAAGCTAGGTGTGCCACCCCCAATAAAACCCACACCACAAACCTGATTATTCTTTATAATGCCAGGAAGAGGTATGATAAGAAATGAAAAGATCTAAAACTTCAATGCTTACTTGCAACCACTGCTTTGCTCACCTCTTCCTTGCCCACACTAATGCCTCTTTAAAGTCCATCTACTGATTAAGGTACAGATGATGGCCATGAAAGGACATGTTTTTCCACTGTACCTAATTCTAATCACATACTAGAAACCTCTATAAAGACCTGGGAAGTGACCTGAACTCTTATACCCTGGTAGGGAAGTACAACAGTGCAGTGTAAGATGACACCCAGCTATTAAGCCAATACAAAAGCATTCCCCCATCTTCCTCTTTCCTTTAAACTGACTCTTTTGATATGTAAAAACCCACCTGATCACTCGACTTTACCTATACTGGTGAAATTTCAGACTACGAGAATAAAGAAAGGTCAGTTTGGCTTGGCTTGCAGAGAGACCACAAGCCAAGAGCTGCTGACTCCATAACTCTTTCCTGACTTGCTTGGTTTATTAATCCTTTGTGTCTACTCTGCTTCTTCTGACCCATCTGCCTGGAGGCAGAAATACGTGTGTGGTGATTTTACAACATGGAAATTTATTTTACAGTGTGGTTTATATGGAATAGAGTAAGGAAGTACCTTAAATGAGTAAAAATAGAATTGTGTATGCTTCCATCAATTCCACTTCTGAGTATCAGGATAGAACTGAAAGCAGGATCTCAAAAAGGGGTTTTGCACATCCATCATCACTGAAGTATCATTTGCTTAAGCCAAGGCAGACACAATCTGATGGGGGTGGGGTGGGGGGAATGTGGTACAAAGAGTGGAATATTTATTCAGCTTTAAAAAGAAGGAAGTTCTGGGGCCAGAGCAGTGGTGTGGAGCGGTAAGGTGTCTGCCTTGCTGGCATTAGCATAGTTCGATCCCCTGGTGTCCCATATGGTCCCCCAAGCCAGGAGTGATTTCTGAGTGCATAGCCAGGAGTGACCCCTGAGCATCACCAGGTGTGGCCCCCAAAAACAAAACCAAAAAAAATGAAGGAAGTTCTGGGGTGAACAGTACAGTGTTCAGAGCACTTGCTTCTCACAAGGCTGGTCCCTGACATCCTATATGGTACTTCAAACCTGCCAGGAGCAATCTCTGAGCTCAGTAAAAGAAGATGGAAAAGAGGAGGAGGAGGAAGTCCTATCACATGCCATGCTACATTGATGAGCCCTGAGCCATTCTTATTACATCCTTATGAGAACTTTATGAACTAAGTGAGTCACAAAAGATGAATGACATGAGTTAGACTTAAGAATGAGGGACCTAGAGATGTCAAAGGCTGATAACAGAGAGGAAGATGGCTCTGGACAATACCAACTGTTCCAAGGAGAAAGGTAATTTCAGATGCGTTGGACGGTGCAGTCTCCGTTCTATAAGTCTGTGATACCGTTAAGACGTGAACATGAACCACCATCACTGCACACTTAGAAAATGTTTTACATGATTTGTAAAAAATTACCAAAAAAAAGTGAATTCAAAAGAAAAGCTCCATGGAAACTTATCAGAAAGCACCACCCAGAGGGAAAGAGACGGTAGAAAGAGCTGCGTGTCCTACTAGACAAACACTCTTGGTTTTTTTTTTTGTTTTTTTGGGGGTCACACCCAGCGTTGCTCAGGGGTTGCTCCTGGCTGTCTGCTCAGAAATAGCTCCTGGCAGGCATGGGGGACCATATGGGACACCGGGATTCGAACCAACCACCTTTGGTCCTGGATCGGTTGCTTGCAAGGCAAACACCACTGTGCTATCTCTTTGGACCCTAGACAAACACTCCTAAAGGTGGGAGACCCAACCTTGGTTCCTCCAAGTCCCTCTTTGATGGGATTCCTGCCAGCTTGCATCTTCTCGATATAAAGAATCCCAAATTGCCTTTGAGTCTCAGATCTGTGGGTGGTGCCATTAAGCCATCCTCACTCACCTGCACTGCCACCAGGTGAGGCCTCAGGATCTCAAGAGGCCTCCAAGCAATTGCTTTCAAAACTGATTTTTTTGTCATCTTCTTGTGACTGAGTCCCCCAAATACAAAGTCAATCAACTTAACCAAAACAGCAGCAACTTTTCAGTTAGGCAAGCATGTGTTTATCCTCAGAGTGTACAAGAGTATCGCAGGGTGCAATGCACACAAGATCACAATACAGGTAGAAATAGATATATTATCTTACTCTTCACATTCTGGGATACTCCATCACAACACCAATGTGCATCCAGAAAGAATCCTTGGTCAATGTGGGCATACATGATTTTCTCTTTTTTGTTTGGTTTTGTTTTGGGGCCACAACCAGTGGTACAGGATTACCTGAGTACTCCTGGCTCTGTACTCAGAAATAATTTCTGGGAGGCTCGGGGGACCCTATGGGATGCCAGGAATCGAATCTGGGTGGGCCACATGCAAGGCAAACACCCTTCCTGCTGTGCTATCACTCTGGCCCCTCATGATTTTCTATTAAGGGAGTTTTTTGGGCCACACCTGGTGATGCTCAGAAGCTCCTGCTTCTGATTCAGGAATCACTCCAAGTGATGCGCACAGGACCATATGGGATGCTGGGGATCGAACCTGGGTAACTTTTCGTCACTGTGCTATTGCTCCGGCCCCTTGTAAGGAAAATTTTAATAAAATTCATGAATTTTATTACTGATAAATTGATGAATTGATCTTTATGGAAGGGCAAATGGCAAATATCATTACCCAAAAAAAGGGGGGGGGGAGTCTGTGAACTGATGTGATCCTACTCCAAATCTTCTTATCTAATACCCTGCATTATTACAGTAAGAAGCTACTACATTTGCAGACTTTTTAGGCCCAACCTGCTTTTCAAAAAAGAAACTGCTCCGTGGTCCCCCTCCTCCCAAATCAACCTTCTTTCAGGGCACAAGCAGACCAGCTGCTTCGTGGGCTAGAGATTATCCACAGAACTCCCCCGGCTGCCTGGAACATTCTAGCAACAGGGAGGGGTGTGTTGCTATACACTCTGGGAATAGCCGTGCAGGGGAGGGATGAATGCAGGACAGCCACTCTTGGGAACCACTGCAGAGCACAGACCCACACCTCTGCGGCCTCAAACATAAATGTTCAGAAAATATTAACTTGACAGAGGGCCTGAGTCAGCATCACGTGGCATTTGTGTCATTTCCTGGAGACAAAGGTCACCTCCATCTTCTGCACACTGTCACACCATGCTGTGTGCATAGTGACAGCCAGCCGGGGGTGGGGGAGAACACCACTGGGCAGTGGAGGAGCTCTGCCTGGCAGTGCCCAGGCCCATATACTACCTGAGAGGCAAAGGGGCCCACCTGCCTGGCCCCACTCGGTTCCTAGGCTAGAAAACTGAAGCCATCAGGGGCTGGGTAATTTCTCCAAAGCCTCCTCAAGCCACACACAGAGGGTGTCATGATCTGGCTAGAGTGACTCCCACAGTGGTCTCCTAGGTCCAGCTCATAGAGTGCTCACAGTGCTCTCCAATCTAACGTCACTTTAAGGGAGGCAGAGGTTTGGAGTTACACTGGCTCTGTGCTCAGCATCACTTCTGGCAGTGCTCAGGAACCATGCGTGGTGCTGGGGAAGGAACCTGGATTAGCTACATGCAAAGTGCCCTCCCTGCTGTATCTTCTTGGATCCTTGAAGCTATTTTCATAAAATGCCATTAAAAAAAGTTCTGTGTCCTAAAGAAAGGGTTTCCCTGGGTTTTAATGTCCATGTGCTAGTTTTAAGAAAAGTGGGCATGTTAAATCAAGTGCTCAGCTAGATTCTGACTATTGGTGGGATCTTAGGATCCATTCACTCTTAAATTTCCTCTTTTGAACATTTTTTTTTAATTCTTCTGTGCAACTCACACATCCAAAATCTATTTCATATATGTGTACTTTCATATATTTACGTCACACCCAGCGGCACTCAGGGCTTACTCCTGGCTCTGCATTCAGAAATTATTCCTGGCAGGCTTGGGTACCATATGGGATGCAGGAGATCTTACACGGACAAGGCAAATTCCCTACTTGCTGCGCTATTGCTCCAGCCCCGGCCATAAATTGTAGTATATTACTTAACACAAGTATGCTTAGCTTTTTTTTTTTTTTTTAAATATACAGGTGGCTTAGAGTAATATTTTAAAACTTGTCAGACTTATTTTTTCTTTCTCACTTGGTTCTTCACTCTGCGCTTTCCTGTTCACATGGGCACTATTTGGCTCTCCTGGGAACGGTTTTAAAAGGATTACTCACTGCTGATGTCAACCGATAAGTACTCATTCCTTAAAGCAAATAAAGAAAAAACAAACTCGACTCTCATGCCGCTCTGCCAACAGTTTCAATCTGCGTTTACTGAAGGTATCTCAAGGCTTTACTCATAATTTTCTAACATGAAGTCATTCTTGGGAGTGGTGCAAGTTTTTATTTCTTTCCTAAACTTCAGGGCGTTCCAAAGGCCTTAGGTACTTGAGCAGAGGAGGGTAATTTCCAGGAGAGCAGAGAAGGTGGGTCAGTGACTGGCTACAGGGGCTTTTCCCTTCCTACCCTGGAATGTGAAAGCATCTGGTTACCTTCCACTAAAAAAGCAGGTTGGGGCAAAGGACCAGATTCCAAAACCCACCCATTAAAATCTGGAAAATGGGGGCCAATATCCCCGCCCCAAGGACTGCTCTTATGTATACATTTTTGTAATGTTCTTCAAGATGCAAGTGACACATCATCTTAAGAATGGCCTTCCTCAAAGTCTAGGACTATTTCTCTTCTTTATCATCTGCTGATACCAAACTTCGCAGCAAATATGCCAGGAATGAGTCAGTCCGGGACTTGAATGAACACACACGCATTTTTCTCCTAGCAACTGGTCTGTCTCTGTCTCTTAGGCTCTCTCCCTTTCTCTAATCATTTACAGGATTTAGAAAAACAAAACAAAACCAAAAAAACCTAGGGGGCCAGAAAGATAGTATAGAAGGTAAGGTGTTTGACCCTGATTTGATACCTGGCACCCCAGAAATTGACAAAGTTGATAAATTGATAAGTACGAAATGATCATTGATGGTGCTATAAATCATGGTACCTTGTCAAAAAGGAGTAAGTAAAAAAAAAAAAAGGCTTTAAGTTGTGCATTTAATTTTTCTATCTACCACAGGGCTTACTAAAGCCATTAGTGGTAAATTCAATTAAATGAACCAATACTTGAACTTCATAAAAAGAAAAAGCAAAAAAGTACAAAATAAATATTAGGGCACTTTGTGTACTAAAAATAAAGTCTACTTTGTGAAATTTAAAAGTTCATGAATATACATACAAATATGCACACTTTTTTATGTACTAGATTATCACATAAAATCTACTCTTTGTGATCTCTGATATCTCTTTCTTCCTTCCTTCCTTAACCCTTCCTTCCTTCCTTCCTTCCTTCCTTCCTTCCTTCCTTCCTTCCTTCCTTCCTTCCTTCCTTCCTTCCTTCCTTCCTTCCTTCCTTCCGATTTGAGAGCCACACCCAACAGTGCTCAGGAGTTCTGGCTGTTCTCTGGTCCTCAATCTATCTTTCTTTCTTTTCTTGGGGGGGGGGGCACACCCGGCGGTGCTCAGGGGTTACTCCTGGCTGTCTGCTCAGAAATAGCTCCTGGCAGGCTCGGGGGACCATATGGGACACTGGGATTCGAACCAAGCACCTTTGATCCTGGATTGGCTGCTTGCAAGGCAAACACCGCTGTGCTATCTCTCTGGGCCCCTCAATCAATCTTTCTTCCTTCCTTCCTTCCTTCCTTCCTTCCTTCCTTCCTTCCTTCCTTCCTTCCTTCCTTCCTTCCTTCCTCCCTCCCTCCCTCCCTCCCTCCCTCCCTCCCTCCCTTCCTTCCTTCCTTCCTTCCTTCCTTCCTTCTTCCTTCTTTCTCTTTCCTCCCTTCCTCCCTTCCTTTCCTTCCTTTCTTCCTTCCTTCCTTCCTTCCTTCCTTCCTTCCTTCCTTCCTTCCTTCCTTCCTTCCTTCCTTCCTTCCTTCCTCCCTCCCTTCCTCCCTTACTCCCTCCTTCCCTTCCTCCCTTACTCCCTCCTTCCCTTCCTCCCTTACTCCCTCCTTCCCTTCCTCCCTTACTCCCTCCTTCCCTCCCTCCCTCCCTTTCTCCCTCCCTCCTTCCTTCCTTCCTTCCTTCCTTCCTTCCTTCCTTCCTTCCTTCCTTCCTTCCTTCCTCCCTCCCTCCCTCCCTCCCTCCCTCCCTCCCTCCCTCCCTCCCTTCCTTCCTTCCTTCCTTCCTTCCTTCCTTCCTCTGATTTTCGGGTCACACCTGGCAGCACTCAGGGGTTACTCCTGGCTCTATGCTCAGAAATCACTCCTGGCAGGCTCAGGAGACCATATGGGATGCCGGGATTCGAACCACCGACCTTCTGCATGAAAGGCAAATGCCTTACCTCCATGCTATCTCTCCAGCCCCATCATTTTCTTTCAATTGGAGGAGAGGGTGGAGCTTTAGCCAATGGTGTTAAGGGGTTATTTCCAGAAATGCTTAGGGGACCATGCAGTGCTGGCATTGACATTTGGGATCTCAGGGCCGGGAAGGTGGCACTAGAGGTAAGGTGTTTGCCTTGCAAGCTCTAGCATAGGACGGACCGAGGTTTGATCCCTTGGCGTCCCATATAGTCCTCCCAAGCCAGGAGCAATTTCTGAGCACATAGCCAAGAGTAACCCCTGAACATCAAATGGGTGTGACCCAAAAACAAACAAACAAAAAAAGACATTTGGGATCTCACATGCAAAACTCTATCCACTTCGACAGTCTCACTGGTGCATTCTTTCAAAACTTTAAGCTGGAGAGAGATTAGTCTAGTAGGGTTCCTCTGAAGAATCCATTTAGTTTTCAAAACATCTCCCAGAATAAAATTCATTAGAATTGGCAATGAGAATGCCGATTAAAAATATCACCCTGATATGGGGAGAAAGGAACTCTCATTTATTACTGGTAGGAATGCCGTCTAATCCAGCCTTTATGGAAAACAACATGGAGATTCCTCAAAAAAATGGAAATTGGGGGCTGGAGTGACAGCATAGCGGTAGAGCATTTGCCTTGCACACTGCTGACCCGGGACAGACCTGGATTCAATAGCCAACATCCCATATGGTCCTTGGAGCCTGCCAGGAGTGATTTCTGAGCATAGAGCCAGGAATAAGCCCTGAGCACTGCCAGGTATGGCCCCCAAACAAACAAACAAACAAACTGGAAATTGAGTTTCCATATGATCCAACTATACCACTCCTAAGGATATACACTAGGAAGACAAAAATTCAATACAAAAAATACCTTCTGCACACTTATATTCATTGCAGTGTTATTTATAATAGCCAGGATCTGGATACAACCCAGATGCTCTTCAACAGATAAGTGGCTAAAGAAACTATGGTACATATACACAATGGAATATTATGCAGCAGTCAGAAGATAAAAATTTTCCTATACATGGATGAACATGGAAACTATTATGCTGAGTGAAATAAGTCAGAGGGAGAGAGAGACACAGAATAGTCTCACTCATCTGTGGGATTTAAGAAAAATAAAAGACAGTATTTTTTTTTTTTTTTGGTTTTTTGGGTCACACCCATTTTGATGCTCAGGGGTTACTCCTGGCTAAGCACTCAGAAATTGCCCCTGGCTTGGGGGGACCATATGGAATGCCGGGGGATTGAACCACAGTCCTTCCTTGGCTAGCGCTTGCAAGGCAGACACCTTACCTCTAGCGCCACCTCTCCGGCCCCAAAAGACAGTATTTTAATAATAACCAGAAACAATAGAGATGAGGGCTGAAAGGAGCGGCCCACAATATGAAGCTTACCACAAAGAGTGGTGAGTGCAGTTAGAGAAATGACTACACTAACAACTAGCATGGCAATGGTAGTGAGTGAGAGAAATAGAATACCTATCTAGATTATAGCCACGTGGTGGGGGAGGAGAGAGATGAGGGGCATTGGTGATGGGAAGGTTAAATTGGTGAAGGGGATGTTGTTTTATAACTGAAACCCAACTACAAGCATGTTTGTAATCATGGTGCTTAAATAAAGATATTATCTTTAAAAAAATCTTAAAAAAAAAAAATGAAGGCCAGGGATGTGGCTCAGTGGTAGAGCACTTGCTTTACATGTGTGAGGCCCTGAGTTTGGTTCCCAGAGAGAATTTATGGGAATGTCCCCCAAGGACTCAGCCTGGAGTAGCACCAGGCACAGACAACGTGGCCCAAAAATCCCCCAAAATAAAATAAAATAGAAGAAAACAAAATGCAGAGCACCCTGACTGTGTGTATAAAGTATAATTCTTGTTGTTCTCATTAAAGATCCACCTGTGGGCAAGTCTGAAGATTAGGGCTCATTAGAGGTGCAAAGAAAGCCACACAGCACAGCTGCTCATCCAGTGCAGGGGGGTTGGGTTTCAAACTGGTATCAAGTGGGTCCTCCCATCTTGCCTCCTGGCCCTCTCCCTTTCTCCCTCCCTTTCCCTCCCTCTCTCTCCTTCCCTCTCTCCGTCTCCCTCCCTCCTTCCTTCCCCCCCTTCTTGAATGCCACTGCATTATTTACCAGCATCCCTCCTCACAAGGGCCTGGCTTCCTGCATAGACCAATCCCATCACTGCAATGTGGGTGCTCAGAGTGGAAGCCAGAAGAGCATCTTTGACAGGGGAGATGACAGCAGGAAAATTCGTGGTTCCACGGGGGAGATGTGGAATCTGGAGGACTAGGAACAGCTTCTCAGAATTATCTAAGGCTGCTTGGGAACTCTCAAGGCATAGAATTGTTCCAGCTAGCCCTCTGGCTAGAGCAGTGCTTCTCAAATAGTGGGGCGCCTCTTCCGGAGGAGGGGGGTCGAGGCTCCGGAAAGGAGGCCGCATTTGACCTCGGCAAACACTGTCATAACAAGCTAAGCCCCGTGTTTATGTTCTGTATGCCTCTGGAGCTGAGAGTTGCTGTGTCCTGCTTCAAATCCCGCTGCGAAAAGCTATGCATTGTAAAACGTGCTCATTGCAGCCATGCATCCAGACATCACCTCTGATCAAAAATCAGCTCAAATTATTTTATATATTTTTGTTTTGAAGGTTATAGTTTTTTTTTAATAAAGATACTGTTTACAGTCACGCGGGGGGGGGCGTGAAAAATGTTTTCTTCTTCCTAAGGGGGCACAACAGAAAATAATTGAGAGGCACTGGGCTAGAGGAGCAGAGAGTTAAACTGACCCAAACAACACAACATAAGCCCTGTGAACTCAAAGGAAAGGATCGAAGCTACACATTCTTCCAAACTGCAGCATACAGTTCCTTTATGCAGCCTTGCATAAGGGACAATAAACAGCTGATGCTATCCTGGGAATAGAGGTTGTCCCAGAACCAAACACCTCAGTGACAGCTTTGTTTACCCTGTTAGGTGGGTCATATCCACCCATGTCTCTTTGTCCCTGAACTCCAATGCAGGATCCCAAAAGTGTGGCCTGTGGCTGACATCTATAAATCCACAAAAATTATTTAACTAGCACATGAGGCTACAGATGACAGAAGAAAACACGGGTGACCCACATCCCACTAGGGTTGAGTGTCCCTTGTCACAGGATTCAAGCAGCCCAAAACCATGCATGGTAGAAAAGAAACGGGTCCAGAAGAACCACAGGGGCTGATAGAAGCATGGATGGGTCCAGAAACACTGCAAGAGCCCAAAGCAATAGTGGGCAATAAAGAAATCTTTAGCTTTAGCTCTTTGGGCCAAAAAAAGGGGTCAACACTCCAAAGAGCCAGTTTAGGGCATAGGGAGCAAAGGTGAGCTTGGACAGGCACAGTGAAAAGGCCGTCCAACTATCTCTCTGCTGGTGCCAACTGTTTACACATACTTCTGAGACCATCTCGACCAAAGTAATGCTGTTTGGGGAGAGGGAAGATACTCTAAGAATAAACATTCAAGAGCGGAGATTTTGGGGGAGATATTGTAATATTTTATAGTATATCTTATAATCTGTTACTGTAAAAAGTCTTAAAATACAGAATATAAAAACAAACAAAAAATACAGAATATACTTCTCCACAGGTATTCCAAACATCAGGATATTTTTCCCCTACAAGAGGTGATATTAATAGTGACCACATATGGGTCATCAGTTTTACAAGTAAAAGCACCTACTTTCATTCAGTCTTCTGTGAAATTCCTGAAAGGCTGAAAGAAGTATCATCATCCATTGTCTGTGAGCCTTATGAATTCAGGTCCTGATGTCCATCCATGTCTGTAATCCATATGTGCATTATGCCTTTTGTACATAGTATTAGAAGAGGTCTGTTCTTTTTTTTTTTGTTTTTGGCATGTAAATGACCAGTTTTCCGAATGATATCACTTGTTGAAGAGGCTTTCCTTGCTCCATTTCATATTTTTTGCTCCTCTAGTGAAGATTAATTGATCATATGCCTGAGGGTCTGTCTTAAGATATTCCATTCTATTCCACTGATCTAAAGATGTAGCTTTATTTCAATACCATGCTGTTTTAATTCCTACTTACAGTTGAAAAGAAAGCAATGTCCCCAATCTTCTTTTTCCCAAGGACTGTTTTAGCTATTATGGAGGGGGATATTGTCCCATATGAATTTCAGGAGTGTTTGATCTATTGATCTATTTATTTGAAAAATGTCAATGGCATCCTTATAGAAAATGCATTGAATCTGTACAATGCTTTGCAGAATATTGCCATTTTGATACTATTAATCCTCCAATCCATGAGCAAATAAACAGGAAATGTTTCCATTTTCTCATGTGCTCTCTTACTTTTTGATGTAGTGTTTTGTAGTTTTCTTTGTATAGGTCTCTCATTTTTGTAGTTAGGCTGATTCTGAGGTACTTGATTTTCCTCAGGCACAGTTGTAAATTGTAGGATCACCACCATTTTCCAGGCTGCGGTTATCTGCGGTAAACTACAGGCTGCCAGGCTTCTTCTGCAGGTTACTCCAATAAGCTGCTTTTCTGCCTGCTACTGAGCTGCTGATTGGCTGCAAAAGCCGAGGCTGGTGCTCAAGCTGCAGGGGCCTGAGGCTTTCCAGGGCCCAGTACTGCAAGGCTCACAGGGGCCCAGGGGGTCTGGCTACCAGGTGGAGCTTCATGCCCACTCAGGGACACCAACTTGTAGTGACCACCTACCGGGGACTGATAGAGAGGCTACAGAGAGAGGAGGGATAGAAACCAAGTATTGTTTTTATTGTTCCTGCAGTCTGAGGCCTGCTACAGCAGCAGAGGTTTGGGGGAGAGAGAGTGGTGGGGAAGAGAGAGGAAGAGAGAGGGAGAGAGAGAGGGAGAGAGGGAGAGAGAGAGAGAGAGAGAGAGAGAGAGAGAGAGAGAGAGAGAGAGAGAGAGAGAGAGAGAGAGAGAGAGAGAGAGAGAGAGAGAGAGAGAGAAATTCACCAGCCAGAGGTGGTCAAGGGAGGACTGTAGTTCCAGGATCAATAGAGAGATAGAGGGATAGATACAACACAGACAACATCTAACTGGTGCTTTATCTCCAATCCCCAGTAGACTGGCAGGCACTACTCTGGTCACTATCCTGGGACCCCTCCCAACCATCCAAGGTTTTTCTTCTATATCTGGCCTAAAAGAGGTATATCCATGAGCATATCCAGGGGGGCGTGTCCATGTTCAACTGTCATTAAATATTCATTAAATGGGTGTGTATTTTAGTATCTATACCTTCCATTTCATTTTTTCATATAGGAAAGTCCTGGATTTCTGTGTATTTATTTGTAGCTTTTCACTTTACCATATAAATCTATAATTTCAGGAGGATTTTTGTGGAGTTTTTAGGATTTTCTAAATATAGTATCATGTCATCTGTAAAAAGTGAGAAGATAACTTCTTCCTTTCTTATTTGGATGCTTTTGTTATTTTTTTCTCACCAAATTACTATGGCAAATACTTCCAGTTGAATAGCACTATGACATAGGGAGAAGAAATGAATAGAAATGTCCTTAAAAATAAATACAATTGGACAAAAGGCACATGAAAAAATGCTCTGCATAACTAACCATGAGGGAAATGCAAAGTAAAATAACAATGAAATACCATTTCACACCACAGAGACACACAGAGATGTGTGAGATATCATTTCACACTTCAGAAAGAACAAGAATGGGCCGGAGAGATAGTATGGAGGTAGGGCATTTGCCTTGCATACAGAAGGACGGTGGTTCAAATCCCGGCATCCCATATGGTCCCCCGAGCCTGCCAGGAACGGTTTCTGAGCATAGAGTCAGGAGTAACCCCTGAGCGATACCAGGTGTGACCCAAAAACCAAAAATAAATAAATAAAAAGAACAAGAACAATTAGTGATGGCATAGATGTGGGGAAAAAGGGGCTCTCATTTACTGCTGGTGATCCAACCTTTCTGGAAAGCAAAATGGTCATTCCTAAGAAAATTTAGGAATTGAGCTTCCATTTGACCCAGCAACCCCACTTCTTGGAATATACACTAAGGGCCCAATAAACAAACTGGAGAAAAGGCATTTGCTCCCCTATGGTCCTTGCAGAATTGTTCACAATAGTCCAAGTCTGGAAACAACCCAAGAGTTCAAGAAGAGATGACTGGGTACAGAAACCGTGGTATATCTACACAATGGAATACTCAACTATAAGAAAAGACAAAATCGGGCAATTTGCTGCTACATGGAGGGACCTGGAAAGTATTATGCTGAGTGAGGTTAGTCAGAGGAAGACACCGACACAGAATGAGGTGTCTTCACCTCATATCATAGACAGGAAATAAAGAAACATAACAAATGCCTCCAAACATGGAAACAAAAAACATGAGAGCTGGTCTTCAGTAGGAAACTATCAATGAGGGAGTAGGGGAGAGGGCAGGGAGAGGACAATGCCTATGGTGGAGGGAGGTGCTCAGTGGGGAAGAGGAGGCATTGGAAGGTGGGAAAGCATCATGTGTGAAACCCTGTTAGCAGTAATGCTGGACACCACAGTGTATCAACTTTTATATATATATATGTATATATGTACATATATATACATATACATACATACATACATACATACATACATACATACATACATACATATACACGCCCTTGGTAGGGGCCAGAACAGTGGTGCAAGTTAGGGCATCTGCCTTGCCCACACTAGCCTAGGACGGACCTCCCATCCCATATGGTCCCCCATGCCAGGAGCAATTTCTGAGCACAACACCAGGAGTAACCCCTGAGCGTCACCGTGAGTGGCCAAAAAAACAAATGAAAAAAGAAAACATCCTTGGTAGAGGCAGGCAGGTAGGTGGGAAGAAGATGGGAGATGACAAGAAACTGGCAGAAAGACATGGACACTGGAGAAGGAATCAGTGTTGAAACACAAATGACTTGATAATTTCACAGTGACTGAAAAGCAAAATAAAGGCCAGAGTTTGGAGCTACAAAACATCCAAGTCAGGTGTGAGGATGACAGAGCAGATACCATCACTGCAGAGGTACTGTGATGGGGGCCTGGAACCTGCTGAGGATGCAGAAGGACTCCAGCTCCCTGGCAGTCTCTCTCAGGACTCTAGGCCTCACACCTGCAACCTATCAACACCTGTCTCCCACCTCCAGCTACACGGACTTTCCTGAATTCGGGGGACTCCAGCGACCTCTTTTCCTTGCAGAATAGACAACTGCAAGTCATGGTGAATGCAGGATTCTTCCCAAAGGAGAAAAACAGCATATACAGATAAAAACCTGTGTCCTCATTACCAAACTACCCCTACTGTATTCCTATTTTTATGTGATCGCATTAAAAACAAAATGCCAATACTGTGTAAAGCCAAATTATCTTCTGCAATTAATTTAGTGTCAAAGATAAAAAAGTAATTGAAGAAACTATTAAAATGCTTAAAATCATCTGCGGCCAGTATTAATTTCTTTCCACAGTGCTAACCTGGATACTTAAGGTAAATCATTGAATTAAATGCTCCAGCATAAGTCTTGCTCACTCAAACAAAAATCTATGTTTCAAGACAATAGTTTTTATAGCCATTAATCATTGTTATTTACTCTAAACATGTAAAGACAAAGATGTGAATATATATTTTCATGTCCTTTTAATGTCTGTCCCTACAAACCACGTAAAGTCAAATTCATATTTTAACATGGTTAAGGCTCAGCAGAAAGGCTATTATGCCAAATTCCAACTCATCAACATTTAATAACAGCTCCTGATCTTATTTTTAATTTCTGTTATTTTCCTCATAATGCCAACTCAAAACATAGACTCTCTTCGACTACCTTTCTATACCATTACTGTTTGGAAAAAGTTTAATCAAAACTCTTAAATGTGCCTGAAATAGTGCAGTAGATCAGGTGCTCATGGCTGATCCGTCTTATGCTTGTCAAAGTATTAACTGTTAATATATACAGTACGTTTAGAACCTGGTATGCAATAAGTACCATCATTAGTGTGTGAGCTTCTGTTGTAATACAATAACTCAGGTTTCTTAATAACAGGGGGAAAACATCCAAGCAAATGGACAGACAACTGATAGTAAGAAAACTAGAGACTCTTCTTTGGAACTGCGATAAAGACCAACAGAAAGAGCAGGAATGGTTGCACCATTTATAAGTAAGTAAAGCTCTTCTTGAAAGGAAGATGAAGGTTGGAAAGATGGGAAGCAGGTAGAGTGCTTCAATCTCCAGAATCTCATCTGGCCCCTCGAGCCCCACCAGGAGTGATCCCTGAGTGCAGAGCCAGGAGTGAATCCTGAGCACTAACCCGGAGTAACCAAAGAACAAACAGATGAGTTTTTCACTCAAGAAAGAGGAAGGCTAGGGAAGCCAGGTAATGCACTTGCTCTATGTCTTAGATTCTGTTGGAAACTCCAAATTGTCACTGGGAGACCCCACACACTATGTCAAGAAAGAGCTCCTGAGAGCTACTGGCTCTGGCAAAACAAAACAAAACAAAACAAAGTGAGTGAGAGAGAGAGAGAGAGAAGAGAGAGAGAGAGAGAGAGAGAGAGAGAGAGAGAGAGAGAGAGAGACGAGGAAATGCTCTAGGACTAAAATGTGATATATTTCCTCATGAAAGGTCATTGTCACCCTTAGCATACTGTACCCAAGTGAAGGTTCGAGAATAAAACAGTCCACTAGCATTAATCAGGACCATGGTTTCTATATAGCTTTATGTTAATAAATAAACTAGAAATAAAGCTCTCATTTCATTTCCTCTAAATCAGGCAAGCTTGAGAACTACCTCTACATCACTGATCTCTTAAGACACAAATTATCCTAAAACGCTACAAAAAGACCCCATAACATGTACTTGACTGCACCCCTACTTCCATTTCCTCTTTCCTCCTTCCTGTAAACATCCTAAATCTTCTAGCCTAACTTTAAAAGGGAAAGATTCCACCTCCACCCCCAAACAAACCTCCTAATTCCAAACATACTCCTGACCAGCAGCTTCTCACAGAGCCTCCCCAGGAGGAGAGAGGATTTTCCAAGTGAGGTGCAGGACTCAAGTCATGAGCAACCAGTGGAATTGACCCCAGAAGCTTGATACAGGCACCAGGGAAACTGAGGCAAAGCTTGTGGCAGCCTCAGGGTACAAAGGAATTCTGGTCCTCTTCCTGTCTGGACCCCCAGAGACTAGCCCCATGCTTTTAGCAGGTATGCAAGGACTAAAAGACTTCCACACTCAGCTTAGAGCAGCAGATCTCAACTAGAGAAAAACCCAGGATCCAGGATCAATGCTGTGGAGAGAGACATGGACACATGGGATGTATGGGGGCAGCCAGAGATTCCATACTTTGACATTATACCCTTGAGTACACCTGTAGCCATGCTAACCAAACTCTCTTCTGGAAAATAGTAAATAAATCAAAGCCACCTAATTACATAAGTTCTCAAAACTGGGTCTGACTTTTTGAAGACCATCAACCCCAAATGTGGGGCCAAGAAACAAGCCAAGAAACTTGCTTAAATGCCAAATCTGTCTACTGTGTGATTGAAAAATCCCTCCTCTCATTTAGATCACTTTGGATTAGGTAACCTACTGCTTACAACCAAGCAATCTCTGGATAAACAGCTGCCTCATAATAGTACATTGGGAAGGTTGCACAACTTTCGAAAGTGAGCTCTATTAATCATAAGCTATAAATTTACCTATTTTGTCATTTTGATTCATGTGTGATAATTAAAAACATAGGGCCTGCCTTTGTCACCAGGAAACCATTTTACTTAAAAATCTCAACATACGTGCTCGCTTCGGCAGCACATATACTAAAATTGGAACGATACAGAGAAGATTAGCATGGCCCCTGCGCAAGGATGACACGCAAATTCGTGAAGCGTTCCATATTTTTAAAAAAAAAAAAAAAAAAAAAAAAAATCTCAACATACAGATATAATCCTGGAGCCAACTCTAATCTGATCTGTTATTGCACATACCCAGTATGGTTGTCACCATAACAGAATCCCATCATTCTAACAGAACCCTGTCCCTGTAACAGAACCCCATCACTATGACAGAACCCATCATCCTAACAACACTCTGTCATCCTAACAGGCCCTATCACGCTAACCAAACCCCTGCCTATTGACAACAAGATAAGGCCACAGAAGCATGTTCATGGTATCTAGCAACACGAAGCAAGAAATCACAAAGTTAACTGAGAGCTTTGAACCTTCAAAAATCACTAGGAATGGGGCCGGAGAGATGGCACAGCAGAAGGGCATTTGTCTTTCACGTGGCTGACCTGGGTTCGGTTCCCAGCATCCCATATGGTCCCTCAAGCCTACGTGGTGCATTTTCTGAGCACAAAGCCAATAGTAGCCCGGGAGCACTGCCAGGTGTGGCCCAAGGACCAAAATGAATAAATAAATAAATAAAAATGGTTTTTAAAAAAAATCACTAGGAACTTGCTTTTACTGACCTGATCCAACCATCACTTCTCACACCTAAATTCCAACTTCCCCAACCGCTCACAGGGGGTTCTCAATAAGAGCTGGTCAGGCCAAATAATGCCACACAGCAAGCAATCTAGGTCACCTGTCAATTTGTGTGTAGAAGGGATGGTGTCCACTTGCGTGTGAGGCAGATCCGAGGTAAGGCCAGGGCCGCCCTAGTGAGCTGATGGCTCCAGGCTCTGAAACACTCTGACCCTCCTCCACGAAGGTAAGTGGCCATTTAACCGGCTGTCTTGGGGTGTGTGGTCCCCTAAATAGTGGTCAGCCGGCTGTCCAGGGCTGTGCTGACCAGGGGGATCCACATGACAGGGGCAGATTTCCAGTTCCCGGCTGTGGCCCTACCTGCCAGCGCCTTGATGCGGGATCTCTCGAAGAGCCGCGCAGAACTGTTCTCATTATCCCAGTCATCCACGTCCCAGCGGTTGTTGACATCACTGTACTGCTGCTGAATCTCAATGTTGTCGTAGTCCGTGGCCACGGTGGTCGTCATCTTGAACTCTCAGCTGTTCCTCCACATCAGCTCTTTCTCAGAGACCTGCTCAGAAGCAAAGAGAAGGACGTGGAGATGTGAGACCCAAGTGTGGACCTCCTGGAAGACCCCAGGATAAGGAGAGAGGAGGAGACCCCTGACTGGCTGGTCCAGCACTGGGTCCCCCAGAGCCTGGACTAGTTGCAACCATCACTGCCTCTTGCTTCCATGTGGCCAAGGCCAAGACAAATGTTACCATCTCTGAGCCTCAGTTTCCCGAGTCCTTACAGAAGATTGCCAGGTAGATGAGAATATGAAAACCCAACCCCTGCCCCCAAAAAGAATAGGGTTATCTCCTTAAAAGTATAAACTTTTAGTTTTAGGTTCTTGTTTTGCTGAGGGGAATCTTTATTTTATTGGTTTTGGGGCCACACCTGGCTCTGGATCAAAGCTTACCAGGGTCAAACCAGTTCAGTTGGGGGAAAGGCAAGGGCCTCTACCAATTTTGCTGTACCAACTTTGCAGTCCCTAGTTGTAAAGTTTTTTTTTTAATAATATTTTATTTAAACACCTTGGTTACAAACATGATTGCGGTTGGGTTTCAGTCATATAAGAGGACATCCCCCATCACCAGTGCAACATTCCCACCACCAATGTCCCAATATCCCTGCTCTCCACCCCGCCCCCGCCTGTACTCTAGACAGGCTTTCTATTTCCCTCAGCATTACTTGGGCTTCTGAATGAATTTATTAGGCTTATCAGTTATAATAGACTCATTATTCATTTGAAGAGGGTTTTGGGCTACACCTGGCAGCATTTAAGGGCTACTCCTGGCTTTGTGCTCAGGAATCACTTCTGGCAGGCTCGAGGACAAAATGAAATGCTGGAGATTGAACCCTAGTTGGTCATATGCAAGGCAAACACACTCCCAGCTGTGCTATCGGTCCTGCCCTAGACTCATTATTCTTTTTTTTTTGTTTTTTGTTTTTTGGGCCACACTCGGCGGTGCTCAGGGGTTGCTCCTGGCTGTCTGCTCAGAAATAACTCCTGGCAGGCACAGGGGACCATATGGGACACCGGGATTCGAACCAAACACCGCTGTGCTATCTCTCCAGGCCCCCAACTCATTATTCTTAATAAATACACAATAAACTATAATCTTATTTCTACTAGAAATTCAGAAACTCCAGTTGTCTAAGACAAAGAATAGGTCCTTTTATCTAGACATCTCATTTACATGCTGGAAAACCAAGGCTTAAGATGACATGATTTAAGGATTTAGATTTAGATGAAATGATTTGGAGATGACTGATGCCTACTAATGCTTCTGAAATAGTGACTGGGCTGGGAGAAGTCTCAAAGGGCTGTGTACCAGCTTTGCCTGCAGGGTCCCATGTTCCATCCCTGGTGCCTCATGGTCTCCCAGGAACAGCAGGGAGTGATCTCCGGGCATCATACCCTAAGGAGCCCTAAAGCAACACCAGGACTGCCCTCCCACTGACAATCAATAAATCGTGACTGCAATTAGGTGTATACCTAACTCATCACCACTCAACAGGGAACTCCCAGACTCAGAGGTATTCACAGAGATACATGGAATCAAGGACCTCACAAAAAAGAAAAATCAATTTTAGTTGGCTTTAAATAAATCTTCCAATTGTTATCACAAAATGACTATTTGCAGAACCAGAATATACTCAGGATTCACTTAGGTGCCAGCACTACTGCCAATGAGAAAGATAAAACTTAGCAGGGCCGAAGTGATAGCTCAGTGGTAGGGCATTTGCCTTGCACGAGGCTAACCCAGGTTAGATGCCTGGCATCCCATATGGTTCCCTGAGTCTGCCAAGAGCAATTTCTCAGGGCAGAGCTAGAAGTAACACCTAAGCACCACCGGGTTTGCCCCCAAAAACCAAAACCAAACCAAAACCAAAACCAAACCAAAACCAAACCAAAATCACCAACCAAACAAAAAAATTAGCAATGAAAAAATCCACTGAGACTTCCAGGTCAGCAGGAAGCACACAAGGTCGAGGAGAGGTCAAAAGAAAATGGGGCAATAATAATAGAATAGTGGGGCACCAATAATAGAAGCTCGAGGTTCTTGAGAGGAGATCTCATGATTCTCCTAACTAAACACAGAGTTAATTATCCATGTGATGGGGACATTTACCATAATGTATAAATGCATCAAATCAACACATTACAGCTTTAACCTTGCCCAATATTCTGTGGCAAGTGTGTTTTCATTTTTTAAATTGTGGAGTGACTATCTTCCGATCTGGTGGTCAGGGAAAGTCTGTGAGTCAGTATTTGAGCTGAGATCTCAAGTCAACAGGAAGGAAGGTCACACCCAGATCAAGGGGAACTGCATTCCAGGAATCAGAAACCAGACCGTGGTCTGGTCAGGCCCTGTAGTGAGAGGGAGGCAGGAGCCAGTTCAGGAGCAGTGAAGGTCGGTGTGGCTGGAGCCAGCTGGTCTGGGTAGGCTGGGCAGCCCAGTGTGGTGAGCGTCAGTGGGAGGCAGAGCTGGGCTGGCAGCTAGTAACTGGCAGCCATGGACGTCTGCTTTTAAAGAACCTCACTGGTGAGAGGAAAATAATTCTGTAAGGCCAAGCTGGGCACTTCATCCTGGTGAGGGGAAAATTCTGCATATTTTATATGCAGTGCTTTCTCCTTATAATAGCACAACTGGGAAGAGCACTAGCTTTGAACAAAACTGACCCCAGTTTAGTCCCTGGATTCCTGGGTCCCTGAGCCCCGCCAGGAGTGATCCCTGAGTGAAAAGCTAAGACTCAGTCCTGCAGGATCTTGAGCAAACACAAAACAGAAAGCCCCCAATGTCCACAAAGCTTTTAAAGTTAGGAAGAGAAGAAATCAGTAGAAAAGAGGTCCTGGAGGGAAGGGGAGGATACTTTCACTCCCCATCTTCAGCTTCAATTCTGCATCCTCAGATACTGTTTTATCTGGAGCAGAGGCCAAACTACAGCCTCATTCACTGCACCAAGAGCGCCCCCTGGGTCAGCAGTCAGGTCACTAGACTATTGGTCACCAACAAAGCCAGAGACCAGAGCGGCCTACACTGACCACAGGAGCCAAATTCTTTTCTCACAGATGCCAAGATGCAGTAAACTGTGTAACCGCGAAACCGGAGAGATAGCATGGAGTTAAGGCATTTGCCTTTCATGCAGGAGGTCATCGGTTCGAATCCTGGCGTCCCATATGGTCCCCTGTGCCTGCCAGGAGCAATTTCTGAGCCTGGAGCCAGGAATAACCCCTGAGCACTGCCGGGTGAGACCCAAAAACCACACACACACACAAAAAAAATTGTGTAACCGCACATTAGAAAGAATATGTTTTCTTGAGGTGTTTTTTGGGAGGGGCGGGAAGGCAGGAGCTGGCAACACTTGGCAGTGTTCGGGGCTTCCTGTGCTCAGGGATCAATCCTAGCACACTTGGGAACCACATAGGGTGACAGGGATCAAACCTGGTTTGGCCATGTGTGAGGCAAATATATGCCTCTCCAGCTCAAGAATTGATACAATTCAGATGTAGTTTTTTCAAGTTTTTTATTTCTGGGGCCACACTCAGCAGTGCTCAGGCGTTACTCCTGGCTCTATGCTCAGATATTACTCCTGGCAATTTTGGGGGACCATATGGAATGCTGGGAATCGAACCAGTCAGCTGTGTACAAGGTAAGTACCCTCCCTGCAGTACTATTGCTCTGACCCCAGGGTTTTAATAATTAACAACAAAAACCATTAACATCCTCAGCCAGTAAGAATATTCTATTGATGGGGCCAGAGCGGTGGCACTTGAGAGGTAAGGCATCTGCCTTGCAAGCACAAGCCTAGGACAGACTGTGGCTCGATCCCCCGGTGTCCCATATGGTCCCCCAAACCACGAGCGATTTCTGAGCGCATAGCCAGAAGTAATCCTAAGCATCAATGGATGTGGCCCAAATACAAAACCAAAAAAGAATGTTCTATTGAATGCCCAGGCCTTTTGATTTTATTTTCTTTTCATATATTTTTTTATTTGAGGGTAGAAATAGGAGCATTTCAGAGCCCAAATTCAGGACTTTGTACTTCCACATCCGGGCTTCATCCCTGGCCCCTGCAGTGGATTTTAAGTTATAACTCCTTTAAAAAAAACAAATAAAATCCAATGCTGTCATGTGTTATTAGAACTTGAGCAGCTTTATTTTCATACCAATATCAAAGACTTAACAAAACTAACTCCCTTTGGATGCTCTCTGAGTAAAATGGGAAAGTGCTGTCATTAATTGCAAATTTCTGGAGCTAAAATTTAAGATTTAGCCCCAAATATCAGCCCCAAGCACCTCTCAGCAGAGCTGCCTGGTGTTTGGTGCCACCTGCTGGCCAGAGGGGGCAGGTCCATCCGAACCTGAGGACCTCAGCCGACAGAAGCTCTCCTGCCGAGAGGTTCTTGTCTGGCGCTTCCCTCCCCACAGCCCCTCCTGGGTAGCCTGGAGGCAGTCCTCTAAGGGCATCAAGCCAGTGTCCAAATCTCAACCCGAAACTCCTACCCTGCAGCCCCTGCCTCGTGGACTAGTGCTCTCATCTCCCCTGGAAGGAACAGAAGGAAATGGCTTCATTTCTCCTCCTTGTCCCACATTTCTACATCCCAACAGTCCAGCTTTACCCAGAGCAACCACCTTGTAGTCCCAAAACCTCACCTCTAAGTTGAGCCACTAATCTGTCCCCCACTCTGAAACCGGGGCACCTTCTGAAACTCCCACCTTTTCTCCAGGCCTCCATGGTGATCAGACCCCAACCTCCTGAAGACACCCTGACACCTGGAGGAGAAATAGGCCCTCACGAGGGGCAATGCCCCCTATCCCTCAGATTCACAACCGTTGTCCTTGTTTGTATTGGGAGAAATAACCCCCTGGTATGTCAGTCCAGAGAAAAAGACCTGGCACTACTAAACAGGAATAGCTCAGATGCCCCAAAATACCAACCAGGGAAGAAACTCTAATCGTTCATGTTATCTCTTCCTGTGACTGATAATCTCAGACCACCAGCAGAAGGACCACACACCCCTCCATTCCCAGGCATCTTATATACCCAATGAGCTGGGGAGAGACAGAGACAGTGAGAGGAAAGAGAGACAAAGAGGAGAGAGGAAAAGAGAGAGGAGATATAGAGAGGAAACAGAAAAAGAGAGAAAGAGAAAGATAAAGAAAAAGAGAGAGAAAACAACAGGTAGGAAGCTTGCCACATGTGTGGTAAACACGAGTTTTATTCCAGATACCCATCTGGTTCTCTGAGCACCACCTGGAGTGATCTTTGAGTGCAGAACTAGGAGTAAGTCATGAGCTCAGGTGGGTAAAAAGAGAAAAGAGGAGAGGGGAGAAAAGAAAAGTGGAAGGAAAGAAAAGCAAAAAACAAAGACAGACAAACCAAGCAAAAAGAACTCCTCTGAACAGCAGACCCCAAAGTCCTTTCTCCTGTAAAGGGATCAGACATCTCCCCAACCCTCCTTGTCAGTGTAAATCACAGTAAAACAACCAAGTCTTCATTTCTTAAAACCAGTTTTAGATTGTTCAGTCTTTCTGATGGCCATTTATAAGCAGCAAAATGATCGAGCTTGAATCACCCATGTTTAGTAATTAAGCATCTTCCTTTCATTTGTTTAACTTAGAAGAACAACTAAAATCTAAATCATGACTCAGTGCACATTAAATATTATCATGTCATGGTTACATAGGGTTCTAACTCACTTTGTTATTATTTTTATTTTATTTGAAGGGCCACAACCAGGGGTTAGTTATCTCCTGGCTCTGCACTCAGGGGTCATTCCTGGCAGTGCTCAGGGGACCATATTGCTCTGGCTCCTTATTTTTCATTTTCAAGATTCTTGAGTCACCCGATATGCTCAGGCTTTACTCCTGTCTCTGTGCTCAGGGGTCACTTCTGGAGGTGCTCAGGGGAACCACATGTAGTGCTGAGAATCAAACTAGTGTCAAAAAGTAAATCTCATCCTGTCTCTTGTTCGCTTTAAAGAACCATTGCATCCTACATGCCTTTCCAGAGAGCTTCACTTTACACCCTGCCGGAAGCAGTCCTAAATTTAGGGAGCTTGCCATTTCTCCGATTTATTCTTGGTGAAATCCCCTAAGTCAGTCAGCTCATGTGTGGTGAAACAAGAACAAAGCACTACTCCTCTCTCTTTAGAAGCTCAGTCACTCCTAGGAAACCCCAGATCCAAACCTACTGCAAATGTGTCTTGTAGAAACACAGATCTCCATCACTGGAATCATGATCACCTGGAGAAAACGTGTCCTACTGTGATCAGCAGAAGCACTTGGTTGAAATGGCACAAGAGGTACATACTAATAGGTATGTCTGGGGGTATAAAATAAAACTCATGTTGTGAAATTACCTCACGAACCATATTTCCACCCCCAGGTGGACGGGTCTGAAGAAGGGTAGTCGTGAAGAATTAATAAGCCAAGCCAGTCAGGAGAAAATCATTAAGTAAGTGGCTTCTTGTCTCGAGGTCTCTCTGCAAGCTAAGCCAGTACAAATTCAACCAGGTGGGGGAGATCAAGGTAGACTTTTCCATATCAAAGGGCTAGGTGAAAAGGAAAGAGGAAATTGAGGAAATGCCTTTATTTTGGGTAATAGCTGGGTGTCATCTAACATATTCATCCTTTCTGTTCAAAATAAAAATAATTGAGAAAGGCTACAAAAGTTTTTGCTCTATTGTACTCTGCGAGAAGCTGGAACTCCAGATCAGAACTTATAAAAGTGGTTGTTATTTTGCATGGGCACAGTAAAAGTTGGTATAAATGTTTAACTTCTTTATATCACTCTCAAAGCAATCAGCTTTTTTCTTATCCTTGCCTTATATATATCACAATTTTTTTCATGACTTCTCTGAACATAAACATTAGAATTTTTCTGCAGATACACTTAATTTGAAAATTCTTAAAACATTCTTACACTGAGCACTGTAATACAAGTCTATAGCACCCAAGTTCCTTTTCCATAAATTCCCTAAACAAAATCACAAGAAAATTTCTGTAGATATATATACAGTTTCAAATAAATTTGCTAAAATATTCTTATAATGAGCATTGTAGTGGGACACTTGCCCCACCCAGGTTTGGACCTAGGTACCCCATGTATCCTCTGAACATCGCCTGCTGCAGTCCTGGAGACCCTCAGCAATGTTGCGATGGCCCAGCACCCCACAATCCAGGCCTTGAGCAGCAACCCATCCTCAGACTCAACACTGAACCATGGTCTGAATGGGTGAGAATCCATGGTAGGGCCCCAGAATCTTCTGAGAGCCCCCAAAATGAATAAACAAATAAACAAATATTCTAATCCTCTAAGATTCTATGATGTGTGTTTGGGTTTGGGGCGACACCTGTCAGTGCTCAGGGCTCACTCCTGGCTCCAGGGGCCATCTGGGGAGCCAGGGGTTGAACTAGGTCATCCAAGGCAAGTGAACAAGCCCTGTACTATCTCTCAGGCCTTCTCACCAGGAAGCAAAGGTGATTTTCTCTTGGAGACATTTGGAGAAATTAGCCTTTGGTCAGAGCACAAAGCTGGGAGTCTATGCACATTGGTATCTCAAGTCTGCATTCGGAAGTTTCTCTGCTCCAGACTTACTAGCAAATGCAGTCAAATAAATGACTTTTTTTTTTTTTTTTTTTGTGGTTTTTGGGTCACACCCTGCAGTGCTCAGGGGTTATTCCTGGCTCCGTGCTCAGAAATTGCTCCTGGCAGGCATGGGGGACCATATGGGACGCCGGGATTCGAACCGATGACCTTCTGCATGAAAGGCAAACGCCTTACCTTCATGCTATCTCTCCGGCCCCAAATAAATGACTTTTATGTTGGCCTTCAGGAACAAACACTGAGGGCCCAGAGAGATAGCACAGCGGCATTTGCCTTGTAAGCAGCCGATCCAGGACCAAAGGTGGTTGGTTCGAATCCCAGTGTCCCATATGGTCCCCCGTGCCTGCCAGGAGCTATTTCTGAGCAGACAGCCAGGAGTAACCCCTGAGCACCGCTGGGTGTGGCCCAAAAACCAAAAACCAAAAAAAAAAAAAAAAAAAAAAAAAGGAACAAACACTGATATGCAAGAAAAACAAGACTCCTTTTTACTTATAAATAGGCTGTTTCCACCTTAGAAAGGGCTGTGTTAACTCTTGAACCTGCGTGTGTGTGTGTGTGTGTGTGTGTGTGTGTCTGTCTGTCTGTCTGTCTGTCTGTCTGTCTGTCTGTCTCTCCTTTTTCTTCTCACATCCCTCTAACTTTAGAAGTCCAGAGTTCTCCACATACCTAAGGGTCTATAGTCAAAAACGACAGGCCAAACTTAGCATGTATCCCGCAGGGCCAGACCCGTGTAACCAACACCCAGCACTGTTCTCAGGGAGGCTCAGGATAACACCCAGTCACGAACCTGCCTGCTTTTCTAATTTACTTGGCTCTCACCCCATTACTCAAAAAAAGGCCTCATCAAGTTCAAGAGCAAAGGAAACCAGCAGCTTCCCCAGTCCTCCTGACAGGCAAAAACATGCTGGGAAAAAAACAAGAAACAAAGTCCAGACTTCCTGTAGGGCTCCCAGGTGACGTAACTTCAGGAAATTCATTCTGAACTTTCATTCTCGGTCTTACCTGAATCAAACCTATCCTTCCAACTCCTTGAAATAGCTTATTAATAAACTGATTTTTCTACATTCCCAAATATCCAAAACAGCCTTTTACTTTTCCTATCTCCAAATGATTTTTCCAATTTTTTTGTTTGTCTGCTTTTGAGTCACGCCCACCTAGGGTTTGCACTCAGGAATCATTCCTGGTGTGCTTGAAGACCATATGGGATCCTGGGGATCAAACCCAGTTTGGCTGCGTTCCAGGCAAATGTTTTTTACCCACTCTGCTATCACTCTGGCCTCTACTTTTCCAGTTTGGGGACCACAATCTTCAATGCTCAGGGCTGAACCCTGGCTCTGAGCTCAGGATTCACTGGCTCTGAGCTCAGGATTCACTCTTAATGGTACTTAGGGGACCTATGGGATGCTGAGAGTCGAACCCAGGGCTGGCCACATGTAAGGGAAGAGCCTATAGGAGTCATTCAGTATCAGCTACACCAAGACTCCAGGGCACCTATTTTCAAGTGCTGTAGTTTGCTTCTTTTGTGAAACTAAGTCACTTACAGTGTGAGAAATATACGGGGCGAGGAGGCAGCTGAGAGAACCTGAGGGAATAGGGTTCTGTTAGTATGTGGTGGTTCTGAGGGGGAACCGGGTTCTGTTAGCAAAGGGAACTCTGAGGGGGATGTTTGCATAAAACCTGATTTTTTTTTATCCTTTAAGTGTTCAACAAGAGAGCAGAGACAGAGATTGCAGAGACAGAAATTGAAAAGTCAGAGAGGACAAGTGTGATCCCTGAATGCAGAGTCAGGAGTAACTCCTCAACACTGCCAAGTATGACCCAGAAATTAAAAAACAAAAAACAAAAAAACAAGGCATTCTTCTGCACACATTATAGACATTCATAATGAGTCCCAAGTCCTCAAAAAAAAAAATTGCATGTAAAGTTTGAAAAAGATTTTGTATTTTGATGAGAGCATTTTAAATATACTACTAGAAATATAGACCACTCAGACAATTATTTTATTGGGCAATTTTACACTTTTCTAGAATACAAAATGGCAAATGAATTTTAATAACATTTTAACAAATGTAAAATCCCGAATAATTATGCCTGTTAAATAAACATTGATTAATCTATAAATACTGTCTTTGTAAATCTATTTTTTTTTCTTGTTCAAGGCATATTACTGAGTCTGGTATTTTGTCCTTCACTAAAGGGTGGGGACATTCCTGCATCCTAAATAAATGTGGAAACAGCAAAGCAGATTTATTTAAGGAAGCTGAAAAATGTGAACTACAAATCAGTGTGTGCTTCATAAATTCATTGGTTCTACTACTTAAGTAAAAACCACTTGGAGAGGGCAGGGGTCGAGTAGTTTAGCAACAAGTTTAACTCCAAGATTCCCAGATACCAGATTTTTGCTCTAATAGAATTTGTTTTTGATTTGGTTTGGTTTGGGGTTTTTTGTACCACACCCAGTTGTGCTTAGAGGGCTTACTCAATATTTAGAGATCACCACCCAACAGTGCTCAGGGCTTACTCTGAGCTTAGGAATCACTCCCAGCAATACTCAGGGCTTACTCCAAGCCGAGGCATCACCACCAGTTTAGGGATCAGTCCTGGAGGTGCTCATGAGACCCTACATGATGTCAGGGATGCAACCTGGGTCAGTAACATGCAATGAAAGTGCCTAACCTTGTTCTGTGATTTGAGTCCTTCTTTGCCCATGGCCACAAGGGAACAGAGCCGTAACTTGAACTGTATTTTACTCTGACCCGAGAGGCTGACACAGCTCAGGAGGTCGTGCAAAGAGCATCCTCTGAACCATTCCTGGGACAGAGCTCACAAGCCTGGGTCCTTTTCACCCAGACAGCTAACTAACCTCCCTCTTGCACAGAGCCTGCCCCCTTCAAAGCTTCCTACTAAGCAACTGAACTACAGCAGAGAGTAAGGAGATCTCTACTGCTGTCAATATAGATGTGGGAAAGTTGGCCTGTGGCTTTACTTGAAAAAGATTTTCTTGTTAAATCTTGGGCCACAGAGCCTTGCAGAAGCTGCCATTGGTGTCTAGCCTCCAGACCTCTTCTCTGTGGCTGCTGCTTTTGCCTGCAAGGCTCCCAGCCTTTCCTCCTCCACAGTCAGGACAGGCGTTGTGTGCACCTGACCTGGATTCCAGCCCCAGCAGCTCGGGGCCTTCCTAGTGTGGGCCTGGTTTTCCCAAGCACCAAAGGGCCCATCCTATGCCAAATCCTCAGGCCCTGGAACTAAACCCAAGCAGCAATGGCTTCTATGGGGAGCCCTCTGAGTCTCCTTAGCATAGCCGAGAGGTCTCAACACCTCCAAAACAGAGATTAAAAATAGGACAGGCCGAAGGCACTTCCCTGCCAGTCTCTCAGGTGTGGTGGGCATTTGGAGCAAGTCCTCTTGAGCTAATACCCAGGCAGGGCCTTCTCAGACCAGACTTGCCTGCCCTGCTGGGGAACCCTTGCATCCATCCTGCTCTATGCAGCAGGCAAGAACAAAGATACAAACCACAGAGCCAGGCTAGTCTCTCATAAGCCTCTCTCCAGCCAGCCTAGCACTAGAGCAGGCAACAAGGAGCCTTCCAGAATTGCTAGGAATTTAAGACTAAATTAAGATTTGGGGTGTGGATTCTCTTCCTGATGCTGTCAGAAACACGCTCCTCACCAGGAAATGTCTCACCCTCATGTTTAGTGGTTAAGGCAGAACAAATCTCCAGCTAAAGTAGTGAAGGACTTTCCAGGGCCTCCTGAGAAATAAGCCAAATGCAGCCAGTGGATTTGTACTCATCTTGCACCAAAGCAAAGCCAATGCTCAGAAATGAATAATTAGCATAATAAAAGTCGAGAGGTCTAATGCCCAGATGGCAAAAAGGAGCCATTCCATTCCATTTCTTTTTTTTTTTTTTTGGATTTTGGGCCACACCCGGCTGTGCTCAGGGGTTACTCCTGGCTGTTTGCTCAGAAATAGCTCCTGGCAGGCACGGGGGACCATATGGGACACCGGGATTCGAACCAACCACCTTTGGTCCTGGATCGGCTGCTTGCAAGGCAAATGCCGCCGTGCTATCTCTCCAAGCCCGAGCCATTCCATTTCAATTGCTGTTTTTGCTTTCGTCTGGGAAACACACACACACACACACACACACACACACACACACACACACACACACACACACACACACACACACCCTGTGGGGTGGGACCCAGTACAACAACTGCATGGCTCTTTCAATGTTCACAAACACGCTAAAAGTTAGCCAAAGTGCAGCTGGCTGACAGCCAGGGCCGGATTAGTACGGACTATTAGTTCTTAGTAAGAAACATGGGTTGAGGGAGGAGTAGACCGAGGTAACGAGGCTTCATAATCACATGCAGAACTGAGGGGTCCTTGACTTTTATGGGTCAGAAAATGGCCCCACGTTACTCCATTAATTCAGTTATTACAAATATTGGATTTTTAAGACATTATTTAGGGGTCCTCAAACTTTTTAAATGGGGGGCCAGTTCACTGTCCCTCAGATCATTGGAGGGTCTGACTATAGTAAAAACAAAACTTATGAACAAATTCTTATGCACACTGCATATATCTTATTTTGCAATGAAGAAACAAAACAGATACAAATACAATATGTGGCCCACGGGCCATAGTTTGAGGACCACTGACAGAGACTTAACTCTAAACATCTTTCTTGATCTAGGTGGCTGACTCATGCCGGACATGCTAATATTTTTCATATGTGAGGAGAACTGGTTGGACCTTCCCAACTGCCCCCCACTTTTAGCAAGTGCTGAGACCACAACCAAGCCCCTCCACTCTCTGTGCCCAGCTTCTTAACAAATCTGTCCTGGCTCAAGAGTTTGGGATTAGGAATTTCATCAGTATTAGGACTCATATTGCGCCTATAAGGTTTCTGCGAACCAAATGAAGTGATTGGGTCCAGCACCAACCTTTCAACCTTATAAACTTGTGACATCAAACAAACAAATGGAGGGGCCAGCATGGATTTCCAACTTTTATAGGGCTGGAGAGATAGCACAGCAGTAGGATGTTTGCTCTGCAAGCAGCCAATCCAGGACCGATGGTGATTCGAAACCCAGCACCCCATATGGTCCCCCGAGCCTGCCAGGAGCGATTTCTCAGTGCAGAGCCAGGAGTAACCCCTGAGCACCGCTGGGTGTGACACCACCCAAAAAAAGTAAATGAGAAGTAAAAATTAAGGCAATAGTTGACTTTCTCATACTGTAACTACATGATAAAGCCGGAGAAGAATCATCCAGTTAACAGAGAACTGAAAGAAGAGTCCTCAGGCAGGGTTAATGAGTAGTTTTAACAAAATGCTTCTTAACAGGCTCATAGTAGGCCCCCAGGCATGAAGAGAAAGAGTCCACTGCCCAGGGTCAAAGTCCTATAACTCAACATCCTCCCTCCTTCTCAGGTCCTTTTCGATCAGAATGAGGAGACTCTACCACACTGTGAGCTTTCATCTTCTCAGGACGAGGGCAAAGAACCAAATCTGGGAGCTACCTCACACGGACCTCTAGCACCTGCCTAACTCTTAAAGGACTCAATACATCTTCACTAAAAATTCACTTCATTTATTAACTCATTTATTAATTATTGATAATTTTTTTTTTTTGGTTTTTGGGTCACACCCAGCAGCTCAGGGGTTACTCCTGGCTCTACACTCAGAGATTGCTCCTGGCAGACTCGGGGGACCATATGGGATGCCAGGATTCGAACCACTGTCCTTCTGCATAAAAGGCAAAAGTCTTACCTCCATGCTATCTCTCCGGTCCCAATAGTTAATAATTAATTCATTATAAATAATAATATTAATTCATCTTACGAAGGTGTGTATGGGCTATGGGGTAGGGTTAGGATTAGGGTTACGTTTTTTATTAATAACATTCATCTTCCCAGGAGGAGGGAGAAGAACCAAATCTCAGGGCTCCCTTACTTGGATCTCTAGCTCCCGCCCAGCTCTCTCCACAAAGGACTCAATAAACATTTACTGGATAAAGAAGTAAATGGGGTTAATCTTTTCAGTATTTCACCATTTTTTTTGTTTGTTTGTTTGTTTTGGACTTTCGGGCCATACCTGTTTGATGTTCAGGGGTTATTCCTGGCTAAGCGCTCAGCTCAGAAATTGCCCCTGGCTTGGGGGGACCATATGGGATGCTAGGGGATCTAACCGAGGTCCTTCCTTGGCTAGCGCTTGCAAGGCAGACACCTTACCTCTAGTACCATCTCGCCGGCACCTATTTCACCAGTTTTAAGAAAAGTGCATCGGGGCTGAAGTGATAGCACAGCTAGGAGGGCATTTGTCTTGCACATGGCCAACTGGTTGATCCCCAGTATCACAAGGAATGACCTTGAGAACAGGAGTAACCTGAGAATTGCCGATTATGACTGAAACACTCAAGGAAAAAATAAAGAAAAGTGCATCTTGCATGGGAATTTCCTAAAGACTCTTCCTGAAAGAGAAACACAGCATGAAACTGGTTTTGTGTGTGTGTTTGAACTATGTCTAAACCCTTTACAATATCAACTACTTGAGAAGGTGGAGTGGTGGTGATTCAAAGTCATGTAGCCTTCAAACACATCTAGCCCAGGTGATCTACTATGGCGGGGTCCAGCCAAGGACTTCCAAGGTCAATGGATTGAAGCTCAGTCCATGTGGTACTCAGCTCCCCACTTCACTCAGAGACACCTGCCTGCCCAGCTACCCGCCCCTCTCCCTCTCTGGTGACATTTTCAGCTGAGAAAGCCCCATGAAAGCCCTGCCTGGTGCTTCCCAAATACTCCCCTAATGCCGTTGCCCCTCTCAGCTCCAGTTGGGTTGCAAATTTCCATCTCCTTGGCAAACTCCAAGCAAATCTTACCTGACATAAAGAGAGTCTCACTTTAGCACTCATTCAAAATGTAAGCAAAAGTGCATGAAAACAAGTCCATGGTTTGACTGTTTCTTTTTTTTTTTTTTTTTTTGGTTTTTGGGCCACACCCGGTAACGCTCAGGGGTTACTCCTGGCTATGTGCTAAGAAGTTGCTCCTGGCTTGGAGGACCATATGGGACACCGGGGGATCGAACCGCGGTCCGTCCAAGGCTAACGCAGGAAAGGCAGGCACCTTACCTTTAGCGCCACCCCCCCCGGCCCTGGTTTGACTGTTTCGATTACTGATGACCATGATCTCCCCTTGTTCTCTGCTCCAGGCAGGATGCTCACAGACCTGTCTGTCTCTCTCTGGCCAGCAGAGAATAATTAAAATAATAATAATAATAATAATAATAATAATAATAATAATAATAATAATAATAATAATTTAAGATTCACACTTGCATCTTCCTGCTGGAAAGGGCAAAATCTCAGGAATTTTGGAAGCCAAGTTCAACCAGAGGGAAGCCCTTCCTGAAACTGGGTCCCCAAATATTTGCAGACATTTTCCCAAATGTAGAAGGCACATCAGAGTCCTTTCTGTAACAGAGGAGCTGTTGCTTTAAAATCCAGGCAGCCTTTGCCATCTCTCTGGGAAGAGTGAGCTGCCCTTGGGACATGAGGGGGAGGGTTGGGATTTCTGTGTTGCCCCAAATAGTCAAACACTCTTGTGAAAGAAAGTTCAAGAAGGAAACGCTGTTCGATGGAACCTAAGAATCCAAAGGGACTATAGGAGAAATGAGAAAAGTAAACTTTGGGAGAAAAAAAGCCTCCAAATCCAAGGAAGCACCAAAAGGGCAAGATAATAAAGAGCTTTTCTTTTATTTTCACAGAAAGACTGATGAGTGAGTGAGCCCGGAGAAAACAAAGCCCATTCAGGGCTGAGCTGGGGCTGGACACCCTGTTGTCTTTGTGCCCAGCACAGGTGAATCTGACGGAGAATAGGGTGCATCCACCTGCCTGCTCCCTAAGTCAGACACTAATAAGGCGCTTGTTTGGAGAACCCCTGCTATTTCCCACAGAAACTACAGGGGCTCCAGATGCACCTCTGGTGAGGGACAGACATGCTGTTTCTCTGGCCCTGCAGAGATCTAAGAACAGTGTGTCTGGTTTCCTGTTGGGAAGCTCCCTTCACACCAACCGCGTCAGTCCAGGGTGCAAAGATCGCCGTGTTCCGAGTCTGTTTATCCCCATTTCCTGAGCGATGATTTCCATAAACACAAGCCCAAATCATTTTTCAGAGCGGGACAGGATGCTCCCAGGATGGGGAGCAGAATGGATTTAACCCAGTTCTCACAATAAAATACACCTTGGTCCACTAGTCTCAGTGTTACTGTCTTGAGTCTAGTACTATCATCAGATCCTCATTCGATTTTTTTCCTTAATATCATCCCCATCTCTAAAGTGATATCTCGTTGTAATTTGAATTTTCCTGCTTTTGCTTCCTGCTCTGCACCTTTACAAATCAGAAACTGGACACTGACAACAGCAAATGACTATCCCTCTGGGCTTTTGTTTTATTTGTAAACCTTCCTAAATCTACATCCTTTAAAAAAAATATTGAGAATTTAATGAGCTCCTGCCTGCAAAAAATATACATTTTTAAAGGTCATTTCTGTGTGTATACATTTTTTTTTTGTTTTTTTGTTTTTGGCACCACTCAGGGTTTACTCCTGGCTCTACGTTCAGAAATCACTCCTGGCAGGCTCGGGGGACCATATGGGATGCCAGAATTCGAACCACCGTCCTTCTGCATGCAAGGCAAACACCCTACCTCCATGCTATCTCTCCGGCCCATGTATTGTATACATTTTAACCAATTTCTGCAATCTGTGCTTTTTAAATTTTTTTTTTATTTAAACACCTTGATTACATACATGATTGTGTTTGGGTTTCAGTCATAAAAGGAACACCACCCATCACCAGTGCAACATTCCCATCACCCAAGTCCCAAATCTCCCTCCTCCCCACCCAACCCCCGCCTGTACCCTAAACAGGCTCTACATTTCCCTCATACATTCTCAATATTAGGACAGTTCAAAATGTAGTTATTTCTCTAACTAAACTCATCACTCTTTGTGGTGAGCTTCCTGAGGTGAGCTGGAACTTCCAGCTCTTTTCTCTTTTGTGTCTGAAAATTATTATTACAAGGGTGTCTTTCATTTTTCTTAAAACCCATAGATGAGTGAGACCATTCTGCGTTTTTCTCTCTCTCTCTGACTTATTTCACTCAGCATAATAGATTCCATGTACATCCATGTATAGGAAAATTTCATGACTTCATCTCTCCTGACAGCTGCATAATATTCCATTGTGTATATGTACCACAGTTTCTTTAGCCATTCGTCTGTTGAAGGGCATCTTGGTTGTTTCCAGAGTCTTGCTATGGTAAATAGAGCTGCAATGAATATAGGTGTAAGGAAGGGGTTTTTGTATTGTATTTTTGTGTTCCTAGGGTATATTCCTAGGAGTGGTATAGCTGGATCGTATGGGAGCTCGATTTCCAGTTTTTGGAGGAATCTCCATATCGCTTTCCATAAAGGTTGAACTAGACAGCATTCCCACCAGCAGTGGATAAGAGTTCCTTTCTCTCCACATCCCCGCCAACACTGTTTATTCTCATTCTTTGTGATGTGTGCCATTCTCTGGGGTGTGAGGTGGTATCTCATCGTTGTTTTGATTTGCATCTCCCTGATGATTAGTGATGTGGAACATTTTTTCATGTGTCTTTTGGCCATGCGTATTTCTTCTTTGTCAAAGTGTCTGTTCATTTCTTCTCCCCATTTTTTGATGGGGTTAGATGTTTTTTTCTTGTAAAGTTCTGTCAGTGCCTTGTATATTTTGGAGATTAGCCCCTTATCTGATGGGTATTGGGTGAATAGTTTCTCCCACTCAGTGGGTGGCTCTTGTATCCTGGGCACTATTTCCTTTGAGGTGCAGAAGCTTCTCAGCTTAATATATTCCCATCTGTTAATCTCTGCTTTCACTTGCTTGGAGAGTGCAGTTTCCTCCTTGAAGATGCCTGTAATGTCCTGGAGTGTTTTGCCTATGTGCTGTTCTATATATCTTATGGTTTTGGGGCTGATATCGAGGTCTTTAATCCATTTGGATTTTACCTTTGTACATGATGTTAGCTGGGGGTCTAAGTTTAATTTTTTGCAAGTGGCTATCCAATTGTGCCAACACCACTTGTTGAAGAGGCTTTCCCTGCTCCATTTAGGATTTCCTGCTCCTTTATCAAAAATTAGATGGTTGTATCTCTGGGGAACATTTTCGGAGTATTCAAGCCTATTCCACTGATCTGAGGACCTATCCTTATTCCAATACCATGCTGTTTTGATAACTGTTGCTTTGTAGTACAGTTTAAAGTTGGGAAAAGTAATTCCTCCCATATTCTTTTTCCCAATGATTGCTTTAGCTATTCGAGGGTGTTTATTGTTCCAAATGAATTTCAAAAGTGTCTGATCCACTTCTTTGAAGAATGTCATGGGTATCTTTAGAGGGATGGCATTAAATCTGTATAATGCCTTGGGGAGTATTGACATTTTGATGATGTTAATCCTGCCAATCCATGAGCAGGGTATGTGTTTCCATTTCCGTGTGTCCTCTCTTATTTCTTGGAGCAGAGTTTTATAGTTTTCTTTGTATAGGTCCTTCACATATTTAGTCAAGTTGATTCCAAGATATTTGAGTTTGTGTGGTACTATTGTGAATGGGGTTGTTTTCTTAATGTCCATTTCATCCTTATTACTATTGGTATATAGAAAGGCCATTGATTTTTGTGTGTTAATTTTGTAGCCTGCCACCTTGCTATATGAGTCTATTGTTTCTAGAAGCTTTTTGATAGAGTCTTTAGGGTTTTCTAAGTAGAGTATCATGTCATCTGCAAACAGTGAGAGCTTGACTTCTTCCTTTCCTATCTGGATTCCCTTGATATCCTTTTCTTGCCTAATCGCTATAGCAAGTACTTCCAGTGCTATGTTGAATAGGAGTGGTGAGAGAGGACAGCCTTGTCTTGTGCCAGAATTTAGAGGGAAGGCTTTCAGTTTTTCTCCATTGAGGATAATATTTGCCACTGGCTTGTGGTAGATGGCCTTCACTATATTGAGAAAGGTTCCCTCCATTCCCATCTTGCTGAGAGTTTTGATCAAGAATGGGTGTTGGACCTTATCAAATGCTTTCTCTGCATCTATTGATATGATCATGTGGTTTTTGCTTCTGCCAATAAAGACAGCTTTGGAAAGGGCAGTTGTAGACAGGAGAGATGAACTAATTATCAATGTGGAACAGAGAGCCACCAGTATATCCATGTAAAACTCTAGAGAGGGAGATCTCTCCTTACTTGAGTTTTTTAGCCAAGGCTTTTTGGACCAAGGCTATTGCTGTCATATAAAGTAAAAGTCTATTTTAGTGAGATTTTATGTTCTTTAACTTACTTCAAAATATTTTAAATTCTATTTTTCTAAACTTTAAAAATTCTGTTACAAAATGTTAACTACAACAAACATGCCCTCTAGTAATTTGTCCAATAAATCCAAAGACTTATTAGATTTTCATGCATCCAATTCAAACAATAATTTTATTAGATATACATTAAATGAGAGGACAGTACTCAGATGTCACCGAATATCCATTATGTGGTTCTATATTCATTTGAGACTAAGTATTTTTGTGGAATAAAATATTCCAAAATATAAAAAAATAGTTGTAGAATTAAAAACAATTTAAGTATTTTTTTCTTCTTTCTTTTGGTTATTGGATCACACATGGTGGCACTCAGGGTTACTCCTGGCTCTGTGCTCAGAAATCGCTCCTGGAAGGCTTGAGGAACCATATGGGATGCCAGGGATCCAACCAGGGTTGACTGCGTACAAGGCAAATGCCTTCCCCGCTGCGCTATTGCTTGGCCCCTTAAGGCCAACTGCATTTTCTGTGTTTCTTTCTATAAAGGCTGCTTCCTCTGGAAACAAGAAGGCCTAAATATTTGCACTGGGGCACTGCCCATGGAGAAGGCATTGCTGAGAACAAGCTACCTACACATACAGGAGGTGAATGAGGCTCTCCCAGGAGAGACATTCTCGGACACACTGGACAGAGGCACCTCCTTCGAACCCTAAGCTCTAATCCTGATATGGCTTCTCCTGGTCCCCCAGATGTGGGCTACGCCCTGATCTAATGGCAACTCTCCCCTACTTACCCCCAAACATTATGGCCCAGGGCTCTGGAAACAAGTTTTCAGCTATGACAAGAGAAGGAAATGAGTCCTGCATCAACCCCATATGACTTCATTCCAGATAAACTGGCTGCCTTGAGGGTACCCCCTTGGGAGAATCTGTCTCTTCGCTCATCTCCTGTTCACCTCCTGCAGAGCCTGGCAGGGACTTGTGTGTCTACACCCAGCACCCAGTACCATGCTGGGCCACACATATTGCGACCTGGGTCCTTGACTGTGAGGGGTCTGGTGTTGGCCCCACTAGAAGGTGCAAACAGGACTTACTGGGTTAAAGGAGATTTACTGGTTAAGGCAGAAAGCAAAAAGTGATGATCAATTATGCACACGAATCATGTAGCTTTATCTTTGGACTGGCCTGTACCTGTGATCCCATCACGAAACCAAGAACACCAGCACATCCAATACGCCAAAGAGTCTTCCCAGGATCCTTTAGAGCCCAGATCTCTGGGACAACTTCCTTCCTCCCCATTTCTTTTTCAATATAACTAGAAAAACATGTCTACTCTGGGACACCGACAGCATAAACAGAGTCAGAAGGGACAAAGCTTTGACTGGTAGGATGTCTTCACAACGCGTTATTGGAGACTCAGTTATCTAGCTGCAGGCAGCGAGAAGCCACTCTGTATTGGTCTGTGCCATGTTTCACTGGAGGGGTATTCTGTCATCTAGGATGGACACTGATGTGAGGTCCACTTAGGGTCAATTACAATAGCCACAGAGCATTTGCATACACATTTTTGGTCACACCCAGGTTTTCATTGCAATCCTAGGTAAAATCTAGAAGTGGAGCGCCTGGACTGAATTATATTGTCATTTTTAGAGAAGCTATTTTAGGCTGGGAAGGCAGTACAGTGGGTGAAGCTTTTGCCTTGCAGGCAGATTACTCAGTTTCGATCCCAGGTACCATATGGTCCCCTGAGTCTGCCAAGAGTGAGCCCTGAGAACAAAACCAGCCTTAAGCATCCATAGGTGTGGCTCCAAACAAAAACCAAAACAAAAATAGCTGCTTCACAGGACATTCTAATTCCACTTTCAAAAAGAAAAAAAAAGTAAAGGAAAAAATATACAGACTCAAATATACCAGGGAAATATATTCTTTTTTTTTTTTTTTTAAGTTTTGGTTTTTGGGTCACACCTCGCTAGGCTCAGAGAGTATTCCTGCTTTTCTCATCTCATTTTGCTGAATTGCTCCTTAGTGGGTTTTGGGAAACCATATGTAATACCAGGAAACAAATCCAGGTCAAACAACTTGTGAGGAAAGGAAGTATCCTGCCTGCTGTACTATTGCTGTGGCACCAGGAATATCTCCTTAATAAGGATTTTAAGAAGGGATGGGTAATTTTGTAAATAATCATTGTCTGTGATTCCTAAAATCCTATCTTAACATTTGAAGTTTCACTTCAGACAAACCACTCCTATATTGATAACAGTTACATAAAACCTTGCGTTCTGGGACCAGTGGGTAAGGTGCTTGCCTTGCATGTCATCAACCCAGGTTCAAGCTCCAGCATCATTAGGGTTCCCTGAACCCTCCCAGGAATAATCCCTGAGCTCAGCCAGGAGTAAATCCTGAACACAATTGGGTGTGACCCACCCCATCTCTAAGTAAAACCAAAATACTTGTATTCTGTCTACTGAGCAATTTCTGGGTCTCATTCTTTACAAGATCTGACTGTTCCATTAATAGCTTCTTTCTAAAATACTTTACAATGGTGTTGTAAGAAAGAGCAACACTTTATCATTGGGGTTTTGCAGAAGGACTTTTTTTGGGCAGCACATAACTAACTGCTGGGAGACCTCCAGAAGGGCTGAGAGCCAGCACAAGGCAGGACATGCAAATGACCAAAAGCTCATTCAGAATGTGTCTGACTTGAGGGCCTCTGAGGATGCATGGTTCTGGGGTCGTGTTCATCTCAGATTTTTAGATAATAACATGGATCTAAAAGCATACATCTAAATATGGCTGTCTGCACATGAACTTGTGTTATGCTTATTTTTCTTCTCATTTTGGAAACCACACCTGACTCAGGGATCTCCTAACATGACTCAGGCCAAGGACCAAATCTGGGTCAGCTGAATGCACAAAAAGCACACGACCTGCTGAACTCTCTCTGGCCCCTACATTATACATGTTAATGCATTATATAAAAGCTTAAAGTACTATTTATATGTACATATATCCATATGTCATTGAGTACAAGTAGATCTGAAAGAATTCTTCTTAGTGAACAAAACACCCAAATTCCACAGAAATGCTTAATTAAGTGTGAAGGCAACTGCCAGAGGATGTTAGTTGGTCAAGCACTTGGGTAGCAAGTCATAAGCCTACAGTAAGGCCATGGGGGCAGCAATGGAACAGTGTTCCTGAGTCCTGGCAATGCCTCCCTTCAGAATCAATGAAAAAGTGAATTCAGAGCCCCAAAGAAACAAAACACAAAATCAACTATAACCCAAGAGGACAGTGATGTGCACCACTGCATTTTTCTTGGTAGCACAGATATTTTAACTATCTATGTTCAATAAAAAGAAGACTGTATGATACACAGCACAACCATAAGAGATATGTTTTTAACATGACTAACAATAACACTGTTATATATTTTTTAATGTTGTGTAAGTGCTTATGCTTTTGGGCAAGTGTGGCTAAACAAGACCAGAAGGGAGTCAACCGTGGAATACAAAAGTTAATAAAGGCATTAGTATCCCAGTTCTTTAAATTAAAATGTATCTTCAAACCATTGTACAAATCTAGTTTTTAAAATTGGCTTTGGGACCTGGAGAGATAACACAGTGGCATTTGCCTTGCAAGCAGCCGATCCAGGACCAAAGGTGGTTGGTTCGAATCCCGGTGTCCCATATGGTCCCCCGTGCCTGCCAGGAGCTATTTCTGAGCAGACAGCCAGGTGTAACCCCTGAGCACCGCCGGGTGTGACCCAAAAACAAACAAAAAAACAAACAAAAAAAATTGGCTTTGTTTGTTTTTGGGCCACATCTGGTGGTGCTCAGGGCTAGTTACTCCTGGCTCTGCACTCAAAAATTGCTCCTAGCAGGACTGGGGGACCCTACGGGATGCCGAGGATGGAACCTGGGTTGGCCGCATGCAAGGCAAATGCCCTAGCACAGTACTAGCACTCCAGCACCTAAAATTTACTTTTATACAAGTGTCATAAAACTTCTGTGAAAATAGCTAAAGAACTAGGTTCACTAGCAATGGTGAATGTCTGATCCTTTATGAGCCTAGTGAGAAAAGATGGGTTTAGAAAAGAGAGAAATAACAAGCTATAAGAAATAACAAGTTTAAAAATAACTTCAAGTTCCAAGACAACTAATTTCCATGGTAATAAAGCACTTCAAATCCATGTTTGGGGCCCTCAGTTGTGGTCAGGCATATGTGTGTGAGATTCTGTATTCTAGTCCTATCACACACACACACACAGAAAGGTAACAATTTGATGTTCAAAATACATAAGACTCTTCCAGAATATATGCAAAAAATGACAGGAGATTAGAGTGATAATACAACTGGTAGGGCACCTGCAAAGATCCCTGGTTTGATCCTCGGCATCCCATATAGTCCCCTGAGCCCACCAGGAGTGGTCCCAGAGCTCAGAGTCAGCCCTGCACACTGCCAGTAGCACCTCCAAAATTAATCTTATTTTTTTCAGGTTTTTTTTTTAGTTTTGGGGCCACATGTGGCAGTGCTTAGGGACCACTCCTGGCATGTCTGAGATGACCACATGAGATGCTAGAGATCAAACTCAGGTTGGCTGCATGCAAGATAAGTGGCCCGACCATTGTTTTAACACTCTAGCTCTGAACAACCATTTTTAATCAGTTCTCTAAGAATGTTGAGGGCTAGAGATATAGTTGAACAGGCTCAGTGCATACTTTGCATGCCAGAAGTTCAGGTTTGATTCTGGGCATAACAAAGTCCTCTGAGCACTGCCAGGAACAATACCCTCGGGGGGGGGGGGGGGAGGCTCTGAGCATTGCCCAGTAAAGCTCCAAAAACCCAATAAATGAATGATGCTGATTGATCACTAGGACAATTCCAACCATTTAGCTAGAAATAAAAACTCATTTATTTTTCTGGGGCTGAACTATATATATAGTACAGAGGGTAGGGCATTTGCCTTGCATGAGACTGACCCAGGTTTGATCTCCAGCATCGCATATGGTCCCTTGAGTCTGCCAGGAGTAATTTCTGAGGATAGACTTAGTGCTAATAACTCCTGAGCATCACTGGATGTGATCCCCAAACAAAACAACAACAACAAACAAAACCCAACAAACATCAACAAAACCTTTTTCTCCTTAATTGAAACTAATGTAGTGGGAGAGAGGTTACAGCTGGTGGTGCTCAGGGGCTACTCCCAGTTCATTGCTTAGGGGTCACTCTTCATAGTACTGGAGATGATGTGGTGGTGGGGTTGAGCCTGAGTCTCCTGCATTCAAAATATGCACCCCAGCTTTGAGCAATCAATCAGCCCCTCACTACGACCTACCAACTTGGTGGGAGAGAAAACAAAGGCTCACAGTGACCGGCTCAGATCAGGAGGTTCAGGGGTTTCAGGGAGATTCACTGATAGCCTCTTGGGTGCTCCCCAAGTTGCCACCTCTAGCACTGACCTTAATAAAATCATCTTTTCTGGGTTGATTTCACCCACTTCCATGTACTCGCTCCATTCAGGGGACCATGAAGAAACAGAAAATTCTCTAGAAAGTCATCAAACTTCTATGGCTAATTCAAAAGAAGCCATGCAGGGGCCGGAGAGATAGCATGGAGGTAAGGCATTTGCCTTGCATGCAGGTCATTGGTTTGAATCCTGGCATCCCATATAGTCCCCTGAGCCTGCCAGAGCGATTTCTGAGCATGGAGCCAGGAGTAACCCCTGAGCACTGCTGTCTGTGACACCCCCCCCCAAAAAAAAAGAAGCCATGCATACTCTAATATTTTTCTAAGAGGCAAACACACAATCTGTACATTTTAAATATGCTTTCTGTTCTACATTGCAAACTTACTGTTGTCATTTTTTTAAGGTATCATTGTCTAATATGTAATTAAATAAAGCCAGGTTCTTAGAAGAAAGGCAACCATAAGGAAGCTAGTTGGCATTTCTCCTCTCCTGCATTTTTGGGGTACAACCTTTCCCTTGGCACACACTCTTCACGCCCATCCCCCTACTCCCCCTGCTTCCAGGCAGGGCTTTTGTGCCAGCTCCGGTCAGCCCAGGGCCTTCTGGAGCCCTTCCCCTGCCCCTCACCCCACTCTTGCCCCAGAGACAGCCTGTCAATCTCCCATCTGGCATCTACTGGAAGGAGACATACAAACCTGTGCCCAAAGTTTGTCCTCACCAGGATGGACAAGTCTTGAGTTCCTGTTTCTTCCCTGGATGCCAGCTTAAGGGCTGGACCGTCTGGGCCCTGGAGCCGGCACAGAAACTCCACATTCTGGAGCACCAGACCTTGCTCTACACTAGGCTGGTACCCCATGTAGGAATGAATGAGACACTAGTAAAAAATAAATGTAGGGGCTGAAGTGGTAGGGCGTTTGCCCTGGATGCAGGCAACTTAGGATAGATGGTGGTTAGAATCCCAGCATCCCATATGGTCCCGTGAGCCTGCCAGGAGTGATTTCTGAGTGCAGAGACAAGAGGAACCCTTAAACGCTGTTGGTTTGACCCAAAAACCAAACCAAAATAAAAACAAATAAATAAATGTAGGGGCCGGAGCAATAGCATAGCGGTAGGGCATTTGCTTTGCATGTGGTTGACTCAGGACGGACCTAGGTTCAGTCTCTGGGTCTCATATGGTTCCCCAAGCCAGGAGCGATTTCTGAGCTCATAGCCAGGAGTAACCCCTGAGTGTCACCAGGTATGGCCCAATCCCCCGCCCCCCAATGTAGGTGTCAGAGCAATAGCACAGTGGTCGAGCATTTGTCTTGCATGCAGCTGACCTGGGATGGCTGGCATCCCCTATGATCCCCTGAGCCTGCCAGGAGTGATTTCTGAGCGCAGAGCCAGGAGTAACCCACCGTGTGTGGCCAAAAACAAACAAACAAAAAGTAGTGTAAATTTTTAATAAATAAATATAGATGGATCCAAACAGAATTGTAACTAAGTTGTCAACAGACAAAAGAAAACACCCAAGACCAAGGAAAAATTTAGCAATCTGCTGCCTTCATACTCGGACACCTTATCAGGCTCCACAGAAAACTCGGACATGCTTGACTAGTCCTGTACCATACAATTTCTAAGGTGTTGACTCCCAGAAGAAGTTTCTGAAGAAGCTATTTTGAAATCATTCTCTGGTAATGATTTCAATATTATTCAAATTCCTTTTTTTTTTTTTTTGGTGGATTCTATGTGAATTAAATAAAGTTCTAGCAGAGAAGATTCTTTACATGCTATACCTTCACCTGCTTCCTGAATCTGAAGATCTGTTTATAACATCTCCAAATATTTGTCTTCCATCCTCTGTTTTATGGACCCAACAAAATCAAACAATTCTTGGGGTTACTCTGCAAGACCGTCATGCATGATTAATGTTGCAGTGCCTTTATATTCTAATCAAAACACAATTCTGAGATTAAAAATATTTCAGATTCAAAGAAGAGCTCATGGTCCTCTCCTTGGTACTGAAAACTATCAAAATCACCATGAAAAAAGTAAAGAACATCCATACATACTGTTATATTTTATAAAACATTCTAATGAGGAATTTGTATGTGCAGACTTTTTTTTTTAAAAAGCTCTTAAGTATTCAAATCATACCAGCTCCTAAGTCAGCTTTCAATGACAAATATCAGTAATTTATATGCATATTACCATGTACTTTTCAAAGTATTTTCATGAAGGTCATTTTATTTGGTCCAATTTGGGGCTCTTGGTTTTCCATGCCAAACCACTTAAAGTTTTTTCTTTCATTTTCTATTTCTACAAAATTGAATTGCTGTACTTGCTAAAGACTTCAGCCATTAGAAAATTTGCTAAGGGGGCAGGAGATAGTCAGTGATTAAGGGGGCAAGAATTCTACCCAAGCCCGACTTCCATGATGACTTCCGTGTCCTCAGCATGGTATTCTCAGCCCACATTGGATCAAATGCCTGGGGCTGGGGGATCCTGGCAGGACCCCGTAACTCCTGGTTCCATTCAGCTGGGTTTGTTTGTTTTAGTTTGGGGCTACACCCGAGATGCTCAGGGGTTACTCTTGGCTCTGCACTAAGGATCCTGAGTCCCACTTTGTAACATACCACCAAAGAAATTATGTAGGCATGTAAAAGTAACATTACTTTTTTTTTTCAAAAGGATTAAATATTGTATACAAATGTGTTTGTTCAGTGATTAGTTTCTTTACAAAAATGAGTCCTCTGTGAGAATAATAATGTCATTGAGATTAAAACTGGAAGATAACTTGAAGAAAAGTGTGAGAAATGATTTTTATCCTTTATACAAAATGCACCATCTGGAGTTATTCTACAGCCAAAAATATTTCAAGAAATAGAAGTTTATAAAATGGTGACAGGAGGGAGGCAACAAAATCACAAAGAAGCCACCAGGATGAAAGAATACAGAACACTGAGATGCAAAAAGAAAACCCCAGATCTTCCTAAAACACCAACCAAGCCCACAGTCCCTGGAACCCATCACCAGGCCCCAGCTGAGAGTCAGGACACTAGTCCAGGATCACTGGGTCCCCACCCCAGAGTATGACTTTCAAGGTCCCTCAGCCCTCAGAAAAGTGCACAACACTGACCTGAGCTTTATAGGACCTGTGACCCACCACCCTTTTACAAAAGAAGTATTGTCTGACGGTGAAAGGGAGGAGTCGACACAGACAAGGGTCAAACTGAAGAGAAGCAGGTTCAGGAAAAGATCGTGAGAAGAAAGGGAAACCAAAGTCAAAGTCCTATGAGTGAAGACATTAGAAGCCCATCTCATTGGTCCCACAAAAATAAATAAGAAATAATAAAGAACTGCAGGATAGCACAGTGGGGAGCAACTTGCCTTGCATGATGCTGATCTCCAGCACCCCCATAGGGTCCCCTGAGCACTGCCAGGAGTGATCCCTCAATACAGAGCCAGGAGTAAGCCCTGAGCACTTCTGAGTGTAACCCAGATTGAGATACAGAGAGAAACAGAATCAGATCTGCAACAAGCAGTAAGACAGGCAAGGGGAAATGGGGCAGGGGGTGTCTCTGAGGTGACACAGGGAAGCCACATCCCAGGATCCCTGCACACTTTTCACTCATGCTCTGTAGGGTCCTTGTCCACTCCCCGCATTCAAGAATCCGCTTCATTTTCAGGGGAAGCAAGAGAACTCTGCTTGTATGGTGAAGGGTTCCCTGAGAGAACCTGGGGAGCAGACACACTAACACTGGGACAGACAGGACTGACACCCTGATGCGAGGTTCCTCAGACCCCCAAGCAGACTCCCCCTGGGGGCCTGACTGAGCACAACAGCAGCCTGGGAACTTGGCATCCTTCATGCTGGATTCCTCCTCCCATCCTTCTTCCCACCTGCTTCTTGCGGAATACATCCACACAGAAATGAATCCGCCCCATTCTCTCCAGGCCTATTTGTCCAAACCGCTCCATCCTCTCCCAAGAACATGGGAACATGGAGGCCCACATGGGTTTTTGCTTCCTTCGACTGCAAGCTCAGACCACCCATGCAGCAGGAATGATGCAGGAAAAACCAACAGGAGAGAAACGAGTTTCTCTCAAGACAGAACCTGTGCCTTACCTTGTTCTGCTATAAACTCTCCTACCTGCAACCCCGAGGGCAGGCCCGGGCTTTGCAGGACTTGAGCTGCCTTCCTGACTGACTCCTTAGCTACCACTTTCCTGCTCGGTCTCCCACACACTTCAGCCTGGCCGGCTCTTTTAACGGGGCCTTCCAGTAACACGACGACACATGATCCATCACACCAACTGCTGTCACACTTCTGGGGCCAGCAGACCATTGAGAAAAAAGACTGTTAGAGATAGCTGAAGATCCTACTGCTGGTGAGCTGAGCTGCCTCTGCTCTGTGCCAGGTTGTCTTTCCAGCACCCAGTACCAGTGTCAGCCCACCTGTCAGCATTCTGTCAGGCAGAACTTCCGGCCACGATGGGAAGATTGTCCATCTGCCTCATCAACACAGTGGCCAGAAGCCAAGATGGCCACTGAGTATCTGAACCATGGTTCAAGTGTCCATTTTCCTTGGATCATTTGAGCTGGAAGACCCCAAATGGTGCTCAGGAAAACCTAGGGCCCATCCCAATGGCTCCCCAATAGCCAGACTAGGGATCTAATGCCAGGGAGTGAGGACGAGGTACTTCTAGGCTCCATGATGCTTGGAGATCACAGGAAAAATTCGGGCTGGCCACATGCAAGGCAGACACCTTAACTCTAGACTTTGAGTTCTTTTATTGATTTTGTTTTATATTTTTTAAGGCCACACATGGCATGCTCGGGGGCTACTCCTGGCTCTGTGCTCAGGAATAACTCCTAGTGGTACTCAAGGGATTATATGGGATGCCAAGGATCAAACTGGGTTCAGCCACATGCAAGGCAAGAGCCCTTCCCACTTTTGAGTTCTTTTAAATATAAGTAACTATACTGGTTTCCTGGTTACCCCATCAAACACACGAATCAGAGCAAGAATTCTGAGAAAGCCAAAGCATAACAGCAAATAAAATTGCTAAATCCACTGGGGAGCTTTTAAATGTCCCGTACCCAGCCTGTGCCCCAGATAACCAAAGTGAATACTCTGGGGGGGGGGGTATGACCAGATATCTGCGTTTTTTTAAGACTTCTCAGATAATTCTAATAACACTGCCAAGATAGAGAGTCGCTACTCTGAAATGTGGACAGTCCCAACATTAACAGTCATTCGCCACCTACCCGACACCAGCACACTCTGGGCCACAAAGTCCACCACTCACGTGAATGGATCCTGCAGGAAACTTGGGTTTGTCAGTCTGAGGAATAAACACCACTGTTGCCCGTTTGACAGCAAAAGCTAGTGAAGGAAGTAGTAGGGTGACAGAAGAAGGCAAGAGGCAAGATCAGGGGAACGTTTCTCAGCACAACTGCCATCATCTGAGTCCTGTCTAGCAGAAATCATCAAATACAAGTAATTTGGGGGCAAATGAGCACACTCAGAATACACATCTCCAAACTGAAACAAATGGGTCGAATTCAATGTCCCCCCTTAGCTGACTGACCCGTATACTAACTATGCCTCATTGTAAATGATTACACACTTCATTTTTTTCTTTAATGGGAAAATCTAAAATCTGTGCCTTTTCCCGGGTCCATTAAACTTTTTTTTTTTAGTGGCAGCAATTAAAAAACCAGCACTAGTCCAAAATCCATTTGCTGCAATTCTCTTTTGCCAGCAGGCAGAATCTCAGCCTTCAACTGATTTCACCAGGTCTATCATGAACCCAGTGAAGCCTTTTCTGAGGCTTGGCTGAACAGTGGCATCATAGCCAGAGGAAAAAAATGTGAAGAGAGGCTCAGTCTCCACATCTCTGTCTCCTCAACACTCCCAAGGTTGAAGAAAGGGATTTTTTGAAGGTCATTCTCAATGACTACAAAAATCATTCTTGACATCTTGGAGTCAGAGTGATAGAAGGCACAGCAGGGTTGGCCTTTGCCTTGCATGTGGCAGGCCCTCGTTCTTTCCCTGGTAGACTGAGTCTGCCAGGAGTGATTTCTGAGCACAGAGCCAGGAGTAACCCCCTGAATGCATTGGGTGTGGCCTCAAACAAACAAGAGCCAGGAGTAACCTCCTGAATGCATTGGGTGTGGCCCCAAACAAACAAACACAAAAGTCATTTTTTGCATCCTGACAAAATATAAATGATGTAAAAGTTAACCCCACTCCCCAAATAATCACTGAAGAGATCCAGTCACAACCTAGAGAATTCTCTACACTGAGCAAAGCTTTGGTGAGTAGCACTAACCAGTCGCCCTAACTTCCCCTCTAAGAAAAAGAAGTGACTTAAGCCCATCCAGACTCACAGCCAAGCAGTTCTCACAGAGCAAGGGTAAACCCTTGTGGCCAGGGCAAACCTGATGCTTCTTTTTTTATCTTGGCATTCACTGGTTCTGGCAGATGCAAGGGGCTCAGTCAGAAGTTCTCAAACACCCTCTCCATGATGGGTGGATAGATGGATTTCTTTTTCAGTTTAACACGATACTTAGAATAGGATCAGTTGGGGCCGGGTGGTGGCGCTAGAGGTAAGGTGTCTGCCTTGCCAATGCTAGCCTACGAAGGACCATGGTTCGATTCCCCGGTGTCCCACATGGTCCCCCAAGCCAGGAGTGACTTCTGAGTGCATAGCCAGGAGTAACCCCTGAGCGTCACCGGGTGTGACCCAAAAACCAAAAAAAAAAAAAAAAAAAAAGAATAGGATCAGCTAATACTGTTGTAGCTAGGACTGAGTATGGATTCTATTAAATAAGGCCAGATACCCCCGTTACACTGGCTTGTCAGAAAATACAAAATACCACAGGTAAAATAAATTTCACACGAAAGTTTGTAAGTGTTAGTGTACATCACCCAAATACTGGATGCGACATAATTATACTAGGAAAGACGTTAATTCACTCTGGAAGTCAGATGGAACAAGTTGGGTGCCTCAAGTTTCCTGACTTTGGCACCTCAAGTCACTGGGACAGAGAAAGCCAGCGTGAAAGTAATAAATAGGAAATGGAGTTTTGTCTCTCTCCTCTAGAGAACCGTTCCTACAGTTCAGACCAGTTTTACCATGTGCTCTCCTAGTCAAGAGTAACCTCAGTGTCATCAAGTGTGGTCCCCAAAACAAAGGAAAAAACAACAAATAAAAATGGTGCTCTACTAGCCAGGAGTACCCCCTAAGTCTAATTAGGTGTGGCCCCAAACCAAAAATAAAATAAAATAAATAAAAACTGTGCTCTCTACTAGCCTAAGTGTTATCAGGTGTGGTCCTGAAACCAAAGAAAATAAATGAAAACTAGGCTCTCCACTGGCTGTACTATTCAGTCACAATGTGATGATGACGACAAGTTCTCCAGTGTCCCTCCCCAGGTCACAGTGTCTGCTGTATGACTATGATAACGTTATGGGTTTTTCCCCTGCCAGATCCCTCCCTACCTGCACAGAGCCCAGGAGGAGGCTGAGAGGAGCTACCTGGGTACCAAGTGTGGCTGCAAAGAAAAAGACTGAAGCAGAGAATATGAAAACAATAACAAAATTGTTGTTTTAGTACCACACTTGACAGTGCTCGAGATTTACTCCTGGTGCTGTGCTCAGTCCTGGGAGTTCTGAGCTGGCTATGAGCAAGGCTAGTGCACTACCTCTCCAGCCCCCCAAGTTTAATTTTGATTTTGGAGCCACACCCAGAAACGCTCAGGTTTTACTCCAGGCTCTGTGCTCAGGGATCTCATCTGGCAGTGTTCAGGGGACTATATGAGGTGCTGGGAATTGAACTCAAGTTAGCACTGTGGAAAGCAAATGCCCAACTCACGGTGCTATCATTCCACCCCAGCCCAATTTTTTGAAGTTAACTTTATTAAAGTTATCAAGAGTGAAAGCACATCAAACATTATCTGTGTTTTATTATACTTAATCCTAATCTGGGAGTACCGGAGAGAGTACTGTCATCATTTCCTTTGTCCCACACGAATGAACAGACACAGAGTGAGGTTAATCCAGGAGACAAGTATGACCACACTACCCAGTTTTAACATCCCAGCTATGTCTGTTGTTCCATCACAAGCAACGAAAGTGGCCCATTTCCCCTGGGGGAGGAGAAAGGGATGCTTTCCAGAACTGTCCTTTATCTCCGTTTAAATCACAAAAAAGACAGCATTAATCATCTGTGAGTGCAAAGAATTAGTCTAGCTCCATTCCCCAGGTCTGAACATTTTTAAGCATCTTCAACAACCAAAGTAATATTTAACTAGACCCTTTTCTATTTTAGAACGACCTTCACCTTCTCAGCTTGCCTGCCAGCAAGCATACAGTGGCCTGTTCTGTTTTTTCGGCAGAGAAGGTTGACCGATCTGTACACTGAAGCCCACTGCCCGGCAGCTTTCTCCTCCCATGACAGTAACAGTAACACGTCCATCTTCACATCTGGAGGGTTTTCCCAATACAGCTTCCCCGATAATTCGCATTCATAAGCCACTTTGACAGCAAGAAAACAGCAAATGTGAACAGTAATTTAATAGGCTCACCCTGTCATTTTCAAATGCACCACAGAGGACCAGGGAGGCAGAGCAAAGACACCTCCTGTGTTCAGCACTGTGTAGAGGTCACAGGGAGACTGTGCTCTGTGGCTCTGCTGGCTCAGAATAACTCACTCTCTCCTCTCTCCCCCCTCTCCCTTTCCCTCTCCTCTCTCTCCTCCCTCTCTCCCTCCCTCACTCCTCCTTGGTAATTCCAGCCTTTGACACGTGTGCTGGGCTGCATGACTTCACCTGGCCCCCTGGGCTTTAGCTGGTGTGGCTGCCTGTCTGCCAATGGCCTATGAGCTGGACTGCGCTCTACCAGGGGAGAAAAAAAAGACAACCAAAAAAGCCACCCAATGAGTCCCCCCAATGAAGAAGTGCACCTTCATCAATGCTATCACAGCAACTCAACACAACATTTTTTTTTTTTTTGAGGCTGACAAACAACTAGAAACCAGCTACAGGAAGAGGCCTGGTGGCCAGGCATGGGTGATGTGGGGGAGCGAACAGTGATTGTTCTGGGTTTATGATGCTTCTTGATTATTATTAAGCTTGACTCCTGTCAGCCATAAAAATGTTCTGTCATGTTTTTAGGATGGGTCAAGAATGCTATTATTTGGGGCTAGAATGGTGGTGCAGCGGTAGGGTATTTGACTTGCATGTGGCTGAACTAGGTAGGACGATTCCCCAATCTCTCACATGGTCCCCCAAGCCGGGAGCGATGTATGAGCACAGAGCCAGAAGTAACTCCTGAGCATCACCAGGTGTGGCCCAAAAAACCAAAAACCAAAAAAAAAAAAGATAGCTATTTTTTAAATTTGTTTTTTTGTTTTTGTTTTTTGGGCCATGCCCAGCAGCACTCAGGGGTTACCTATGGCTCTGCACTCAGAAATTGCTCCTGGCAAGCTTAGGGGATTCTATTAGATGCCAGGAATCAAACCAGGTCCATCCTGGGTTGGCCTCTCCAGTCCCAAGAATGCTATTTTTTTAATATAATAAGAGAATAATACCTAGAGACAATAGAAATGAGCGCTAGGAGAACTGACCCATTGTAGGGAGATTGTCACAAAGGGGTGAGAGCCATTAGGGCAGGTAAGGGACCTTTATTACAATGAGAGTTAGAAGTGATCACTCTGGAGCCCAGAGAGATAGCACTGTGGCATTTGCCTTGCAAGCAGCCGATCCAGGACCAAAGGTGGTTGATTCGAATCCAGGTGTCCCATATGGTCCCCTGTGCCTGCCAGGAGCTATTTCTGAGCAGACAGCCAGGAGTAACCCCTGAGCAACGCTGGGTGTGGCTCAAAAACCAAAAAAAAAAAAAAAAAAAGTGATCACTCTGGACAAGAACTGAGTGCTGAAAAAAAGGGGGGGCATGAGAGTGAGAGGAGGGAGAAGGGAAAGTGGGGACATCAGTGGCAGGAAATGAACACTTGTGAAGGAATGGCTCTTGAAATAGTTGATGAAATTCAACATCAATAACTCTTTAACTATATTCCATGGTCTCATGGTGATTCAATAAAAAATGAATTAAAATATTCCTTATAAAACATAAAAGAGGGGCTGGAGAGATAGCACAGCGGCGTTTGCCTTGCAAGCAGCTGATCCAGGACCTTAGGTGGTTGGTTCGAATCCCGGCATCCCATATGGTCCCCTGTGCCTGCCAGGAGCTATTTCTGAGCCAGGAGTAACCTCTGAGCACTGCCGGGTGTGACCCAAAAACCAAAACAAAAACCAAAAACAAAAACCATAAAAAAATGATTTCTCTTCAAAAATACTAAAGTCACCAAAAAGACTGAGAACCACATTATCTCTAGATAATTAATGCCTCAAATCTCCACAAGGTGCCTTCAGAAAACAAAATTATTTCTGATCAGTTTCTGATTATAGAGGCAGTAGAAAAATGAGATTGGAGTTCAGGGGCCAGGGAAGGGTCAGGCTGTTGGTTTAATTAAATGATGAATTTTAAAGTATGTTCCTTCCTCAAAACAAACCTTTTCACTTGCAATGGGGGGGGGGGGAGAAAATTCAAATTTTGGCCTGATTGTCACATAAAATTAAAATCATAAAATTGTAAAAAAAAAAAAAAAAAGGGGGGGGGGGATAAGCAAAAGATAGTTTAGTGGGTAAAGCACTTGCCCTGAATGCAGCCAATTGGATTCCATCCCAGCACAGCATAGGGTTCCCCAAACTCCTCCAGGACTGATCCCTAAGTGCAGAGCCAGGAGCAATCCCTGAGCACCTCCAGATATGGCCCCAAAACAATCAAGAAAAAAAAAAAAAAAGGTCATAAACTCAAAGTCTTGAGCGTTCATCATTCCAAAGTATTACTCACACATAGTTAGAAACAGAAGAAACTTCTTACCTTGAGTTTTATTACATGACATTTACAGCACTGAAGTGAAAACTCCCATATTGAAACGTGTTACATCTGCAGGCATAAAGTTTTTGGCAACAAGTACTGTATTAAAACCCAAAGCCTTCTGGTAGAGAAATGATTCTTCCTGATAAAAGTTGTCTCTCTGCTTCTAAAAGCCACTTTCAGAAGTGCCAAAACTTCTACAAAAGTCCCTATGCAAAGTCAAAAAGAACCGTGAAATATGCTAAATAAAAATGTAAGTGCATATATTGGAGCCAGAGCAATAGAACAGTAGGGAGGACTCCGCCTTGCAAGCAGCTGACCCCGGTTTCATTCTTAGCACCATATATGGTACTCCTAAGCCCCCAGGAATGGTCCCTGAGGACAGATCCAGGAGTAACCCCTGAGCACTGTCAGGTGTGACCTAAAACACGACAACAAAAAAATAAGTATATATACCTAAGCCAACTTTTCGAATCAATTTTAGCTTTTATAACCAATAAAATGTATTGTAGTGGTTTGTTTATCTATTTTCAATAATAAATTCAGAGCACAAAAGCCATTAAGGAGAAAAATCCAGTGTTTCCACACGAGTATGTAAACAACAGAGACTAACATAAAATTTTTTTCAACCTGCAGCATGATTAGTAATAGAAACCAAACCCTCCAAATAATCAACTATTTAACAATGAAATCAAAGCTTCGTTCCAAGGCATGTAATAATTAGAATGTCACTCAAATACTTTTGTTTTGTAGAGAATAATCTAGACTACAGCATATCTCAAAGCAGAATTTATGAAACCTGGGTCGTGACCAAGGTTATGAAAAGAAAATTAGAGGGGCCCGGGGAGATAGCACAGTTGTGTTTGCCTTGCAAGCAGCCGATCCAGGACCAAAGGTGGTTGGTTCGAATCCCGGTGTCCCATATGGTCTCCCGTGCCCGCCAGGAGCTATTTCTGAGCAGACAGCCAGGAGTAACCCCTGAGCACTGCCGGGTGTGGCCCAAAAACCAAAAAAAAAAAAAAAAAAAAAAAAAAAAAAAAAGAAAAGAAAATTAGAGGAGTTGGAGCCATACCATGGGGGGTGGGGGTGGGGGGGGAGGGGAGGAGGTTTGCCTAGCACTCGGCTGACCCAAGATCAATCCCCAGCTTCCCATAAGGTCCCCCTGAGCCTGCCATGAGTGATTCCTGAGTGCAAAGCCAGGAGTAACCCCTGAGCACTGTCTGGTATGGCCCCAAAACAAAACAAACAAACAAAAAAACTATTTCGCTTTGCTTGGGGCCAGAACAGGTAGCATAGTGGGTAGGGTGTTTGCCTTGCACATGGCCAACCCAGGTTCAACCTTTGGCATCCCATATGGTCCTTTGAGCCTGCAAAGAGTAATTTCTGAGTGGAGCCAAAAGTAGTCAACAAAAATCAACCAACCACCCCTAATAAAACAAAAAAATTTAAGGTCAATTGGTGGTTAGGATTATATATATATATATATATATATATATATATATATATATATACACACACACACACACACACACACACACACACACACACACACACACACCTATTAGTATATAAAGGTTCTGAAGTGTCCTTTACATTTTATTTAACCCAGAATTCTATTTCAATGTAACACATGCAGTGGTTGAAGCGATAATGCAGCAGGGAGAGCATCTGACTTGCACGTAGCTGACCCAGGAGCAATGGAACCTTCTCATCCCATATGGTTCCTTGAGCACTGCCAGGAATGATTCCTGAGTGCAGAGGAAGGAGTTACCCCTGGACACCTCTGGGTGCGGTCCAAAAACCAAACAAACATAGGGCCAAAGTGGTAAGTCTTTTTTTTTTGCTGGGCTAGCCTAGCAGGTACTAGCCTAGGATGGACCCCCGGCGACCCATATGGTCCCCCAAGCCAGGAGCGATTTCTGAGCGCATAGCCTCTGAGCATCACTGGGTGTGGCCCAAGAAAACCAAAACAAACTAACAAAACCCCTCAAAAAGCATGTTAGCATTCTTCAAGAACTTGATGAAAAAGTGCTGTAGGTTCTGCTGCATTCCTCATTATCCTAGCAAACACATCCACTGCCTTTCTCTACACAGATAAATGGTATGTGCTTGTTTGCTGCCCATTCATATGGGCGAGGCCAGGAGAGTCACTCTGCTGCTGGCCTGTTCCTGACTTATCACCCAGGAGCCCTGAGTAAGAAAAAACAAGCCTCTGGGCTACTCTGGGGTTGACAGTTAACAGGAACAAGATAAATACAGTTATGGATCGGCATATGCCCCCAAGATTTAGGGATGTTCCTTACAAGGCCAGACTGATAGAGCATGAGAAGAACTTGCTTTAAACCAATCAGATGGACAGAAGAAGGTGACAGAGAGACAGAGGGGAGATAAATTGTAAAGTAAGATGCACAAAGAATCAGATCTTTAAGAAGTAGGGCAGTAATACAGAAAGACAATTAAGATGAGGGTCAGGAGGACCAGTCCATGGTAGGACACTTGTTACAAAGAGTACGGAATGTGGTTGGTGGTAGAGAAGGGATCACTATGATAATGAGAGTTGGAACTGATCACTCTGGACAAAAACTGGGTGCTCAAAGGAGGAAAACTAAAAAATATATTTTAATAAAAAAAGGAAGAAAATTGATGTGCATGGTACCCCTTCATTAACAAAAGTGCAACTCATTGGGCCAGAGGAGTGGTAGGGTGTTTACCTTTCAAGTGGCTGACCTAGGATGGACCGCAGTTCGGTCCCATATGGTATCCATATGGGATCCCATATGGCTCCCCAAGTCAGGAGCAATTTCATAGCGCATAGCAATTTCTGAGTGGCAATTTCAGGTGTGGCCCAAAAACCAAAGAAAAAAAAAGAAGAAAGGGAGAGAGGGATAAAGAGGGAGGGAGGGAAGAGGAGGACAGGAAGGCAACTGGGGACATAGGTGACAGAAAATTTTTACTGGTGAAGGGTGTTGGACATTGTATGACTAAAACTCCATCATGACCAGCTATATATCTCACAGTGATTCAAAATAAAAATTTTAAAAAAGACCCTTAGCTTAGATCCTGGGCCATGCCCCAAAGAGGGCAGTGCAGCTCAGTGGTCAATGGCCAGCATCACCAGGTGTGGGGAGGGTAAAGCTGATGTGACCAAACTGGGACTGAACTGGGGGGAGGGTCAGGAGAAATATTTTTCTTTTAAAATAAATTTCTTTATGACTTGTTATCAGTAAATATGTGGCTGGCATGCCTATTTTATAGACCTCGTGTAAATCACTTCTCAAATATTGAGCAATAGTTCAAATATTTCTCAAGAGAAAAGGAGTAGCAAGTGGAAAATATTTAAGAAGGCCTGGATTTAAGAACTTAGAATTAAGCACTGGAAATAATTAAATTAAAAAAATCTAATTATGGACTCACTTGAAGAAACCAAGTTGTGTTTGTCCAAAGAGGCAGGCAGGGAGGTTACTTTCAAGTAACCAGACACTGAAAAATCACTTGTGCAAATATTGCCTCTCATCCTGACAGAGAAGGAAGAATTTGGAGATTCCCTTAGATACAAGTACAGCCATTAACAACATGTGCCTATTATCTTGACTACCCCATTAATCTCACTAAACAAAAATAAATAACTAATAAAACAACCTAATGCATGATTTTTAAAAAATCTATAGTTCCAATGCTCTAAGATACTTCACAGAGTTGCGAAAAATATTGTGAAATCAGAAGGAAGCAAACTAAGACCTAGTGAAAGGTCCCACGCTTACAAGATATTCCAATACTTAATGATACAGTTTTCAAGAATAACAGGCACTTTTCAAAAAGTGTAAATTTATCTTTTCAAGTGAGAAAAGAAACACTTGCTTATAGTAAAAGGCTAAAAAGTACATAAAAGAAAAAGCCAAGTGGATGGAAAGAGAGTATAGTGGGTAAAGTGCTTGTAGTCAACCCTGGATCAATTCCCAGAACCATATATGGTCCCCTGACCACCATCAGGAGGGATCCCTGAGCACAAAGCCAGGACTTAGCCCTGAGGACTGCTGGGTGTGACCAAATATCCAACCACGCCATTTAAAAGCATGATATAGGACCTGGAAATGGCTCAAAGAACTGGGGCAGACATTTCATGTGGGCTCTCCTGCTTGATCCTACATCATATGCCCACCTCTCCCCACCCATTCAGTGCCAGGAGCAACCTCTGAGCACTGCATCTAGAGTATCCCTGTTGTACTAGAGGCTGAGATTCCTGCTCTCTCCCAACAATTTGGCGTATTTCCTTCCGGTGTGTTCGCACATTCCTGCCTCTCTGAGATTCTATTTGAAGGGGTAGGGCCTTCCTGCGTGGTGCCAGGATGCTCAGGCAGGAATCACCCCTCAAGCAGCGAATCTCACAGCGTCTTTCAACCTAAGGGTAGAAAGATTTCGTGCTCCTCAGCTCATAGGTGCTGGGGACTCTTCAGCACACCTTGGAGGGCGTCTCCAGGTCCACCCCCAGCAGTGCTAGGGGACAAAGTGTGTCAGGCTGGAACCCAAGTCCACCACAAGCAAAGCCCCTGCCTCTCTGTTTCTGGCCCAGAGATGGCATGTTTTAAATTCTCTTGAGTTCTGCTTTCCCCCTTTGCATTAAAAGTGATTCTGGCATTAGGTTTTCAATAATGATGCTTGTAGTAATATGTCACTAATAGTTCTGTATTTGCCAGGCCTGAGACTGACCACTGAAGGTTGCTTCCCCTGACCCCGTGTAGGCCCTACGTAGGCCCATTTCTTTATGACCCATCACAACCTGTTGAATGAGCCTGGCCAGAGAAGTTAGTAAACCAAACCTACAGCACTAAGTTTCTTTCTGCGTTTGTAGGCCTGGAAGCCTCACTCTGGGCTTACCACTATTCACTATTATTGCGTAGTTTCCATAATCTGTCTGCTTCTGATTTACCAATGACAGGCCTTTAAGTTATTATTGGATTACAATTGGTTCTTTTTATTTTTCTGGGTTTTTTTTCTTTCTCTTTTCAATTTTCAGACCACACCCTGCAGTGCTCAGGGCTTATTTCTGGCTCAGAATTAGGAACCCTGCAGTGTAGCATAAGATTGAACCCAGTGTTGGGGGCATCCAGCCCTCTGTCTCATCTCTGTGGCCCTCCTGTATTCCTACTGTAATAAGGTAACAATTAAGATCTCCATAGGCAACTAGAGCCCTGTTCTATCTCAACATAATCAGCATGCAAGCTCTTATCATTCCAACAAGTTTGGTTTATTTTCAGCGCCTGCCAACAGCTGTAGAAACATCTAAGCTGACTAACATTTGACACACCAGCTCGGGCTATGCCTCCCCCTGGAATGAAGGCCCATGTGGTCCTCACCTGTCCACTGGCACGGGCTGTGGATCTCGGCCATATTCCCATCTGCCACTGCACAGCACAAAGAGCCAATTAAACCCTGAATTTATGCTACACACACACCCCCTTCCGACATTCATAAGCAAATTCCAGAAATGTTTGTGTCTGGAATATTCTCATGTTCAGTTTATTTGTTTCAGAAATCTTAGGAGAGTGTGCCAACATGAACTAGACAGATAAGCAGATATTACATCCAACATGCAGCTGTAAAATGAAAATGCATCATATTTTTTTTAAAAAAAAGAAAACTTTATTTATTGATTGATTGGTTTCTGGGATATCCCTGGCAGTGTTCAAGAGTTACTCTTGTTTCTGCACTCAGAAATAGTCCCTGGCAGGCTGGGGGACCATATGGGATGCCAGGAATCGAACTGGGTCCCTCCCAAGTTGGTCCCATGCAAGGCAAACACCCTACCGCTGTGCTATCTCTCCACCCCCACATCATTTTCTAATTCAGAAAAGGGACTATTCAGATATTTGAACTTTGTTTTCTTCCTGGGAAATGACAGAACTCTTCTGCTGGGTTAAAGAAATACACACTTTTGTTTTGGTTTGATTTTTTTTGGCCACACCCATCGGTGTTTAGGGGTTACTCCTGGCTCTGTGCTCAGAAATTACTTCTGGTGGGCCCCAGTGGACCATTGGGGATGCCAGGGATTAAACCTGGGTTGGCTGTATGTAAGGCAAGTAAGTGCCCTCCCCACTGTGCTAGCACAAATCACACATTTAGGGATTTGGAGACAGGATACAGAGGTTAGAGCTCGTATCTTGCATAAGGCTGACTCTTATTCAAATCCCAGGCACTGTCCCTGAATCACTGGGGAGAAACAATACAGGAAATTAAGGCACTTGCCTTACATCCCACAAACTCTGGCCCCATATATAGTATCCCACACATGGCGATGGTCACCCCTGAGCACCCACAGTGTGGCCCATACACCTCTCCCCTATCCAGCAGCAAAGCAAACATCTGACACTCAAGCATAACTGTATTTAAGACTATTTCTTGGGCCGGGCGGTGGCGCTGGAGGTAAGGTGCCTGCCTTGCCTGCGCTAGCCTAGGACGGACCGCGGTTCGATCCCCCGGCGTCCCATATGGTCCCCCAAGAAGCCAGGAGCAACTTCTGAGCGCATAGCCAGGAGTAACCCCTGAGCGTCACAGGGTGTGGCCCAAAAACCAAAAAAAAAAAAAAAGACTATTTCTTATGTCCACATCCTGTCCCTTTCAGTTATGTAACCCTAGATGTAACCCAGTTTTTAGGAAGCCAGACCTACATCAACAGAAGAGGCGAGGTTAAAATTACACAAAACTGAGTTTCACAGTGAGATCAGATTATTAGTCATGTGTTGAAGAGAAAGGAGACAATGCCGGGACCTCCTGAACTCCAGGTGCTGATCTGGCTACCCACAGATCTTTTCCCAGAAACAAAACTGATATATATGATGGAAAGTCAAAAGCATCCTAGAAAAAGCTTAGGAGCCACAGATTCAAAACAGGGAATTTCTAATATGGAGCCAGAGAAATAGTATAGCAGATGAGGCACTTGCCTTGCATACAACTGACTCAAGTTCAATCCCTGGCACCCTAAATGGTCCCCCAAATAGTGATCCCTTCTCCAAAGTAAGAGTAAGCCCTGAGCCTCACAGAATATGGTAGAAAACCAAGAGGAAAACATTTTTCAAATATGTCAATAATACTGTAAGTATTTCACTTGCTGTCCAAAATGTAAAAGGAGCAACAAATCTGAAAGGATCTTCACACAGTTTCTACAAAGTATTTTTAATGTTGTAAAAACACAAAATGTTTCTCACATATTTAAAAAACATATTTCACATAGTTCTAAAAAAATAACCTCCACTCTCCTGATCAAGGTCTAACAATTATAAATGATATGTCTCTGTAGAGGGTATCTACATAAGGCTAGAAATAAGAGTATTTGAAATATCAGAGAGATATCAAAAGTGATGATGAAAAATTAAGGACTATAAATAATATAAAGTCATGTACAGGGAAAAATCATCATATTATTACAATCAACCTAAGTCCAAATTTCTAAAGAACTTTAAGTTATAAGGTAATCTTGAGATCCATTCATATCATCTTTTAAGAAATTCTGTGCAGGAGATGGTTTCTATTTAAGCCCCTTGAATTCAACTTGCCTGTTTACACGTTACATGTAACACTTAACATAGACATCTCTCTGCTTATAATTTATTTCCATCCATATACCGCGTTTACAAAATTATGATCTCAGAAGTCAAACCAATCATTGTTTGGATTATCCTCAGCAGCAGTCTGTCCCCCCAGTAACTGATCAATCAGGCTCAAACTTGTATAGAACCAACTCCAACCCTCCAAAACTGCTGATAGCACCACCCCATCAGTTCTTCCCATCTGGTCTTAAAACAAAAAGCTGGGACGAAAGAGATAACACAGGATCAGGCGTTTGCCTTGCACGCAGCCAATCCAGGGTAGACGGTGGTTCGAATCCCGACATCACATATGGTCCCAGGAGCCCGCTAGGAGCAATTTCTGAGTGCAGAACCAGGAGTAACCCCTGAGCTCACCAAGTGTGATCCAAAAACTAAAACACCAAATCCAAAAACAAAACGCTTTTCTCCTGAACAATGGAGGGACCATAGTTTGAGAATAAATAGGCTGCTGAGGGTGGGGGGTGGGGGGTAATGAGTCACTCCCTGCAAAGCAGCAATAACGAAAAAAACTAGATCTACAGAGAATCAGCTACAGGACTCTGCAAAGCAGAAACCTATACCTTTCCCTCATTTCTGTGTTGTCTGACCAACCAGTGTTCAAACATTGGCCATTCATGTGCAAATGACTTTCAGGTAATTCTCACATGGCACATGGGACTATCTTTAAACCTTCAGGGCTGGTTTTTTGTTTGTTTGTTTGTTTGTTTGTTTTGGGTCACAGCCAGCAGCACTCAGGGGTTACTCCTGGCTCTATGCTCAGAAATCGCTCCTGGCAGGCTCAAGAGACCATATGGGATGCCGGGATTTGAACCACTGACCTTCTGCATGCAAAGCAAATGCCTTACCTGCATGCTATCTCTCCAAGGGCTTGGATTTTTATTCAAACCCCCAAATCTGCAGATTTTGCTTTAAGACAGATAGGTACAGGAGGCAGTGGGGGCTCAGACATTATTCATTAGCCCAGGGAAGAGTCTGCAAGATAAAATGTTATCCCCTAAGTATTTGCTCCATGTAGCCATAAAATTTTTTTGGAGGTTTGAGAACAAATAAACAAACAAAAATAACCCTCATGAAATCATCTCCATTTCTCAGTACTACATTTAGTTTGAGAAGTGATTTTGCTCAAGTGAAATGGCACGTTTCAGGATCTTTTGTTCAACCGTAGCTATTTTAAGGCAGGCCGGGCTGCCGGGCGCTCGCCACACAGTTTGCTCCCAATCTCTTGGCGGTCCTCCAGCACATTCCAACTGTTAGGCCCAGCCTTGCATTCCGCTTATCTTTATAGACACCCTTGGTGAGATGTGGCCACATTACACCACCAACTCACCATATATGCCCATTAGGTCACTTTACACAATGCCTCATTAAAAAAAAATCAGATCAGAACCATCTGTGTGGATATGAGTTAGTCCCATATATCCCATTCACACAGACCCTGCTGCTCCAAGAAGGGTGCTCAATGGTGCTCAGCAGCTCAAGAGAGAAGAGTGAGACCTGTGGGGCTTGGGGTGAGGGCAAGGGCAGAGCTTCCCAAAGGGACCACCCAGCACACTGACACCAATCCCAGTCACACTTAGGTAGGCATTGGCAGCAGGTTATTCATCAGATCAGCCTTTCTCAAGGGGGGCCTATGATAGTCCGAGGGGGTCACAAAGGACAGTCATATCAATGTGGTCCTTGGGACAGTCATATCAATGTGGTCCTTGGCACAAGACTAGAAGTACTGTCAGGACTGGGGGGATCTCTGGGTAGGAACAAGGTCAGAACAGAGACAAGATCAAAGAAAGGTTGAGAAACACTGTGATCATAGAGAACTTCAGTGTTCAAGGAGCCCTGTGACCTGATGAAAAGAACGATTCCAACAGCAATACACCCCCTAAGTCACTCTGTTCTCCCTGTGATGACTCACCACCCCCGAAGAAAATCCCTTTCCAAAAGCAAACTGGCATAGCTGAGAACATGCCACCAACCACATTCCATTCTGGCCAAAATCTATTTTATTGGCACATTGGCGCTTCCTGCTCCTCGCAGCTGCCCAACATTCCCACCACGGGGCGGATTCCCATGAAATATCTTCTGGAAAAGGTGGAGTCATTCTCAAAGGCGACCCACCAAGCACAGTATTTCACACATGGCCGATTTCCCTTTACAAGCGTGTGCCCTCATGATGAATAAATATTCGTATAAATACACATGAACAGAGTAATTCTTCGCAGCTGCAAAAACACATGAACAATCCTCAGCTGACAGGCAAAGATATTCTTCCTCAAGAAGAACATAAACTAGCTGACTGGCTCCTGAAAAACTGTCACCTCCTGGGAATGAACTCAGATTTTTCAGGCATCCAGCATACATATTTCCAGAGCCAGAAGCAGTGGCTAGCAATAAGGACACATCTGGGTTATCAGAAGCTCAGGTGTCCCTTCTGTAGTGGGACTCAGACAAGCGCATAGAGACTTACCTTGGAGACAAGATGAGACACGGAGAGTGTTGGGGTGCCTTTGCTGCTCACAGACCCAAGAATGTCTGCTGAGGGCAGAGCCAGGGTTGCTGCAGATAAGGCTGGTATTTCAGGGCCTCAGGCAGCACCGAGCTGTCAGCCCAGCTGTGAGAAGGACCAGAGCCCTCTGCAGAAGGGACTGACTGTTGCTCATTTCCTAGTATACGCCCAGGAGTGACATCTTCTCTGAGGGGACCCAAGGCTATACATAGCATCTCCAGGTGGTCACCTCTGAGCAAAACTATCAAACGTGGCTTCCCATGGGGCTAAGGGCTCTGGCCAGCTCAGTGGAGTGAGGCAAGAGAGGGTAGAAGGGCAGGTCCTCCTCCCACGCTGCCCAGCTCTGCCCATCACACCTAGCCTGACACAGACTTGCCCTGAGAATCATGAAAGGCCCCACCGGCTTTGGCATCATGTCTTCAGACCCAGGGACAGGCCTCACACGAAGCACTTAGCTTTGAAAGTGTGTGGAAGACTTCTTTCTCTGGAGGAAAGGAGATTGATTCTCCTTCTTCACCCTCAGCACAAACTTGAAAGAAGCACTCAAATTAAGCCAAAAAAATCTAGTCAAACAGCCATTCCCCATCTACCTGATATCTAGGGTTGGGTTACTGGTCAACTGACATATGCAAATCTGTACCTTGAGTTATCTCCTTGAAACAGCTCCAAGACCCGGAGACAGAATGAGAAAGAATCCAACGAATTGCATTGGTCCTAAGAAGCCTGACCCTGTGTGAGGTTTCAGTAGAAGCCACCAAACTCTGCTCAGAGACACTCAGTTCATTTAAAGCCAAGCACATAAGAAGCACATCCACCCCATCTGCACACATTCTAGGGGCTGTTTCAAGGACTTTGAAACCCGGAGACAAAAGTCCAATCAGATGTTGTCCCACACACACATGGAGATGTCTCTCAGGGGAATCAATGCGACTCTGATGGGAATTCCTTCCGAAACAAAACAGAAAGCACACATTATCTAATGAGAACGTCATTCCTGGTATTTTTCCACTGTGAAATAAATGTATTCAAGAAGAGAACAATCTACAATAAGTCCACTTTAGACACTGTCTTGTAGTCACTTTCCTTTCATAAAACTCCCACCTCTGAAATAGCTCAGAGCAACAGATAGGAGATCAGTGGCTTAACTCTGAGGATGATCAGTAAGTAATAGGTTCTGTTTTGTTATATAATGTGTGTTAACTAGAAAGTGAAGAATATCAAGCAATTCCATCTGTCAGAAACTCACACCTTGAATCTAATATTTGACATCTGACCCTTATTTGTGAGGTAAAAAATGTGCACAGGGTGAAAAAGATTTCAATCTCTAAAACAAAAAGGTTAAACTGAAAGTAACTACAGTCATTGAATTCCTAATGGTAGAATTTTCTTCATGTTTATTTTCATCTTCCCAAAGAGCTATAATAAAGGATATTTGTTCATGAAAAGCTTCTTCATGTGATTTAATTATATTTTTATAAAAGTATTTATTTCTCATTGTCTTTGCGAGGGAGTGGGAGAACATGCATTTTGTAGCTATCAGCAGTCACTGTCAAAAATGTAGGAATTTAGGAGCTGGTGAAAGTAAAAAAAAAAAATAGGCTGTGTAAATTTGGAAACCTGGATTTAATCCAGCACAGTGGGTTGCCGGAGCACTGCCTGAGGTTACACAGAGCAGAGCAGAGCCTGAACTCAGCCACATGTGGCCCCCAAACACACAAAACATAGGAATTCTAAAAATGGTAAAAGAAAAAAAAATCCAAATATTTTAATATTAAGTCTACTGTACTTACTATAAGAGCACTAGATGACAGATTTTAAAATTCAACAGAAAAATGGTTCAATCACACAGACAAAATAAATAAGCAATGTCTTAGGAGAAGAGTCTCTGTGTTTTCCTTCCCCTTTAAATAAGGTAAATGTGTTGGAAAAAGGAGAGAGAGGAGAGGGTGGCAGGTGGGAGGAAAGCTTTGAACCATGACAAGAACATGCACTTATCCCAAAGATTCTAAAATCTGCAGCCATTGAAGGCTGATTTACCAGCAAACCCAATACATGAGTACAAAAGTCATCCCTGCGATGCCTACTCAAAGGATTGGAAACAGAACCTCATCCAGAGCCCAAGGGAACAGTGCCAGCAGTTCTGCTCCTAGAGACTCTTGTGGCCCAGGTACATCTTTCCCACACACCGTGGAAGGAGCCAGCAAGGACCTAATAATGCCTCAAAATTTCAATCTTGGGGCCGGGCGGTGGCCCTGGAGGTAAGGTGCCTGCCTTGCCTGCGCTAGCCTAGGACCACGGTTCGATCCCCCGGCGTCCCATATGGTCCCCCAAGAAGCCAGGAGCAACCTCTGAGCGCATAGCCAGGAGTAACCCCTGAGTGTCACAGGGTGTGGCCCAAAAACCAAAAAAAAAAAAAAAAAAAAAAAAAAAAAATTTCAATCTTCTCTACTTCTTCAGCAAATCGAGTCCTTCCTTCCTTCCTTCCTTCCTTCCTTCCTTCCTTCCTTCCTTCCTTCCTTCCTTCCTTCCTTCCTTCCTTCCTTCCTTCCTTCCTTCCTTCCTTCCCTCCCTCCCTCCCTCCCTCCCTCCCTCCCTCCTTCCTTCCTTCCTTCCTTCCTTCCTTCCTTCCTTCCTTCCTTCCTTCCTTCCTTCCTTCCTTCTTTCCTTCCTTCTCTCATTTTCTCTCTCTTTCTCCTTTCTTTCTTTTTTGTTTTTGTGTCACACCTAGTAATGCTCAAGGGTTACTCCTGGCTATGTGCTCAGAAATCACTCCTCACTTAGGGGACCATATGGGACACTGGGGTTTGAACCAAGGTCCATCCTGGGTCAGCCGCATGCAAAGCAAACGCCCTACCACTGTGCTATCACTCTGGCCCCGACTGCTTCTTTTCTATAAATTCTAGCAGGAAACAAAATCAATCATCAGATGGTATATTTAGACAATGATCTTATCTATTAGTTTTTCACCCTGCCCAAAATTGGAAGTTTGCATGTTAAGTGGTAGGTTATTTTTGAGAAAGAGCAGGAATTTGTTAAGTATTTCCAAAACCTGAAAACGTGGAGACTCAAACTCTTGCACAATTCCATCATCCAGAGACAATTCTAGACCAATGACCTAGGCACATAGTTTATTATACAGATTAACACTGACCACAATATTTCAGAATAACATATCTTTGGAATCTGTTTCACCCTGCATTTCACCCATTAGTTGTACTCTAAAACAGACTTTTCAGTCTAATGGCTTCACACATGTATATCAGAACCCAGGGTACTTCATAGGAGATCCTGGGGTGATCTCTGCCACAATAAAGAGAAAATTGTTCTCAAATTTATATGTAAAAAATCAGCTCTGGTGGGGAACTCTAAATTCTAAAGCAGAGATGTCAGATTGTTCTTAAAACTATTCATGTTTACTTTCACAGTTTAAAGAATGAAATCATGACAATTCTAAACAAATGTCAACTTTAAAGCAATCTTGAAATCATAACATCTTGGTTTACTATTTTAGAGTAACTTAGCCTGGTGGCCAGAGATATAGCAGAGGGGTTAAGGCATTGCCTTGCATGTGGCAGAAACCATATAATATATGGTCCTCAAACTATGGCCTGCGGGCCACATATTACATTTGTTCCCATTTTGTTTCTTCACTTCAAAGTAAGATATATGCAGTGTGCATAGGAATTTGTTCATAGCTTTTATTTTTTCCTATATTCCGGCCCTCCAACAATCTGAGTGACAGTGAACTGGCCCCCTGTCTAAAAAGTTTTGAGGACCACTGCTATATGCTCCGCCCCCTGAGCACAGAGCCAGGAGTGACCATGGAGCACAGAAAAAGGAGTAAGCCCTGAGCACCATGAGGTATGGCTCAACAACCATCCCTCACCCCAATAAAATGAAATAAAAAACAATCCCAAACCCTCCTTAATTAATCATCTTAGGTTTTAAATTTATGGCAGAGAAAATGCACAAAATTTGTGTGAGTGAATTTTTTATAAAATACATCTTACAAAATACATTATAGTCAATGACTTGCCTCAGAAAACACAAAATTCTATTTTCTTCATTGCCTAACACAACGGAATTAGGACCTTCCTAGAATTCACCTTCAACATACTTATCTATGAAACTCCCCACATAAATCTTTAACTAGCCGTTTGCCTGGAATCACAATGAAAATTACTATCCACACTCTTCTGACTTTCTACATGACACCTGGACCAGTGAAAACAAGAATAAAGGATGCAAAGCCTCCTGACTACACATGTAACATTATGACCAGAACTTCCTTTCACACAAAAGGAGGATGTCGTTAAAATGCATTCCTTCCACTCAGCCTACAATATTTGCCAAAGCTGAGACATCCTGGCTGATTGACAGGATTCTAAATCTGGGTTCATTTTTATTTTAAAATGATCACCTGTCCTAATGGCTCCCACACATGATCTCAAGTGCCCCCTTCATACTAAAAAAGAGAAATCATTCGGCATTGCATGGGCATTTCTGACCAAGTCCAGTGAAATCCAATGAGCTGACGGTTACAATATTCACTCCTGCAGCACCATGTGAGACAGGAAGCACATCAAAGTTCAACTTTTCTCTCTGTCTAAGACACAGTTGGAAAATCATTGATTGTGCCCTTCCCCATGTTCTAAGTGGGCCCAGGTAGATCATTGTAAGAGGGAAATTCTCTCATTCCACATATCTAAATGCTCTCTTCTCTCTAATTTACACCCCTCCCAAGCTGACTTACCTCCTCATTTTTGCCCCTTTCCTCTGCTCTTTTAGAAGGTATCTTTTAGGTCAAGGGAATTCCCTTTCTAATTTCCCCAATACTTACTGTACCTTTGCAAAAAAAAAAAAAAAGAAAGAAAGAAAGAAAAAAGGAAGATAAAGAAACACAAACCTCTCTATGTAGTTGCTGATTTGTTTGTTTGGGTTTTTTTTTGGACTGTTTTTTGCGTTTTTTGTTTTGTTTTGTTTTTTAGTTTGTTGCTTGTTTATTTTTTGTAGTTGCCTGTTCTGATTTTTTGTTTGTTCTTTTTTTGTTTATTGATTATTGTTGCTTTGTTGCTGTTTTTTATTTTATTTTGTTTTGCTACCTTTTTCTTCTTTTTTCCCCTTTCTTCTTCTAAATTGAAATTTATAACACCTAGACAAACCCTCCCAGGTTTTTTTCTTTTCCTTTTTCTCTCCAACAGAACCACATAACTTGAATCATCTTACTCAGCCTCATAAATTGAGGGGGGAAAATGGATGGTACCAGGACCAGACAGTCGTAACATTTAGTGGTAATAAAAATTGATCAGACTTGAACACCAAACCAAAAGTCAACAACAGCAGAATTGATACCCAATCTACAACAAGCTGGACAAATGGGGACAAGTTACAACTAGCATTCTGGGGGGTAAAGGAGGGAGATATGGGATGCATGCCAGGAACAGGGGTGGAGGGAGGACAACACTGGTGGTGAGAATGCCCTTCATTTATTGTCTCTATGTACCTTAAATATTACTTGGAAAGATTTGTACTTCACTTTGGCCACAATAAAAATTAAAAAAAAGTGTAAGAACAAACTTAGGAATTCTGAGATCCTTTAAGGATCTATAATTGACCCAAAATACTTTCTTTCACTTTTTTCTTTTTTAAAAAGTTGTTGCTTTTGAGGTTATAAAATAATGGTCCTCCTGCTAGTCTATTTACTGCATTCTTTTCTATTTATACAATATTTCAAAACTCAAACTGAGAAACAATGCCATAAGGAATTTCCTTTCATACAAGAAAGGAAATCGCCCATCCACTAAGCATCCAAAGCAAAACACAAACATTTTAACACACTTCCTCTAGTTTCATGCAACAAAAGTGGAACTATACCATATTATGCAGCTTTGCATACAAATGGTCCATCCCACTAAACATAAATTTATCCAAACTACTATTTTAAATCTTTTAGAGATGTATGTTCTATGTCCGTGCCAAAATGCTTTGATTGTACTAAAAAAAAAAAATCATTGCTTCAACACCTACCCTTATTTTTATTCTTTCTTTAGGTTACAAAACCACAAGCACAATTCAGTCCTTAAAGAAATAAATATTTATGGTTCCTGAACATATAGCTCCCAGCTGTTTTCCAGTTAACATGAACCCAAACATTCTCCACTAGACCATGGATGGCTCTCATTTTATTCTATCCTAGAGAGAATCATCTACTTTGAATTGGTATTCAAGGTAATTAATCTCATTTATTTTATTTTATTTTGGTTTTTGAGTCACATCCGGCAGTGCTCAGGGGTTACTCCTGGCTCTATGGTCAGAAATCGCTCCTGGAAGGCTCGGAGACCATATGGGATGCCGGGATTTGAACCACTGTCCTTCTGCATGCAAGACAAATGTCCTACCTCCATGCTATCTCTCTGGCCCCTCACTTTTAAACTTTTTTGGGGGGAGCCACACCTGGTGATGCTCAGGGGTTACAGGGGTTACTCCTGGCTCTGTGCTTGAAATTGCTCCTGGCTTGGAGGACCATTTTTTTTAGATCAATCTCATTTTTTTAACTTGTGTTTTCTCTGACTGGTAATTAATTACAAACAATTTTATATAGTTATTCACTTCCTGGTGCTTCTATATACCATCTGTTCCCATTCTTTCCTTCCAAAATAGAATTTTCCTATTTCATTTGTTAAAAATAAATATTCATGAGGTTGTCTTTACCTATTATTTGGATAGAAGATATAGGGGATAGTTTAATACAGATTGACACTATATGAATGACTGGTATTCTTTATTGAAATGCTCATCAAATAATTATTTGAAACAAGTTATAGAATTAGTAAGTGAACAAAGCAAAAAAAAAGCCAGGACTTGTTCTAATGGACATGCAGTGTGATGGGGCAAATGGGGCACTTAGCTTTGGCAATGGAGTTGGCCTCTACCACTGTTTAGCTATGAACACACCCAGGCAGAAGAAAAGGTGTCCCAATGTTACCAAGCCAGGTATGGGATGGCCATCCCAGAGCAAGTCAAGTCCAGAAGGAGATCCCTGCAGTTGATGGTCTCATCTTAGCCAATCAGCTCTGACCTTTCTTGCCTTCTCTGAGAATTTCACCAGAATCTCAAGGGCAGCATGTTTTGAGATACTGACTGTCTCTTTTCCACCAGGTACCTACTCTTCCCCTCAGTCAGAGACTGTGTTTTGTCATCAGCTGTACTTGAATTTTCTTTACTTACATTTTCTTTTACTTACATTTGAACCCTTTTATTTATGTATTTATTGGTTTGCTTGTTTATTTCTTTTCAACCCTTTTTGACCTTAGCTTCCCATCCATGTAAGTCCACATCCCAGCATTCACCTTACAAAATGCTGACCTTGAATTGGTTTTTCATGATCTTTCTCCTTCTTACTTGGTCCCTTACCCTCTATCTAAGCTACACCTTAGCTAATCACCTCTATTCTATCTCCTTGGTGCTTCTTCTGACAGACTGACTGCATTTATACACTTCCTAACCTATCACAGGGCTCTATGCTCCAGTTGTGTTGTACTGAGCATGCTCAAAAGGTCTACAGTGAACATGGGAAGGTAGTGTCATGACTAATGTTCTCTGCTTGCCAGACTCCAAGGGCCTGATGTCTGTGTGCAGCCTTTTAGCCCAGTTACAAAGAGATCTGAAACCAGCAGTGGCTTTGCAAAGTCACACACTTGGGCCAGTGAAGGGTATCCTAACCACCCATGCACACATATACAGCATCTAGTTATAGTCTATATGCTGAGTCTTGAGCCTTTGGATTTAGGAGCCAATTCTTACTCAACTTTAAGGTGACCCACATAGATCCCATCATCCTAACCCAATTCAGGCTTGCACATATGAAAATATCCAAACGTTTATCACTGAATCTAACATCTATATTGTCAACTACCCTCTAACATCTATCTTGTCAATTACCCTCAGCACTGCTGCAAAGGGGGAGCATGACCATATATATTTGGGGGTACAGAGAAATGTCATTATATTCTTTTCCAGAACAGTAACCTAAACTGACAAAGTATTTTCAGTAAGTCATTTTGTATACCCTGTGTTAATCAATATATAGACTCAGTTAGTAACAGCCTTTAAAAAAAAAGAGTAAGTTATCTAACTGTTTCTTTGATGCAAAAATACCAGAATTGCTTTTGCAAAGCTTCCCCAACTAGGTCAGTGGCAAGTAGAGGTAAGTCGAACTGGACCAGAAGGGCATCGGCGAATGGAGGTTCCTGAGAGAGACAGACAACATGTGTGGCTATGTACTAAGATGCACAATTATTCACAGGGCTCCTTTATAAGGGCATAATCTGCAATGAATCTAAACTTTTATATGCAAGTAGAATAAATATTATATGGTAGAGAAAAATGAAGTAACTGGAAACAAAATGAATTTCAGAAAGATAATGTTCATCTGAAAGAGCAAGTCACAAAAAAGTAAAATTGGGGGATTGTGTGCCACACTTAGTGTCATTCAGGGTTACTCCAGGCTCTGCATTCAGAAATTACTCCTGGCAGGCTCAGGAAGCCACATGGGATGCCAGGGATAGAATCTGAGTCGGCTGCATACAAGACAAATGCCTTCCCCCCTGTGCTATCACTCTGACTCAGAAAAGTAAGCTTTTCTTTTCTTTTTTTTTAAGATACAATGTTGATAAGAAGATTAAGATTTTAAATACAGGGCCCGGAGAGATAGCACAGCGGCGTTTGCCTTGCAAGCAGCCAATTCAGCACCAAAGGTGGTTGGTTCGAATCCCGGTGTCCCATATGGTCCCCTGTGCCTGCCAGGAGCTATTTCTGAGCAGACAGCCAGGAGTAACCCCTGAGCATCGCCGGGTGTGGCCCAAAAACCAAAAAAAAAAAAAAAAAAAAAAAAGAAAGAAAAAAAGATTTTAAATACAAAGCCAAGGACAGTGGTGGCTTTGAATGAAAGAGCTGGAGTGCTTAGGGGCTCTGAACAGACACTGAGATCTTTGACTAAGATGGTGGTAACTGATTGAGGCCCATGGACTCAAGATTCTGGAAGCTACTTTCATGAGCTCTATAGTCTATGCTCAGCACTGATAAAGACGTATTTTAGCTATGAGAACAATGCTGACAAAGCATGAGGTCCCAGACAGAGCAGCAGAGACGGGCTCTCACATAGCTCCCTGAACAGGGTCCATGGGGACTGTTTTAGAAAGAACCTCAAAACTGATTTACCTTCCATCCTTGGCACCAAATGCACCCCCCCAGCATGATCTCATGCTGGGAATGACCCCAAGTTCCAAGGAGCCCCTGAATACCACAGATGATGGGTCCCAAAGAACTTGGTTCATGGTTCATCATAATAAGTGATGATGAAAATAACTTGATGAAGCATTTTCGTAATAAATACCAGGCATGAGTGGATCACATTCTCTCCCCACCTACAAAGTGGAGGGGGATGGGTTATACTTCAGCAAAAGAATAAAGTAAAATACAGGACCCTTTTGATAGGAGGCCCCTGAGTTAAAAGAAACGATGAGTTTCTCAATTTAATACGCACAAAGAGCACTTCAGTGTCTTGTTAAAAAAAAGAAAATTTTGATTCTGTAGGTGCTTCTAAGAGCCAACTGTTCATAGCAAGTTCCAAGGTGACCCCATAACAGTCACTTACTATGATTGCAGGATGCATGATGAAAAGGCACTTCCCAAAGATACAGAAACCAAAAGTGAGCCTGGATTTGGCTGGGTGGGGCACAGCTCCAGAGAACTTTCTTCATCTGTCTCTGGTGTGTGTGTGTGTGTGGGGGGAATACTGAAGTCGTGGGGTACCTAATTGAAATGTCTTCATTTTACTCATCAGGGTAAAGAACTGGCACCACTGCCATGCTACATAATCTGGGGTGATGTTTTATATAGGACAGAGAACAACTATTATCAGAAAAATTTGTATTTCTAAACTTTTGCAAAGAAATCGATGGTGCTCTGAGAGACTTTAATAAAGTCTTGAACACAAAAGACCATGAGATGTTTTACTCACCTCCACAGACCTCCAGAAGTGGTTTGTTTTGCTTTGTTTTTGTGTTTTTACTCTCTTACAGCAAAGCAATAGCCATTTCTTTATGGACAACTGGTTCACATTCCCAACAGTAACTAGGATTACCAGAAGGAAGCCCACAGAATGTTAATTAAAGCCCAATTATAGTATAGCCCAACAGAATGAAAGGAAGATTGCACCAGTACATGTAATAAAAATATATAAATTCTCTCTCAGAACATGGTCTTCACATCAAAAGCTTATTTCCACAAAAACCACATGGAATTATCTCTACTTATGACGTCTGTTGGTTCTGTGGTAGTAGAGTTCTTGCATCTCAGAATGAGCCTTCTGCATGTCAACTCCTACTTCTCTGCAGCCCAACAAAAGAACCACCTCAGTGCTTCTAAGAAATAGTTCCTGCCAAGGATTCATGACACCCAGGGCATGCTGTCATCTCCCTAGCACCTACGATACAATACTGATACCACAGTTGTTACTAGTCTTGCTGCCGAGATCTCTTGGCAGAAACCCCGCTGGGAGCAAGAGGAACCAGGAACATTGATTCTGCACCATTCCACTACTCCACATCCACTCCGATAGATAATTTATTTTTTTGGTTAATCCAAAGATGACCAAGTTGCAAAGGGTTTAACCTGGCAGAATTCAACAGCTGGTGTGTAAGTCAGAACAGCCAAACTTCCTGTCACTTCAACACAAGATTTTTAAAAAAAACAATAGTTAACCATACTGTCTGCATGATCCAGGAACACCTCCCTAACATGTTTGCTCAACACTATTTTACATGACCAACATGACCATGGAGCTCAAATGAAAAAAGAGGTTCCAATTTAATGAGCTTCTTTTAGAGAAACTTACACCAAAGCACAAAAAAAACACACCATTAACATTGTTTTCTGCAGAACCACAAATAATCCAAGGCCATTCACTCAGATTCACAGGAGATTTGGGAAGAAAAAAAGATACCTACATGCTTTCTTATCTTTGTATTCTAGAAGAGCACGACTGATATTTGGAATGGATCCCATATGGAACCCTACACTGAATAATGGATTCTAGAAAGGAAATTCCCCCTGTGCCAGCCCAGACCAGGGAGATGAGAACAGTGGCGCCATCTCCTTCCGGAAAAGCTGCTGTCCATTGGGGCCTAGTGGCCACCCTCATCAGCCCTCCCACATCTGCAAAAACTGAACCAAAAAATATACATAAACATGGACCCAAGTCATATTCAGCAGAAAGGGCGCTTGCCTTGCATGAGGCCAACCTGGGTTCCATCCCAGCATCCCATCCTGTCTCCAGAGCCTGCCAAGAGTAATTCCTGAGTGCAATCAGCAGGAACCCTTAAGCATCGCTGGGTGTGGCCCAAAAAACATGCAATTTTTGATTTTTAAAAAATGCATAAACAAATATCAATGTAAACAGTTCTGTTCATAGACCCCTTAAGCCATGACTCAGGGACAATCTGACCACCTATGTCCATAAAAGTCTGAACACCAATTTAGCATCAATAATGATACTCACCTAATAATCTTTTATTTATAAAATCCAAATATGCAACTGTACTTGATTAACCACACACACACACACACACACAAGTAAATGATAAAAAACAAAGCATTTGCAGGCCAAAGAAATCCCTCCCCATCAAAATACAGTCTGTCCATGGTTCCTTCTAAAACCAGCGGCTGAACGATGCCACTTTTTTTTTTTTTTAAATGTGAATCCCTCCATTTCAACCAACGATTGATTTCCTGCAAGAAAATGTCCCCCTCTTCTCAGGAACCCTAGGCCAGGTGGTGTCATGTGAGCGCGTGAATGCCCGGTTTATAAGCATCCACTTTGCTTGGATGCCTGGTGCGAGCTCCTCACAGCTGCGGACGCAGGAGCGAGGCCCACACGGGGAGCCGCCCTGGGCCCGCTGCAGCCTCCCCTGCCGGGCTCAGGCCCCGGGTGGGCGCATCAGCACTGCGGGGTGTCCCTGCATCCTCATCCCGGTGGGGAGGAGGCTGAGGGAGGGCGTTCACCCCTAAGCAAAGGCTCCCTCCTCGCCCATGCCCGGGTGATCCGAGCTCCTGACGCCACATCCAGGAGAGGAAGGATAAGGTGGGGGCGGCTCGGGCCTCGGCCCAGGGCACCGAGCGCCTGGGTGGGGCCGTGCCAAGCCCCGCCAGCGAGAGGGACTGCTGCATTGTGCTGCATCACCGCGGGCACCGCCACCCCCAGAGTCCCCAGGAGCGCAGCCCGCACCCCGCCACCCCTTCCAGATCCCCCAGAAGCACGGTCCAGCCTGCATCCTCGCGCCCCCTCAGCCTCGGCCCCCGCAAACACACACACACACACACACACACACACACACACACACACACACACACACACACACACACACACACACACGGCCTGGCTGGGCTGCCAAATCCAGGGCGCGCCGGGGTTCGGGTGCCCATCCCTCGGCTGCAGTGCTGCACCGGGCAGGTCCCATCTCGGAACAAAAGGCAACCCCACCGCCACCCCTCGGAGATCCAGGGCCAGAGGCGTGGTGGTGCGAGGGGGCAGAGAGGGAGGGTGCCACCCGAAGGTCCCCGCACCCGCACTCGCACCCGCACAAACCTGTTGACGACCCCAAGGCCGGCGCTGAAGGGCGCGCCCCGAGGCGGCGCACGCTCAGCCTTGGGGGAGCAGGGCGCACGGTGCGGGGGCGCGGGGCTGCGGGGTTGGCGGGGCGTACGGGGTCCCGGGGGTGGAGGTGGAGATGGGGATGGGGATGGGGATGCGCCCCGGGCCGGGAGCGGCCTCGAGCTCGGCTGCAGCGCGGCGGGAGCAGCCCTGACCACGCCTGGCCACATCCCCCTCTTCTCCGTTACCGTTACGCGCGGCGCCGGGGCCTGTCACGGCCACCCCCGCCCGCGCCCCGCCGGCCAGGGGCTGGAGGGGCCCCCGAAATCGAGCCTCCCCAAGGCCCGGGAGGGAAAGAGAGGGAGAGCTGGGCAGCCGCCCCGCGCGTAAAAACCCAGGCACCCGCCGCAGCCTCCCCGCCACCCAACGCCGGCCCCGCGGTGAGCTAGCACGGCCAGCCTCGGACCCCGGCCTACCTGGGGGCGCGGGGCGGGGTAGGCGCGCGGGGTCCCGTCCTCCTCCCGCTCCTCGGCGGCCGGGCGGGTGGGCCTGGGGCTCGCGGGGCTGGCGGCGGCGGGGCCGGGGCTCACAGGACGGGACGGCGCTGCTTCGGGCGGGCGGGCGGGCGGGACTGGCCGATGCGCACCCGCGCCGCGACAGCTGCACCGTGCCGGGCTGGGCTAGGCTGGGCAGGGCTGGGCAGGGCTGGGCGGGCGCCGCGAGGGCGGAGAGAGCGCGGAGGGGCGGGGAGAGGCGGGCCTGGGGCCGGGGCCGGGGATGGGGCGCGCGCGGGAGGGAGAAATGGATGGATGGATGGGTGGGTGGATAAATGGATGCGCACGGCACGGATCGGATGGAGAGGGTCCAGGGGGACACCGGGAGGGACAAGGCGGGATGGACGCGGAGGACCCTGCGGCGCGGGTGCGGGGCGCGCGCGCAGGCAGGGATGGGGACGCGGCGGGGCTGCCAAGAGCGCGCGAGTGCGGAGTCCAGGGGCTGCCGGGGAGCGCGCGGCACGGAAGGGGTGAAGGCGCGCGCGCCGCTCCTCCACCCACCCACCCACCCACCCACCCGCCTCCTTCGACTCCCCCGGCTCCGGGGCGCCGGCCTGGCCTTCGGCTCCCGCCCGCCTGGAGCCCCGCGGCCAGCCCCTTTCCTCCCCAGCGCGCGGCCGGGACCGGGGCTGGAGCGGGGCGCGGCCGGACAAAGGGGCTTGCTTTGTGGCCCCCGCCGGCCAAGGCCAATGGCACCTTTAATTGGAGGTACATCCGATCCCGATCGTTGCCGCCGTTGCCGCGGGGAAGGCCGATCGCCCCCTTTTCCTCGCACGGTGCAGCCCCTCTCCTCTCCAGGGTGTCTCTGCACCCTAGGCGCACGGGGACCTGCCGGCGCCCGCCCAGCAGCGAAGGGGCGCGCTGGCCTTGCTGCGGGAACCCTGGCACGCACCTGTCCCTCCCGGAGTTCAGACCCCCCACGAGCCTGACCGCCGCTTCGTCCTCCCGAGGGCTCTTCCCTCATCACGCCTGGGGCGCACAGGCCCCTACTTGCTGGAGAGGTCCCCAGGCTGCAGGGCCTACGTCCCCCCCGCCCCCCTTCTCGGCAGCCTGCCCTGCCTCGTCACTCGCTCCGGTGCAGAATTTCTGGAATCCCTACTGCAAGGGGAGGAAGGAGGGACCATCACCCTAAGCAGGCCTGGTAATGCCCTTTAAAACTACACAGCGTTTGGCCAGTATCTGCCTGCTTGGGAGATGCCCAGAGTCTGTGAGCCCTTCTTGGGTGAAAACAAACACAACAAACAAAACCATGAGGTTGTGTTTTTTGTTTTTTAACCTTAAAGGTCTGCCCAGGAAAACCTGAATGTTAAAAAAAGAATCAAATTTAAAAAAGACACATAGTCCATCTCAAATGAATAGAACCCAGGCCAGAAAGACTGATGTTTTGTGTGTGTCTATTTTAAAACGCATTTTATTATTTAATAAAATGAAATGGTCCAGCAAAGTGAAAAAGATTCATGTTTTTAGGCTTTTACCTAATTTTACCAGTGAGATTTACCATGTACCATTGTTTACTTTTGCTCTAAATGGAAAAAAAAAAAAAAGATAGGAAAGCAGATAATTTAGCTTCTTTTTTTCTCCTAAGGTGGATCTAGGCCACAGAAAGACTCTTGCAAGTGAAGTCTTCATGGTTTATGCAGGCACTTAGGAGGAAATGCTGGTTGGATTAAGTGGAAGAAAATCAAGACTGAAATGAAGCAAACCCACCGGGAGTCAGGGCCGGTTCCCTTTCACTGGCTGCTGTGTGCCACGCCCTCCCCACCCACAAGATAATGAAATGCCAGAGGAAACAATGGCCAAGCTCGGAAGGCCTCTCTGTAAATTCTTCCAGAGTTACTCTGATACCCTGGCTCTCAACTGCTTCCGTTAGCACAGATAGGAGGACTTGAATACATCTTTTGATAGATGAGTCACCCCAGCCCCATTCTACTCCTCCTTACGTTTTTTTAAAATCCCTTTCCAAAAGGAAGGTCACACACCACTTTAGCAAGGACTCTAGTGAACAGAAAAGTGTGTTCCAAAAATGTGAAAATTAAGAATCGAGAACCTCACTTTATACCTGCCTCACAGTTTCAAATTCTTACCCTTTCATTGGAGAAAAATCAAAACAGAAGAATCCAGTGAACCACTGATGGAAGGAAAAATAAATCAAAAAGAAGATGTTCTAGATAGAGAACTTATTGGAGAACATATAATTTCTTTATGGGAAGCAAGAATCAAAAAATAAATCTTTTAAAAGCCACGATAATGATGGTCATGCAAAAGGGTTATTTTCAGATATCTCAAAAGTAGCCCTACTGGACTTTACCTCCACTAGAATCCATACTGATTGAAAGCAAGCTGGTCCTTGTGACTATGATGCTTGTAACAATATAGCCTGCATTTCTAAAAAGCTATAGGTTTTCTATCCCAAAGAAATAGCACTTCATAGTATTTTTTTTTACAGATAAAAATAGTTGTTTTGGCTTTTCATCATTCATAATGTCAGAGACAATCTTGTCAGAATTCCTATTTATCATTATAAATTAGGTCTTAGTGTTATAATATGCCATCTCTAAATATCAGTATAATACTCAAGTTTCAAACCAAGAAAGATTCATTGCTGTTCCTCTAAAACAAAGTATGGTTTCGGGAAAGCTGTTTTCCAGGACCCTGAAGGATATGATACCTCCATGTCAAAGTACGGGAATATGAAGTGAATGTGATGTGAGGTTTGGGGCCCAGCTATGAAATCCTTCTACCCACACGTGACACATCACATCCACTCACATCTCACCTGCCAAAGCAAAACACTTCCCTCAGGCCAAAACCAGATAATGACCTCGGCCACTACCTGTTTGTTTTTAAAATGAGAGATGGCGCTTTAGGTATTTCCTTGATTATATCATATTTATTCCATTCCATTCCATTTTTTAAATGTATTTAAAGAAGATGTATCCCATATTTGATCATAATGAATTTGTTTCCAGATAAGTGAAAGCAAAGTTATTGAAAAAAATAGAAATAAAAAAAACAAAATGGAAGAGAAGGAAAAATAAAGAAGAAAGAAAAAGTACACTAGGAAGCACATTTGTGAAAGTTATTGTATCTCCAAATGAAGTCATTAATACAGTGGCAGAAGGTTTAGTAAGTTCTTGTTGTTAGCTAGCTATTCTGTTTAATTGGGGGTGTTTCTTTGAGGATGACAGCATCAAACAAATGGCCTTGTCCAGAACTGTTACTGATACTATAACTATATAATTATATCTATATAACTGATACTATAACTTTTAGGGACATGGACTCAGCTGCCAGGCCTCCTGGAAGAAGGAAGATATGGGAGAGAGAGGGTGCCCACACTCACTCTAAACAACCCTGATGATATCAGCCTAAAACAACAGTGTACCTGAAGTGTGGTCAGATTAGTGTCCCCAAAAAGTATCACAGAAGGCCAGTGATGAAGCAGGACCATTGGGAAAACAGTGATTTTGGGTGCTAGAGGCAGCAAGTGTGGCTTCGGTAGGGCAGGGGCTTGGTCTACTCTCTCCTCCTGAGATGGCCAGCTTTCTACTTTATGGGCCAGTGTAGCCATAATTTTTACAGCTTGATTTATATCTCTTTTGAGAAAAAAGTGAGTATGGATCTTACACTCCATCTTTTATTTTTTTTTTGTTTATTTCTTTTTGGGTCATACATGGTGGTACTCAGGGGTAACTCCTGGCTTTGAGCTCAGAAATTATTACTGGCAGGCTTGGAGGACCATCTGGGATGCCAGAGATCAAACCTGCCACATGCAAGGCAAATGCCCTCCCCACTGTGCTATGGCTTCAGTCCCAAAATCCATCTTTTAATTTTTTAAAGGGGAGGGTTGGTGGACCACATTTGACTGTGCTCAGAGACTGCTTCTAACTCTGTGCTTAGGGGGTTGTATATAGAGCCAGGGGTTGAACCTGGGCCTGATGCATGCAAGGCAAGTACTTTATCTGCTGTACTATTGCTCCAGCCCTGAAATCCACTTTTAATTGTGCTGATAGTCTAAAATTTAAAATCAGAATACATTTTAAAATACATTTTTAAAACATGAGTAATTTATTTTTATTTTCATTTTCATCTAACTTTATTTTTTTAACTTTAATTTTTTAACTTTAATTTTTGGGGGGAGAGATAGAGATAGAGTATTTACCTTGCACATGAACTACCCAGGTTTGATCCCCAGGACCCTATATGGTCTCGTGAGCAATGTCAGAAGTAATACTTGAGTGCAAAGTCAGGAGCAAACCCTCAGCACTTTTAAGTGTAGCCCCATCAAAAAAAATAAAGGAGGAAATGAACTCTGGATTAATTTCTTCATAGTAAACATTTAATTTGAGGATTCACATATATTCATTCTGCACTGAAGAAAATCCCACTAAGTTTACATATTACATTTACTGTGGCATAGGGGTTTATTCAGTAATCTATTCCTTAACTGCTGCAGGCTATGAATTAGAGCAGGGGCAGAATTACTGAGGTCTGTGGGTCTTCCAGAATAGGGGCAGGCAATCCATCTGCAGACTAGTAAAATACACATATGATCAAAAAGATAAAAATTATAAAATATTACACTAGTTTGATTTATATAAAGAATCTTCCATCTTTTTTATTGGCAATATAAGGTTCATATGTAGCAAAATATAAGAAGTTTTTCAGTTATTGGAGAGGTCAGCTACTGCATTTGACTCTACTCAGGGCTAATTCTTGACCCTGTTCAAGGTATCATTTGTGGTGCCAGATACTGAAACCTGGTCAATTGCATACAAGGTAAGTGTCTTTATCCACTGTACTATGGAGGTTTTTCTTTCGATTCTTAAAGAGCTTAACAAATATCTTGTTTTGTCCTCTTGTCATTTCTGTGAGATTAAATATTAACCCCACTTTATAGATGAGAAGACTGAAATAGCAGAAGTGTTAGTGAGTTCACCCAAGTACTGACTTCACACAGCTTTTAAGTACCAGTAATGTCTACTTAGAAGCATCTATGAGCTAAGTGCCTGGGCACTGAATTCCAGTTATTGAAAAGCAATTTTGTCCACAAGAGGAAAAGACTTCTGGAGATGAGGGACCATGATGATGGATGTTCAAGAATGTGAAGGTTTTCTTTCTCACCGCTGAAATGTGTAGTTTAAAAGAGCACAGTGGGGCCAAAGAGTTAGTTCAGTGGGCAGGACATGTGCCCTATATGCAGAAGACGCCAACACTGTATCGTCCCCCTAGCACCACAGGAAGTGACCCTAAGCCTGATCCAGGAGTAACTCCTGAGCACAGCCAGATGTGGCTCAAATACTCCACCCCAAAATAATAGAGTAGATGTTCTTAATTCTTTACTCAACCCACATGTTTAATTCTACTGTGTGTTAATTCTACTATTGTGTGTTATAAGCACATTGGCACATTGGCCAACATTCAATACTAGGTCATACCTGTGTATTTCAGTCCCCACCCTGGACATTCTACATTTATGAAGTAAACTGGTTTATTTCAAAATGTCTAAACTAGTTATACTTATTATTATATTTATTATTTATAAAAAATTAAATATTGGTCAAAAAGAGCTATTTGCATGAAAACTATTTTATATTTTTTGTAATGTCTGATTAAAGACTAAAAATATCGCTCTCAAATGTTAACTGAGCAAGACAAAATATTAGAAATCAATAGAAATCATCAAAGTCTTGTAAATATTTGAGTCATTTTGCTTTGCTTAACAAGTGTTTCTATGTTCTTTTGTGGGGGTGGGTTACTCCTGGCAGTGCTCAGGGTTTAATCCTGGCTCAGTGCTCAGAGATCATTCTTGATAGTGTTTAGGGGACCCAGATACAGTGCCAAGGATTGAACCCACCTGCAAAGCAAGCGCTAGCCTACTTGCTTTCTCCAGCTCTAAGTTCTTAAGTAAAACAAAACAAAACAAAACAAAACAAAAGTGCATATCAAATATCTGGGGCTTCTACAAAAATGAAGTGACCTTTCACTTAGTAAATTTAAAGAAACATTTTGTTGTTTATCAAATGACTAGCTGGTGAGTCTGAATTTATGTTTCAAGTAAAATAACGGTGCTTTTCAAGTTTTTTATTCGATTTTTTTAATCTTATTTTTTGTATTGTTGTTACATTTTTCTTCCTTTTCCCTCTCTGCTCTTAAACTGATAGATATAGCCTCTAGAAGAACTCCTCCCATTTTTTGCTTGTTTGATTTTTGCCCTATTTTATTTTATTATTATTATTTTTCTCTTTCCTTCAAACAGAACCACACAACTTGAACCATCTTGTTCTGCCTCACAAATGGAGGGGGAAATAATGGAGGGTAACAAGACCAATCAGTCATATTTCTACATTAAGTAGAAATAAAGAAATGGTCAAACTTAAACACCAAATCCAAATCCAATGACAACAGAATCGATACCCAATTTACAATATACTAGACACAGAGAGGACCACCTATACTAGCAGCCTGGGGGGTAAGAGATGGGGATATGGGATGCATGCTGGGAACAGGGGTTGAGGGAGGACAACATTGGTGGTGGGAACGCCCCTGATTCAATTTTGCTATGTACTAAAGTATTACTGTGAAAGATTTGTAATCTACTTTGATTAAAATAAAATAAAAGAATGCGGAAGAAAAGAAAAAAAGAAAAATCTTAAAATAAATAAATAAATGAAACTTTATGCATTCTCTTTTCAGATATATAAATCTCTCATTTCATTTTTCTTTCAAAATGTGCTTCCAGGATTCAGCAATGGATTGTTAGACTTAACTCCGAACAAATTAGAGCTATTAAAAATGTAAAGCTTTTTGCATATCAAGTCTATCCTTTTAGAATGTGATCAATAAATCTATAAAATGAGGGAATATTTGTACATCACACACTGATAAGGAGTCATAGTGAAGAATTTCTTAGAAAAAAATTACCCCTTTACCTCTTAATGACAAAAAAAAAGGCATCATCATTGAAGATAGGCATGAGGGAGGTGGGGAAACTTGCTCAGAGAACTTGCAGGCATGTGCAAGGTCCTGGCTTCCATCCCTAGTACCACCAACCACACACACACACACACACACACACACACACACACACACACACACACACACACTCATTCATTCATTCCCTCATGCACAGACACACACATCCTAGTTAATGGGTATACGGATTTAGCACCACTAACCTCTCAGCTATGAATTGACTGTTCCACTTACATATTTCCAGGCATCTTGATTCTAATTATCCTGACAAGTGGTTCTCAACTCTTTTTGCTTGGATCAAACTAGGACAGCAAAAAAAGATTTCTGAATTCTTCCTTTGATTAGGGGTCACTGAGCTGAGCACAGGAATATTGGGGTATGCCATGGTCTCTACACAGCAAATAGTGCCTACCCCTTCTCCATCACTTCAGCCTGTCCTGACCAGCGCAGTAGATATTGGCCACACACAGTCATTGGACACTTAAGATGGGCTAGAAAGGTGCACAACAATTTTTTATTTTATTTCATTTAAATTAAAAATTGATTCTTGGTTTGATTAGTGGAAAACTTTTACATATGATTGGAATTTACTTTAAATATTGGAACCTACTTTTAACTATAAATTTTATGAAATCTGCACAAGACATACAAAAAACTAGGGAAAATGTTCAAAAATATATCCATTTCTAAAGTACCAATTAAATGTTGCAATAAAAGGGCCAGAGAAATAGCACAGATGTAGTGTTTGCCTTGCATGCAGCCAACCCAGGAGATGAGGGTTAGATTCCCGGCATCCCATGTAGTCCCCCGAGCCTGCCAGGGGCGATTTCTGAGTGCAGAGCCAAGAGTAAACCCTGAGCACTGCTGTGTGTGACCAAAAACCAATATATATATTTAATACTTTATATAAAATGTTTATATATTTTGTATTTTTATTTATATTATATAAATATATATTTTTTCTATAAAATAAAACTATTTAATATTTTTCCAAAAGTGGCTATTAGTAAAAATTGTTTTACTCTTTTTTTTTAATTTCTGTTAATATGTTATTTAACAGTCAGTTTTGTTTCAAGCATTATCAAAGGGGATCTCAGTAACTGGCATTCTCAATATTTAGGTTCAGGAAAACAAACAAACAAAAAATAACTGGAATTTAAAAGATGCCACAAAGAAAAAAAATTCAACATGAGACCAAGTTTCTCACTTCCAGGCTTTCTCCAAAGACTCTCTTAAAATGCATTGTTGCCATCTGTGGGCACAGAGATGCTTTTCTCTGAGAAGGCAGCATGGCTCAGATGTTTCTGACTGACATCTCTCTCTCTCTCTCTCTCTCTCTCTCTCTCTCTCTCTCTCTCTCTCTCTCTCTCTCTCTCTCTCGTCATTTCAAGGACAAACTTGGCATTGACCTGTATTGGCCTCAAGTTTCACCACATACCAACCCAATTTGACATAGTTTGTTGTCCCATGTAAAGAGTTCCAGAAGTGAACTCCAGAAGTGAGTTGAGTCATATATCGAATTCATTCAAGAAATGGCAGGAATTCCTCAGCTGATGCTGAGAACCAAAGGAAAGAGAGAGTTTGATTCCTCCACAGAGAACAGGGATCTCTGTGGAACCTGTCTGAGGAGAACTCGCTTATTTGGATAGAATGGTGAATCTTGTCTACTCTTCCCCCAGAGATGTTACTGAAGTCCAAGTCCCCTTGGTTCCCATCCATCCAAGGTCAGAGATTTTAGTTTATGGAGATTCATTGTCATAGGGGCACTTCTCTTCTCAGAGGTGAATAGGATACACTCAGACCATCTACTCGTTTGCCATGGGGGTCACGTGGTTCTTTTCTTCTCATGTTTGGCTACTTCTTCTCAAGGTTCTTTCTGTCATACTGAATGGTATTCTTTCTGATAGGAGTTTCGTATTAACCATAAGCCTTTATTTAAGACTAATTGGAACAATTGTATGAGGAAATTCTTTTTTTTCTATTTTTTTTCTTTCTTTTTTCTTTTCTTTTCTTTTTTGTTTAATCCATATTTAACAGTGCTCAGGACTTACTCCTGGGTCTACACTCAGGAATTACTCTGGGTGATGCTCGGGGGACCAGATGGGGTGCTGGGAATGGAACCTGGGTGATGTGAAGGCAAATACCCTACCAGCTGTATTGTCACTCCAGCCCAAATGAGGAAATATTTGCTCCATTTTAGTTAAGTATTTATTTACTTCCAATGAAACAGGAAGTCTGATATTAACTCTAGGCTCTCCATAAGTACTTTATTTGTGTTTATTTAATCCTCACAACTAGCCTATATGGTTTCTGTTTAATCAACGAAGAAACTGAGGTACAAGTGGCCTGAATTAGTGGCCTGCAGTCATACAACTTGTGAGTGATGACAACAAAGTTCAAACCAAGCTTCAAGGTTCAAACCAAAGCTGTTTCCAAAAGTTTGAAAAGCAAAGTAGGATCTTAGACATTTTTACTTCAAGTTTGAAAAGCAAATTTAATGATGCCAGTTACGTGGTCAAAGGCACCCCTTTTGTAATGACATGATTTTAATAAAAAAAAATGTTCAAGATATTTTTCTAGAAAAAAGCTCTAAGAAACATCCCAGTTTGGCAACCTTTTAAGTTCCTAGATTCTTAGGGACTTATGTTTCAACTAACTTGAAAGGCACCTACTCCTTAATAAGTGCTGCCAACCTAGAAAAAGGAAAAATATTTTCAACAAGAAATCCCCCCTGTATTTAGTGAACAGAGCTGCATTGTTATTTGTTTTTGGAAGGGTAGGACTGGGGGTGTTTGTTTTTATGAGGTCTGCTTTGAAACGTTCTTCTAAAGTTCTTCCCGGAGAGGCGAGCAGGCGGGCTGGCATTTGACACCAGCCATGCTGGGCAGGCCCCTCTCAGCTGCAAGTAATTTCCACTCACAGGATTCTCCCCACAGAGGCCTTGGACCAAGGCAAGCTGAGCAAATCAGACATTGGGTTTCTAATTGCTGTGGCAGTCTGTGGCCAGAAGAAAAATATTCACAAGTCTAAGTTTCGTTAGGTGGTGGCTAATTGAATTAGAGAAGAACCAGGGATTTCACCCCTTTGGTGGGAAGATCTCTGCTACCTCAAATATTCTCAAATTTCTCTTACCACTGAAGTGAAGAGAAGGGAGGTGCCTTCTCCCCTCCTTCCTCAGTTCATTTGCCCTCCAAGGATTTAAGAATTTGCTCGCTGCCAGCTTTCTGCTTTCTGCTCTGTTGAATTCTGTTCTTTCAGGTGGTGTGAACTGGGGATCACTGGTGGCACCCGAAAACTGTCATTGCCTTCCTTTAACCTTCCAGTTGCAAGATTACTGCTGGCATTTGTGCCCCAGTGCAGTTTCAGCAGTGAATAAGAAAATCCTTCTTTCCTTCTTTAACACTTCTGAAACCTGAAAATAAACAAAGAAGATAAACATCTGGCTTTGTTGCTCTTGTTGTTAAAAATACTGCCACAATCAGAGATTTCTCTTTTAATAGTAGCTCTGTCTTTTTTTAATCAACCCATTGGCATTAAATACATTCATCCCTTGATTTAAAAACTCCAAATGATTTTACAGAGTTTCCATCGCAATTTTCACTTTATCCTTGTCCGCATTCATTCCACACTGTCCCTTTATTCCATTGCGGTGGCCGCATTCAAATTTCGCAGGGCTCTTCCAGAGTACCTGCACAGTGTCTTCAGGTTGAGTCAACAGATCATATATATTCTTCTCTCCCTTTCTTATGCAAAAGACGACATGCTGCAGACATTGTTCTGCACTTCTTTTTTTTTTTTTTTACCTTGAGCACAGTCAAGAGTTTTCCTCACCAGCACTTGGCAAGAATCTTCCTTTTAATAGCACTGTTTTCCATTATATGTCACACGTTATATACTTAGATTGTTCCAAGTCTTTTTCTGACAGAGCAAAGTCAATTATTTCTGACCAGATATTTCTGATTCAGACTTTGTTACTTCGCATGAAATTCCATAGACTTGTGTATGGCTGCCCGAAGAATGCATTCTAGATATAAAAAATGGGTAAAGGTTTGGTGCTTCAAAAACAGGTATGATCCAACCCATTGTTTTCATTTGGTTTTGGTTGATTTGGAGGTCATTCCCAGTGGTGCTCAGGGGCTGTTTCTAGTTTGGTGCTTAGAAGTGGCTCCTGGGGACAACACAAAGTGCCTCAAGTCGAGCACTCTCCTGCTTCCAACTACTGTCTTAGGAAAAGAGGAACCCTGAGGTCAAGGCTAAGTTCAAGGGCCAGAGAATAAGCCTAACACAACTGAGTTTGTCAGAGACTCCTTCCAAGGGGAAGACATTGACTGGGGATTCTTCCTAGACTTTCTCAAGAAGGGTCAATAAAACCTGCAGGAATAGGCAAAGAAGGACCGGAAGTAGGGGCTGCAGGAATTCCTGTGGAATTAAACTGCTGGAAGTTTCCATGAGATTTGGGAACACTTTCCTTCTGCAGGTGTCACTCTGAGTGCTTATAAATACTCACCTTCAATCTGTACAGCCCTAAGAAGCAGGAACTGTTTTCCTCCCCACCCCTTTCTCCCCACAGGAACCATCCTTGCCCTTATTTCTATATATGTTGAGTCACAGAGAAGGTAAGTAACTTGCTTTACGTCTAAAGTCACATACTCCAGAGTCTGAAACATTATTGATCTTAGGGGCTAGAGGGATGGAACAGCAGGTAAGGTTTTTGCTCTTGGCTAACAGAGATTAAATCCCAGACACAGTAAGGTTCCTTGAGCACAGAGTCAGGAGTAAGCCTTGAGGGCACATGGGTGTGGGCCCCCCCAAAGCAAACAAAGTTTTTCCTGTTCTTTGGAGGCAAGAGTGAGAGAAGAAAATGACAGGACTAGAGAGGATCTTGGAATACAGGTGGGGACAGGAGACACAGAGTATTATGAATTGTTAAGGGAGGAAGGGGATATTCATGAAGCAGCTTTTTCTTGTCTCTAGAGACACATGAAGAGAGAATTTTTTTTTTTATATAATTCAGACGAGGAAACTGGGATTTCTGAAATGATAAGAAACTGACTCAAAGTTTCATAATTATCCAGTGACAAAGTAAATCTTGGAGTTACCAGCCTCTGAGCGAATGCCTACAACCTCATGGAGGCCAAAACTCTCCCAAAGGCAGCTTACATAGTACTCCTGGAGAGCCCCAAGGAGAATGGGGGACCCTGGTCAAATAAACATAGGAAATTTGAAAATAAACACCATTTCATTTTTGAATTTCACAGAAGTTCTAACATACTTCCTGTTTCATTCAGCTAGAATAGATGTTGTATCTCACGTACACAAAACTAATTTGGTCTTTTTTATCTGGTTTCCCACTGCAAATCCTTTGTTGAATCCCAACCAGTGGAAATTATGCTGGGACAGGCTCTCACTGGAAAGCCTAAAAATAAATAGAACTGACTGGAGAAAGGAAGGAATGGTGTATTTCCTGATCACCTGGTACTCTTTTTACAGATTTACAAAGCTAAAATAGAAAAGTCAATAACATTTCATTTTATTTTTGAGGTCTGCTTAGAAAAAAAAAAGTAATTTTTATCTAGAATTTACATATCCTAAAACTGGTTTTCTTCTGCTTTTTTGTTTGTTTGTTTGTTTGTTTTTGTCTTGGTTTCCTCAAGGTAGCCAAATGGAAAAAGATCGTTTGATATCTTAATGCAGATTTTTAAAAAATATTTTTAAAAATATCATTTGATTTCTAAAGTAAAATTTCCCAATTTCAATCCTAGTTCTTTTATAATACAAGGTGAAGATTTTGGGAGGCAAAATATTTGTCTAGGTTATGGCTTTGAGGATACTTTCTGGTTAGCTCATAGTTTAACACGTAATCCAACTTTTGCCAAAACACTAGAAAAGACAATATGTTCAAAACAGACATCTTCAACCTCTTCCTCTGAAATCCTAAAGAAATGGAGAATGTACACAAAGCATGGCTGACCTAAGTAAAAACCGTTAAAAGAGGATTCTGCAAATCCTAATCACTGTGAAAATGATATTCTGATGGGCAACAAATTTAGTCTGTTAAAGGACATTTTTTTTTTTTATTGGTGGTTGTTACTGCATTTGATAAAAATGGTGTAGCTTCTTTTTTACTTCTAGCACTACTTTAAGAAATTGAACTAGAGGGCCTGGAGAGATAGCACAGTGGCGTTTGCCTTGCAAGCAGCCGATCCAGGACCAAAGGTGATTGGTTCGAATCCTGGTGTCCCATATGGTCCCCCGAGCCTTCCAGGAGCTATTTCTGAGCAGACAGCCAAGAGTAACCCCTGAGCATCGCCGGGTGTGGCCCAAAAACCAAAAAAAAAAAAAAATTGAACTAGAATATTATAATAACCCAAGAAGCTATGGGTGATAATTTTATTACCAGATACATGACATAATTTTAAAAATGAGGGACTACTTAATAATGTATGTTCTTATTTAGAGCTTAGGGCTGTTGGTGAAAATTTGAACTTTTTTTAAATCATGTATAAAATCACTAGTCATAGTGTTATTTCATAACTTTGGAGATGTTTGGTAGAGATCTATCTCTCCAGACAGCCAATATTTGCTGCTGTAGGCTTTTCCAAAGAAGACTTTTACTATCAAACAAAAGTCTATTATTGATGCTACTGCTACTTAAACTTAATTCGGAGGCTGGAGACATAGTACATCAGGTAGGGCATTTGCCTTACACATGACCGACCTGGACTGGATTCCTAGTACCCCAGATGGTCTCTTGAGCCCGTCCGAAGTGATTCTTGAGTGCAGAGCCAGGAATAAGCCCTGAGCTGGATGTGGCCCCAAAAACAAAACAATAAATAAATGTAATGTGAATCATAGAAAGCTTTGCTTGAAGTCAGGCTACTTCTTTTATCAGCTGAATTTTTTTTATCAGCTGAATTATGACTAAGAGGTAAAATTTTTAGGCTAATCATGAGTGTTTTGTGGTGGGGGGAGAGTGGAGAGCAGAGTTTATACCTGGTGGTGTTCAGGTCTTACTCCTATCTCTGTGATTAGGGTGACCATATGTGGTGCTAGGGAGCAAAGCCAGGTTGGTTTATTGCAAGAAAGCACCCTATCTGCTGTATTATATTTCTGACCCTAATCATAAGTTAATTTTTGTTTAAAGTCTAGAGTAAGTGGAACTCAAAGTAAAAAATACAAATTAAAAAACAAACAAGCAAATAAGTATTCATTCACAATCGTTCTCAGGTCTAAATGTAGCTATCTAGTATTGCAAGTGCAGTGAAACAAATCAGAATATATTTGATACCAGGAAAACTGAGGATTTTGATTGAAACAGAATACAGATTCAAAAAAAGAATACAGATTCATACCTAACTATTATCTACAAATACAAACAAATATCTTCTTTCACGAGTCACCTTATAACACATACATGTGAGTTAGAACTCACACGCAACATGAATTTCTGAAGTGTAAACCACTGAAATCCCAGTCTATGAAATAGTGGCCTATAAGGAAGGTTTCTATCTCTGTACTGTACCAATACTGTACAATTCTGGCGGTTTCTTAGTTAGGGAGGGGAGGGTAGCAGCAACTCTATTCAGGATTTGGGGTGAACTCAGGAAACTTGAGCTAAGTGTCCCGAATTGTAACCTTGGCATCGTCCTCCTCATGAGCTCAGAAAAAATGACTTCATCTCTTGTGCCTGTTGTTTCCTATCTCCCACTTTCTATTCTCGGTCTGTCCTACCCAGAGTACAAGTCATCAGAAGCCCTAGTCACTTTGCATAATAAACAAGGAGCGACTGGAAAGGGGAGAAGGAGAGAGGGAGAGTGGTCTAATCAGAGATACAAAATTTCTGCTTAGACCTGATTCAATTTTATTCATGATGGTCCATGTTCTGGGCCATTTCTTGTCTATTTTTCTCCTTGCTCCTGGAATAGGGGTTTCTGTAGAACAGCCCATGAACGAGCATCAATGTTGTATTCTACTAAAATAACTGGGTCCTATTTATAAACCACCAGGAAATCATTCTTGTTCAGGATACAGCCTGAAGAAGTAATTTAACGAATGGAAAACACTGTCAGTCATCCATATGTTTTCTCAATTTACTTTTCCCAAACTAGCCCTGAGAATTCCTCTTCCTGTCACTTTGCTATTGTGGTTCTCACAGCTTGTATAGTCCCCTTTTTTCTTCAAGTTTCTTTCCTTGTAGGTTTAGCTCGAATACTACTTTTTGAGGGTGAACATTTCTGTATATCTTTAACATGAACCCTATTTTCCATAGCCCTGTTTTCATTAAAATTGTTTATCAAATTATACTTACCCTATGCTGATTTGGAATACTCTTTGGAATGTACTAAATGGAGAAAAATAGTGCAGAAACTGCATATTTGACCTTACATTGATTTTTTTTAAGGGACCTCTTTTTTTTTTTTTGTTTTGTTTTGGTTTTTGGGCCACACCCGCTTGACACTCAGGAGTTACTCCTGGCTATGTGCTCAGAAATTGCCCCTGGCTTGGGGGGACCATATGGGGGATCGAACCTCGGTCCATCCTATGCTAGCGCTTGCAAGGCAGACACATTACCTCTAGCGCCACCTTCCAGTCCCCAAGGGACCTCTTTTGTTCCTATCAACTGTTTTGTTTCTCTCAACTCTTAAAGTACATCAAAGTCCTGTTCTGTACATTATCTTCTTTTGGCCAGAACATAAAAGTGAGATCTCAAGGAAGATTGAAACCTCTTTGAGAAGAGGATCCTACGTGAATCACTGAGATTATCTGCAACACAGAGTTGAATGTGGACAACACTTTGGATACTGTTTTGTGTAAGGCAGTGGTTTTCAAACAACCTAAAGTCAAAGGAAAGAACAGGTTGGAACAATCAGCCAACGAGTTAAACAGACAAAAATTGAATGACTGTGGTGAAGTTGAGGTAAAAGTAAAGTGTCCTAGCTCCCCTCAGCTGCTCTCTGCTCTCCGTTATTTCATGAGCAGTGTTCTGAGAATTCCTGCTGAGAACCTGAGCTGTCCTGGCTCACTCTTCCACAGCATATACTTTAATGTAGCTACACAAGTACTCACAAAACAGCAGTTACAACAACCATCAAAAAATGAGGAAGAACACAATCAATGGCCAGCAGGCATTTAAAAAAAGTGTTCCACATGTTGCTGCCTACCAAAGAAATGCAAATTAAAAATGATGCTTGGGCCAGAGCCATAGCACATCGGATAGGGCACTTGCATACGGCTGACCTGGATTCGATCCCTGGCATCCCGTGTGGTCCCCAGAGCCTGCCAGGAGTCATTTCTGAGCACAGAGCCAGGTGTATACCCTGAGTGCCACTGGGTCTGACCCAACCCCTAGCCCCAAAGTAAGGTATCACCGATCATTTCAGACCAGTGAAGATGGGGAATATTTGTAAAAAGAAAAATAAGCAAATGGAAACGACCATGTTTGTAGGATGTGGGACAAAGACTCCCTAATCTACTGTTGCCTCATGGCCCCACACAGCTTCTCTGGGGACCAGATGAAGGAGTCTTTACAAATTCAGAATAAAGCACCTGTATAAGCAGTGAATTGACTTCTTAGCACAAAGAGAGAGCAAAGCACTGTGCTCTTGCAGTCATTAGTACAATACCTAGAATCTGGAATCCCCTGAGTGTCCAATGGCAGATGAATGAAGAAAGAAGTTATAGCAAGTATTCACTGTGCAATATTATGCAGACTTGGAAAAGAAGAAGCCTTGCAGCAATTGGAATTGAACTGGGGGTATCATGTTCAGCAAAGTAAGTGGGAGGGGGGAGGACCAATACCAGATGTTCTCACAAATTTGCATTCTAGAACCAAAACAAGGGCAAAGAGTATGAATTCAGGAACAACTGGGGGGACCATGGGCTACAATACTGAGATTGCTGAATGGAAGAAAACAAAGAGGTGGATTAAAAGTAACGTAATAGTTATGAGGTTAGTGGAGGATATCGAACACTGTGTGGGTGCTGAGTAATAGTAATTCTACATCAGACCATGTTTACGATGAAGACTTTCATAAATGTAATATGAAATAAGCTTCGTCTGAATGACATATAGAATAAAACATCAAACCATTAAGCCTGACATTTCTAAATCTGAATGTGTCAGAAAGTGGTGTTACCCAGTCTCTTTCTCATCAGTATGAATTCTCACAGGTCTGGGAAAATGGAGCACGCCAGACCCCTCACTCTCCACCTAGTCAGCCATAAAACCACACTGCTAGGTAGCATTTCTTCCATCATATTCCCCACGTTCCGCTGTTCCTGTGTGTTCTGGCAGGAATGCTGGCATGTTTGAAATTCCTGTTCATACAAACATATTTGCCATGACCAACTTGCACCTTCTCCTTCCTGCTCTCACTGAACTGCAATAGAAACAGGGAACCAAGTCTCCAGGGTACTTTGAGTGGTGAGACTCGTTGAATTCAGATCAGCAGGAACAGGATGAAGAGTGATTGTGTCTCCTCCCTCTGGCTGTGGTATCAGTTCAGCCCATCTGCACTGAGGCCCAGCACTGTCCTACCCACCTCTGAGATATTGCAGCTGCTCAGGGTTTCATTTGTGCATCCTCTCTGCTCCCTACATTGCTCCACCATGACTATTGGGCTCACATGGCTTCATCTTGGCTTCACTCCCTGCTGTGATGTGAGGTTCCATCTCCTCAGTCCACTCCAGTGTCCTGGTGCTCTTAGTTGTTCTGAACTAGAGACCGAGCTAGTTTTGGGGTTACAGGCTGGGGTAGCTGGGGCTCTCTAAGGCTCAGTCAGTTTCTATCTCTCGTAGGCTCATGGCTCCTGGGCATTCTCCTAATGAAAGACATTGCCAGGCCCTGCCAGCCATAGAGGTCAAGTCAGCCTGGCCAATGAGAAGTCAGGGTTGCCCTCTAAGATACCCACCTCCTAGGACCTGGTTTATCTAGTTTATAGTTTATTTCCATCTAGTTCCAAATCCTGATTTCAAAACCTTCATCTTCAGACTTGGCATTGTGGGCATCCATTGAGCGATTTAAATTTGGTCTGGCATCTGCATAGGAGATCTCTTTCCTTCAGTGACTCTGTATCTTCTGGAGCTCTGGGCCTTCCCAATGAATGTCCCTGATCCCAATAAAATTATGCTCTCAGCATCACCAGCTCAGACTTTTCATCCACTCGCAGGAGGCAGCATGGTCAGATAGGGCCATAGTATAAGGAAGAGCTTTTTGGCACACAAAAAAACCTGATTTGCAGAGCAAGCTGTAAAGCAAAAGGTTTGAATCTGAAGTCCTCCCCAGTCAAGAAAGAGGTGGCCATACATTATACAGAAAAAATGATTGGCTCTTCTTCTGTCATTCTACCCAATAGGATCAAGCTTCCTGGAGCATGTTTATCAGCAGAATATGCTTTAAAACAGGGGTCTCAAACTCAATTTACCTGAGGGGGGCCCGCAGGAGGCAAAGTCGGAGTGAGGCAGGGCCGCATAAGGGATTTCACAAAAAAAAGTCCTCAAACGTCATTATTAACAGTTTTAATTATTTCTTCTGAACATGAATAGAACATTGAGTGAAGATCATGAACAGTTCTTCTGAACATGGCATCTTTTGCCTATTCCTTGCTGCCAGAGACTTGACAGCGCTTCTTCTCACAAATCTGAACCACCTTTGGCTTTAGAGAGGAAGCAGTTGAGACCCTCAGTATGGCTTGAAGATGATCATCATTAAGTCTAGACCTGTACTTTGACTTATTGAAGTTCAGTGTGGAGAATAACTTTTCACACAAATATGTGCTCCCAAAAAGGCACATGGTGCACTTGAACATTCGGGAAAGCTCAGGGAAGCTGGGGGGCAATTCTCTCAAAAATTGCCCATGCGTGTCTGCTTTTCCACTAATGTCCCTGAACTTGGCTTTGAGATCAGAGTTGCATTACAGGTCAATGAGCTCCATTTGAAGCACAAGAGGGGCATCTTGCACATTAAAGGAAAAGGGGTCCATAAAAATTTGGAAAGTGGCTCTGTGCTTTTTGAAGTCTGCAAATCTGTGATCAAATTCCTTCTCTAGCTTAAAAAATAACATCAACATATTTCTCACCACTGAATGGTATGCCTGCATTCACAAGTTCCTTGCATGCTGGGAAATGGCAAAGGTTTGTCTGAGAGAGCTGGGATTTCCATAACACAAGTTTTTTGGAGAATGCTCTCATGTTGTCATAGGCAGCACTGATAAGCTGCCCTGGGCCTTGTAACATCTTGTTTAGTACATTCAGCTTTTGTGTGATGTCAACAAGAAAAGCTAAGTCCATGAGCCATTTGTGATCACTCAACTCAGAAACAGCATTGCCATCCTTCTCCATGAAGGCTTTCACTTCTCTCAACTCAAAAAATCTTTTCAGGACATTTCCCCTGCTGAGCCAACATACCTTGGTGAAATAGAGCACATCTCCATATTCTGACTTCATTTCCTCTAAAAAAGCACGGAACCTCCTGTGCTTTAAGCCCCTGGATCTGATTTGGTTGATGCATTTCACAACAACTGACATCACATTGTCACATGGCAGGCATTTACTGCAAAGGGCCTGCTGATGGATAATGCAGTGAAGAGCAATGGCCTTCTCTACACCCTCCTCTTCAAGTTTTTTTTTGAACAAGTGCCACCAGTCCATTTTTCCTCCCTGTAATGGATGGCGCTCCATCGGTTATTATTCCACCAAACCTCTTCCATGGCAAACCTGCATTCTCAATGGCATCACACAGATGCCAAAATATCTCATTAGCGGTGGTCTGGCCATGTATTGGAATTATTGTGAGCAGCTCCTCTGTCAATTCAAAATTGCAATCAACACCACGGACATAAATTGTGAGCTGCGCAGTGTCTGTTATATCTGTGCCCTCGTCAAGAGCAACTGAGTATGCATCAAAACATTTGGCTTTCTCACACAGTTGATGATAAATGCCACTTGACATGTCAGAAATGTGCTCTGCCACAGTGTTGGCAGAAAGGCTGATTTTGCTAAACTGATCTTTCTTTTCCGGAAAGATAATACTTGCAGCCTGTAACATACATTTTTTAACAAACTCTCCTTCTGTGAATGGTTTCCCTGCCTTAGCAATCATCTCACTAACCATGTAACTAGCTTCAACTGATGCAACATTCTCTTTGGTTGCTTTCTTGAAGAAATCTTGTTGCCTCACTAGACATGCTTTAAGACTGGCAACCTGCGTGGCTCTCTCATTTCCTTGATATTTTGCACATTCCTCAGCATGTTTAGTTGAATAATGGCGTTTCAAGTTGTATTCCTTGTGCACTGCAACTTTCTCTGAGCAAATAAGACATGTGGGGATGCCCCTGTGCTCAACCAAGAAATATTGCGTCTCCCACTTTTTCTGAAATTGTTTGTGCTCGTCATCAATCTTTCTCTTCACTGCAGGCTTTGATGAAGTCATGATGAAGGTATGACAAAATCTAATTCTGTAATAAACTTCTCTCCCTTAAGCCTCCGATAATGCAAGGGACAGCGGGCAGGAGCAGTGGAAATGATGTCTGCGCTAGGCGCAAAGTATTCGTGATTATTCGCTTACCAAATACTTGCAATAAAAAATCGCATTAGTAATAAAACATTGCAAAAATTGCATTAAATATTTGTATACCCCGAACGGAACTGCTTGGGGTATGCGAATGTTTAATGCAATTTTTTTCTTACTAATGCAATCTTTATTGCGATTATTCAGTAAGCGAATAATCGCGAATACTGCGATATATGAAGGCCAGCCACGGGCCACAAAATGTTGTATGGAGCCGCGAGTTTAAGACCCCTGCTTGAAAACAAGTTTCTTTTGTTATCCCTCTTCAATAAGCAGAATGCTTTTCTCATTTGGATTCTCTTTTCCTAGGGAGCCTTGGCTTGAATTCCCAGTGCTTTTTTATGTTGTAAGAAAGTCAAGCAAAGGGCGTGTCTTGGTTGGGCTTGGCGGCCCCTAATTGTCTTAAAGAACTAGAAGAGGCGGCTCTTGGCTCATTTGTAAAATGATGAAAACTAGGACCAAAAAGATGTTACAGCAGAAAGGGTATAGAATGCAGCCAAGCCGAGTTCAATGTCTGGCACCCCATATTGTCTCCTGAAGCTATCAGGAAATATCCTCAGCACAAAACAAAACCAAAAATTGATGAGGGCTGATTCCCTGTAACCCCAAACATAGGCCCAGCTCTGACATTCTCTGCTACATATTTTGTTGGAGAAGGGCATTAGCAATAGCCTAGAAAACAGGTGGACTTTCGGAAAAGGTTGTTCCTGACAGATACTATGCTGAATTGGCCAAAGGCAGGGAAGCAGTGAGAGGAGGTTTTTCCGAACCCCTCAGTAATCTCAATAGGATTCATGATGGTTTTCTTCAACAGGAAATAATTTTTGTCTTTTTTAAAATAACCAAGATTAAAGAAGAAAACATTCCTGTGGAAACATGTAGTATAGAGAGCAAAACATATAGGAAAAATGCTTCTTCACTAGAATCTCCTAAAATATTGTTCTAGGGGCCGGGCGGTGGCGCTGGAGGTAAGGTGCCTGCCTTGCCTGCGCTAACCTAGGACGGACCGCGGTTCGATCCCCCGGCGTCCCATATGGTCCCCCAAGAAGCCAGGAGCAACTTCTGAGCGCATAGCCAGGAGTAACCCCTGAGCCTCACAGGGTGTGGCCCAAAAACCAAAAAAAAAAAAAAAAAAAAAATATTGTTCTATACATCCTACCTTTTTATCTATATTCACTCAGGAAATCTGATCCTAAAAAAACTTTTAATTTTTTTATGAATAGATTTTTATTTTATTTTAATTTTTAAAAATAATTTCTTTATTTACACACAATAGTTTTTTAATGTACTCAGGATTTAATCAGAGCTTACACATTGCAAGTACTTATTTATTGTCTTTAGTTATTTTTAATCTAGAATACTTCCTCTTCATTTTTTATGACATCAATACATTGAGGAATTTGGCATACTTATCCTATACAATATCACCTAATCTGGGCTTGTGTAATTATTTCCTTATATCTAGTTTTACACTTAACATTTTTTGGCCAATATAAACCTTTCATATATGTTTATGCTGTCATTTCTTTAAACTATTTTAAATATTTGATATGTACCACTAAGAATAATAGAAGTACATAAAATGGAAATAGAAGGGGACAGAGAGATAGTGCGGTGGGTAGGGCACTTGCCTTGCATGTGGACTCCTGGGTTTAATCCTGGGAACTCCATATGATCCGTGAGCCTCCAGGAACGATCTATGACCACTGAGCCAGGAGAAAGCGCTGAACACTGCCAGGTGTGCCTCCAAAACAAAACCAAAAATAGGAAAAGAAAGAAAAATAAATGGACCACACCCATTAATGCAAGGGTGGGGAGGGCAGGATGGGGAGGAGATCCTGTTGTGTGTCAGGGATCAAATTTGAATCTGTCTCAAGCTCCTCAAGTGCCTTAATCTCTCCAGCCCCTGGGAAATTTTATTTAAAATATTTTCTATGGTAATTTAAAACAAAAACTACTATGTTAGATGCTTTAAAATAAGATTCTTCAAGTCTGGGTTGCATAGATAAAAGGCAGAAGCAGAAATTATCCTGGAGCTGAAGAGGCTTCAAATAATCCCGCCCATGAGTTGCAATTGCAGCTGGTTGAATCCTTCTCTCCCCCTCCAGAGACATAGTCTGGAACGCTGCCTGTGGAAGTTCTCTGGAAGCTCTGATTTAAAAAAACAAAACAAAACCAACTTTTTAAAAGTAGCTCAGAATACACTGTCCACTGAGTTTCCTCCCACCTTCACAACTGAAGTTTGCTTGTCGGTGTCTATAAGATTGCACCTTTGCGCACCCACATTGTCATTTAGAAGACAGACCCGCCGCTCTTTGCTTTTGTTTGGCCTTTTCTACTCCAAAAACTGGATTTCTTTTCTCACAGTTTGGGATATGTCATTGCGTTGCATAAGAGCAAGATTGTGGCTCTCAGCAATGACTGCCCAATGACAGTGAATTATGGTCAGCATTGCAACAACATCCTCCTTAATCCACTCTCCTGGTTTACTGCATGCTCTGGCTCTGTGCCTGGTACAATCATTAAAGATTAGTCAAATGGATGCACTCAGTACACCAGCTCAGTTCGGGACACATGATTAACTCTTAGCTCCTCTCACTGCTGCCTCTGCTCCTCTGGCCTCCACCACAGCTTGATTCTTCCTTGGTAGATACTGTTGGCTCCTCCTTGGGAAGAAAGGAAAAATTCCTTTACAACTTGTGAGATCTCAGAGCTGGATTTGTCAGCAAACTAGAAGACGATGTTCAGTCTCCAATAATCAAACACTTTCATATGTTGTATAGAGGCGGTTAGGAGAGGCATTTCCTTGTAATTTGATTTGTAACATGTAGGCGGTTCCATGAGGACAACAGTAAGAAATCCACCCCCAGCCCCTAATCCAGCCAAGAAACAGGAAATGGGGAAATAATCACTGATCTCTAAACTCTAAACTCAACATAATGGCAGTGGGCAGATATGTAAAAATCTCCTTCAAGGGGCAGAAAACAATGATCTGTCATAGATCTTATGCCTTTGAGGCCTGACTGCAAATGACACACATAAACTCACATTCAAAGAAAAAATATGCACATTATTTGTCAAAGGAAACTTGGAAAAGTAACATGCTTTTTCAGGTTGTTATCTAACATAGACATTAATTTTGCTTCATCATTGCTATATTTTCCATCTGCATTTTATCCCCCTAAAGGACATACCAATGGAATAAAAAGTATTTTCTCTGTTTGTTTTTTATTTAATATTTTTCAGGTCCTCTAATCACTAACATAGTGCAATTGGCTTGAAAAGGGATTGAACTACTTATTTAACTTGGTGGGTACAGAACCTCTACTCAATTTGTTCAACTGCAGCTGAAATATTCTGATAATAAAAGCAGGAAATAGCACTATAAATAAATAACTCTCACATTCAGGGTGGGATTGAAACTTCCTTCTTTGGAAATAAACAATATCTATTTTTCATCCAACAAGATATTTCCATCTGGTACAAGATATAGTTTGCTGCATCTCAGATAAATGCATTAAATCAGGACTAATAGATAAAATTTACTCATAACCTTCCACCCAACTCCTCGGCACCCTATCTAGCAGACTAGGCTTTATAAACATAACATTAAGAAAAATATTTCTGCAACTTTAAAACCATTATTATAATGGCTTTCCTAGCCTCTGCCCTACTTACACATTATGTAGCTCCCACCAAATTGTCAACAATAAAAATCCATGTTGGCTTGATTGCATGGAAGAATATTTATCCCAGACAATCATCTGTTAAAAGGTATCACTTGTCTACTAAAATGTTTTTGTTTTGTTTTGGAACCAACTTAACGCTTACTCTTGGCTTTTTTTCAGAGATCATTCCTGGTGGGACTTGAGGGGCTATGTATGGTTCTGGAGATCAAACCCTGGTAGGCCACATGTAGGGTACGTGTCTTTCTCATGCTCTTCCTATAAATTTTTTTTTGGGGGACCACACCGGGTGACACTCAGGATTTACTCCTGGCTAGGTGCTCAGTAATCGCTCCTGGCTTGGGGACCATATGGGACGCCGGGGGATGGAACCACTCTATCCCTCCTGGGCCAGCCTCGTGCAAGGCAAGAGCCTTACCACTGTGCTACCACTCCAGCCCCTCTTCCTATAAATTTTTAATGGCAAAAGGTTTTTGACAATCAGATGTGGTATTCTCTATACCCAACAATTAAAGAAAAAAATACCATACTCTTCATTGTTCTGATTTTAATGATGGTGCCATGATTACTTAATTTGCGTTTCATACTTTAATAGCGGAATTTAAATAGCTCAGTTGTTTAACTTGGGAAAAGTAGCTCCTAATTTTACATAGCAACTGCTTCCTTTAAGAGTCATTCCAAGGGACCAACGAGGTGGCGCTAGAGGTAAGGTGTCTGCCTTGCAAGCGCTAGCCAAGGAAGGACCGCGGTTCGATCTCCCAGCGTCCCATATGGTCCCCCCAAGCCAGGGGCAATTTCTGAGTGCTTAGCCAGGAGTAACCTCTGAGCATCAAACAGGTATGGCCCGAAAAAAACAAACAAAAAAAAAGTCATTCCAAGCTATATAGAACTTATTTCCAGGCTTGTTCACCAAAACATGCAAGCAAACTTACATGTTTACAACTTGTGTCAAATAACATCATAAAAAAAATGGACCATTTAAACCAATCATCTTGGGCAGTCTCATTGGCAACACCTGACACAGCTCTTCCTCACTCTAGCACCTTCTTTCTTTCTGAGCTAGGGGTGCAAATATGTGGTCTATGCCGACGAACACAAGTCAGGCGATTAGGGCACCAATTCCACATGACTATGTACAAGAATCTAACCTGCTGAATCAGGAAAATCCTACAATGAGAAGGGCAAAGCTAAGCAAAGACCCTAACAAATGTTCTGGTCATGGGGGTTGGAGAGATAGAAAAGCAGTAGGGCATTTGCCTTATATGCAGTCGATCCAGAACGGACAATGGTTCAAATATCGGCATCCCATATGGTCCCCTGTGTCTGCCAGGAGTAACCCGAGTGCCACTTGGTGTGACCCCTGAGTACAGCTGAGTGTGACACAAAAACCAAAAAAAGAAAGTTCTGGTCACTGGACATGGTCCCAGAGCAGTAGCTATGAAACTGGTCCCCAGCCAGGCAATGTTAATGAACTTATGGGACTGTTCCCTATTACCCCATACCACAGGGAGAAAGACACTTAAAAATAATGATTTTTGCTATGAGAAGGAGTTTGAATCTAACCAATCTTCTTTCTGGTCTACTAGTCACCATTCTGACAAAACCCCTCTCCAATGCTGCCTGCTGCCTGAAATGGCTTTACTGCTTTGATGGTAGATTTTCTTGGTCCTTTTAAAAATTAAAATAATGGGCTAGAAATATGGTACAGAGGTTAAGGCTTTTGCCTTGCATGTGGTTTGAGCCCTGTTTGGATTTCGGCACCACACCTGGTCCTCCAAGAGCTACCAGTAGTGATGCCTGAGCATAGAGGTAGGAGTAAGTCCTGAACACTATGAGAGGGCCCCAAAGACTCCATAAAATGAAAATATTTGTGAAAAGTCAAATAACACTTGTTTCTTGTTGCTTATGCCTTATAGAACATCCTTTAGCTAAAATGAGCCCACAGAATAGGGGTATAAAAAGACAAGCCTGCAGTAGCATCATGGGGAAGAATCTGGAGCCTGATATCTCCCCTAGTATATTAGTCCCACTCGAGTGAGATGCACAGGCAGCCCAGCTGTGGCCTGGTGACCCCTTGCAGAATTGAAGACAATGGGTAGTGGGTTGCTTGGGTACAGGGCAGAAAAAAAAGAGCTGCTGACTTGCAGAGATAGTGAGAGGAAGGTTTGTGTCTGAGAAACCCTCTCATAGCTCTAGAGTTCATGAGTTCTTTCTAAGGGACTCAAGTCTCCTGTTCTGGACTCAGTTCCTTGCAGACACACCGAACATTCTCATTCTAAGTTTCTTCCCTCCCAGGGCGCCCAGCTGCTGAGACTGTCCAAAGCCTTCCTGGACCAGGAGGAACAGCAGCATAAGGACTGGACAAGGCCAGCATCTCTTCCTGCTCCTCATGACTCAACCCAGAGAACCCAGAATTGTTTTGCACATCCTGAGCAGACCCCAGGTCCTTTCCAGAGAAGAAAGAGGGTTACTCTGGGATGCAGGCACTTTGTTTGGAGGCATCAAACTCCTTTTGGCCCAAACAACAGCAGGCCTAGTTAGGAGCAGGGACAAACTTTGTGCTTCCTAAGAAAACTGGGAGAGATTTGGTAACCCCAGGATGACCCCAGAGGATGGTAAGTCTCAGAGTAGCTCCAAATTTGGTCCAGGTGAACTCACTGGTCTTGCAGACTAGTTCGCTGGTGGTAGAAGTGATGAATACTATTAATATCCATGTCAAACTCGCCTTGTCTATGTGCTGGACACTGGAATGCTCAGTTTATAATGAAACCTCTGACAGATGCTGTGAGGGCCCCATTTCACATACTAGAAATCTGAGGCAGAGAGATCAATGATTTGCCAAAAGGTAATTAGGATTCATTGGTCCGACTATCTTTTCAATTCTCAAAATTACTGCTACTGTTATCTCACTCATACTGCAAGCACCGAAACTGGGGCTCAGAGTCTGAAATAACTCGTGTGAAATGAAAGTGGGTAATGGCCCACCCTTAACATTTTCGGGGCTTGGTGCAAGAGAGTAGATGGGGAACCATATTCCTGGCAAACATTATATAGCAAAACTCCCAATACAATATTAGAAGTTCTCTTTTCCTACATTGAGAAACTAGCCTTTGTACCAAACTGCAAGCCCAGATTAAAATATAGACTGTTCTGATTCCTTGGTCTGAGTTAGAGGATTTGGTGGTGGTGTTCAGGGAGTGACACCCCGGTGCCTGATCCGGTGCCTTCTCCTCCTGCCCCTGTGAAACTAAAACACAGATACTCCAGCACCCAGGAGCTGTAGCTGACCCCTGTCCACACTGCCTGCAAATAGCCTTGCGGGTTCACTCTGGGAAAAGAAGCTGGAATGAGGCTTGGTGGACTCCTTGGTGCTGAGAGAGACCAGAAGCATGATCAGTGATGGTCAGGGCCCCTGAGAGGTGGAGCAGAGGCCCCTCTTGTCTTGGATGGACCCAGCACTGCTGACAGCCTAGTGGCACCAGTCCTTGGAGGCGGCCTCCTAAGCATCATGGCTGCCCTGTGAGTTGCTTTCAGTCTCAGGAGCCACCTCTGGCCCAGTTTTCAGGTCACTGACTTGAAGGGCAGCAAGCACAGAGTGGAAAGGAAAGAGCAGAGCTCTAGTGTTGGGGTGCAGATGGGAAGAAAGCCCAGAGACTTCTTCTGTTCATCCCCTTTTCCACTGGGACCTGCCTCTGACTGCTGGCTGTGGGCTTCAGAGACTGCTCAAGGCCAGCCCAGTGGCGGCTGTGCTTTTTCCTTATTTATGGCAGGGAAAGAGAGAGAGTGAGGAAATGCCTGAAAATGATCCCTTCAAAGGCTCCTCATTCTTTTCTGAGCTGGGCCAAGCAGCTCCTGAAAATGAAGGGAACATCTAGAAAAGCCTCTTTGCCCTTCAGACTTGAAGCTGAGGCAGGGCCTGGCACCCCTGGGGCTCTGACACTGAGCTTCTTCCTGCCACCTGGTGGGGTTGCAATTTAGAAAGATCCTGGTCTAAGTTTAGCCCTTGTACATTTAATAAATGCAGCTTCCTGTTCACGATCGTCATTACAATTTTCCACAGGCTTAACTTTATAATGTCAGGATGCAAATGTCCCCATCCATAGTGCTATGCTTTTTTTTTTAAATTATGGTTTGTTTTTTAAGCAATACTGTTCATGCCTTTGGTAAACAAAATCACATGCTTTCTTACCAGTGGGAACTGTTGTCTGGTGCGACCCCTGTGGACAACAGTTTGGAGAATCCTCAGTAAGCTTAGAATTTGATCCAGCAATTCCTCTTTAAGGTATCTATCCTTAGGACTTTAAAACATTCATTCAAAAGATTATATGCACACCATTATTTGTTGCAGTTAGTACAATAGCTACTAGTTGAAATCAAACTCAATGTCCAAAGACAGATGAATGGATTATGAGTACATGGTACATATACACATCAGCAAGCTATGCAACTGCAAGGAGTGATGAAATCAGACAATGTGCTGTAACCTGGTTGGAACCAGAAGATCTCATATTGAGTGAAGTAATCCAGGAAAAGAAAGACACAGAATGGTCTCACTTCTCTGTGGAATATAGAATAATGGGATGAGGAAATATAATGTAGTAAAGGAGAGGGGGTTGCCCTCTGGGTTGACCCCAGAGCTTAGGGAGAAGAAGGACAGAGAAGGAAAGAAATCAAGGCAGGAAGGAAGAAGATGGGAAAGGGAAGTAACGGGGGAACAGGGGTTAGAACTTTGGTTATATTGGGGATTTGGGAGCATGGTATAGTTATAAAACCAAAGCACAGACTCAACTAAACATGAGATCTAATACACAACCACCAAACTTTATAATGCTCCTGTCAAGTGGCAGACAGGGAGTGGGGAATGCCAGAATATGGGAGCACAGGTGATGGGAGTTGATTTTGGTAGTAGTTTGGTATAGAAAGATTATATGCCAAAAACTCAACTATCAATAATATTGTAAATTGTAATATTCTTGAACTAAATTTAAATATTTGCTCTTTAGTGAGTCACATTAGCACAGCTACGAACCAGCGGCTCAGTTCCCTTCTGATGATGGGACTCAGTGCCCTACTTCTCCCTCTCTTTCTCCCTCCTGTTGGAATCACAGATCTCTGCATCCTCATTCTGGGACCTCAGAAACCCGCTCAGACCCGCTCAGAACAAAACAGTGCTTTGTCAGAAAGAACAGGCCTTACTAGGGCAAAGAGTGGATCAGATATCCTGGGAGATTGGGAACAAAAGCAGGAAGGCCCTGAGGAACTGTGCTCTTCTCTCAGCCTCTCCTCTCTGGACCTGAGCTTCCTGTACCTCTTCCTTTTAACACAGTTCCCTCTTCTCTGCTTTCCACTGGCCCAGGGGGAGGCAGGTGGAAAAATGCTCATCCAGAAGCTGTAGGCAAGTGCCTACCAGTGTCCCTACCAGATGGCCAGCTCTTTGCTTTTACCTTAATAAATATTTTTTAAAGTCTGAGGCTGCCCCTGGCTGAGCTGTGGAGCACTAAGGGCCACTCCCTTGATACTACTCTTGGCAGTGCACAGAAAGCATTGGGGCCACAACTGGATGTGCTGGAAGTCAGAGTCATCGAGTGCCAGGGATCACTTGAACTTGCTTGTGCTAAACATATTAGCTTCACTTGAATTATCTTTCTAGTCCCTGCTTGACCTGTTTTCCATGATAAGCAGTAAGAGGTCATGCTTTAAATGTTACCTTACTCCATTGGATATATTATGCATCTTTATTTGCCAGAATGATCCTGATAGCAAAATCTTTACCTTCCTCTCATAATTACTACCTTTTCTGACTGCCTATGCAAAGTCTTATTTGAAGCACAAACACAGAAATAAGAAGTAATAGGTGGAGAAGACAGAGATGCCTACTTACCATTTTGCTGATTTAAAGTCTGTTTGGGACTTGGACAGAAAATGACTATTGTTAACCTGACCATTTCTTTTTGGTCCCCAGCACAGTCATAGCTCTTGCTGCATGATTTGATGTGCCAAATATGTCATAGAGTAGCCATTCTCTACTCTAAAGTCTCATCAACCTCTCAGTCCATAAATCCCAGGCTGGGATGGATTTCTGAGGAATTTTGGCAGAACCCCCACAAAGTGCGGCCAATCTCGATATTAGAGGAATGTCTTGAGCTTCAAGCCAGCCAAGAACATTAACACTTCACCCATAGTCCAGCAGAACGCAATTATTTTGTACTGGGGGCAGCCTTTAGGGAATGGGCACTATTCTGATGATATGTCTTAAGAAATGTGTATTTGGTTTCCTTGACCTTTATACTCCTGAAGAATAAAACACTCATTGCAAACTGAAGTTTTGGCATAGTATCATTTGTGCTGCTAGATCTTTTTTTTTTTTAATTTTAAAATGTTCTAGTTAGAATAATTAAAGATAAGTTCTGGATCAAGATGCTGGCTCAATTTTACCAATATTAGTATTCATTAATCTGCTATTTATTTGGTATCTTCTAGATGCCAGGCACTGCACTGGCTATTGAGTAAGCAAAGATAAAGGACATAGCATTCATACCTATAAGATGCAATCCATCAGCAAAGACAGTTTTACAAAAACAAGTATAATGTGCCCTGGATGACATGATTTCAAACCCCAGCCCTCTGACTTATGAGGGGTGTGAAACAGTTTTTGTAAGTTTTTCAAGTTGAACTAAACTATTACCTCAATTATAAATTAAGAAATTGGTAAAAAAAATAGTAAGTTAGATGAATAATGAGATAACATAGCGACTATTATAAAACAATAGCATTGTAAAATAATACTGTGCCTTCAATGTTTAAGAAGTTACATAAGTTTTATGGCTTTAGATTGCATTGTGTACTTTTAGAAATATTATAATGTACTACAATCTGGGGACTTGAAGGACAAAGTAATTGTACATGGGTTCTGTTTTATTTTTCTTAATGTTCTTTGGCTCAAAGTTCAAAATTAAGGTATCAGCAAGAGGACTTCTTCTGAGAATTCTGTTTATGGGTGATTGTCCTTCCACTGTAACTTTACCTTGTCCTCTTTCTTTGCATCTTTGTTCTCATAATTAAAAATAAAAAATTAAAAAAACAATAGCATTGAAATTTATTTGATTTCACTATAATTAAAATTTATAAAAGCTAAAATTTCTTTATTATTGAAATTTATACTGGGGCCAGAATAATGGTTCAAAGGGCTAGAGCTCATGCTTTCCACATAAGAGGCCAGGATTTGCTCCTCAACACTGCATGATATTCTGAACATGGGCAGGAGTGACCTCTGGGCACCAAAGTAGAAGCAGCTTTCAAGCATCACCAGCTCTGGGTTCCCCAAATCACAAACCATACAGAAATATTCATTTATTTCCATTACACTTAAAATAACGAGGATCTCTTTTCTTTGTTTTTGTTTTTTTGGGCCACACCTGTTTGACGCTTAGGGGGTACTCCTGGCTATGCGTTCAGAAATCGCCCCTGGTGGGGCCGGAGAGATAGCATGGAGGTAAGGCATTTACCTTTCATGCAGAAGGTCATCGGTTCAAATCCCGGCATCCCATATGGTCCCCGTGCATGCCAGGAGCAATTTCTGAGCACGGAGCCAGGAAAAACCCCTGAGCACTGCCGGGTGTGACCCAAAAACCACAAAAAAAAAAAAAAAAAAAAAAAAAAGAAATCGCCCCTGGCTTGGGGGGACCATATGGGACACTGGAATATCAAACCACAGTCTGACCTAGGCTAGCGCTTGCAAGGCAGACGCCTTACCTCTAGTGCCACTTCTTCGGCCCCAGGATCTCTTTTAAGTCTTGTTTCTATTACATTCTGTACAAATATGCAAATACATATAGTTGTATAATACATAAGATACATTTGGTATCTTATTCTAAATGTAACTTATTAATGGTAAAATGTAGTCTACTGAAGTTAATGATGAGATTATATCTTTATATTATTTTTCCCATACTTTGCTGTTGTGAAGGAGAGGAGAAAGAATTAGACTGTTCTTAAAGCTTTAGCTTGCCTAAAACAGGGTATTGCAAAGGTAACATTGAAAATCCAACATTTGGGGCCGGGAAGGTGGCGCTAGAGGTAAGGTGTCTGCCTTGCAAGCGCTAGTGTAGGACGGACCGCAGAGGTAAGGTGTTTGCCTTGCAAGCGCTAGTGTAGGACGGACCGCGGTTGGATCCCCCGGTGTCCCATATGGTCCCCCCAAGCCAGGGGCGATTTCTGAGCGCATAGCCAGAAGTAACCTCTGAGCATCAAACGGGTGTGGCCCAAAAACCAAAAAAAAAAAAAAAAAAAGAAAATCCAACGTTTTCTTGGGATTGAATCCTTGTGAAGTCAGTTGACTAAATCCTGAAGTTGTGTTTTCTTTTTCTTTTCTTTGATTTTTGGGCTACACCCAGTGATGCTCAGGGGTTTCTCCTGCCTATGCACTCAGAAATCTCTCCTGGCTTGGGGGACCATATCAAATGCCAAGATTCGAACCACCATCTGTCCCAGATCAGCTAGCATGCAAGGCAAATGTCCTATCGCTGTGCTATCGCTCCAGCCCCTGAAGTTGTGTTTTCAAATATTCCTTGTTCAGGACAGATTTCTTGTAACAAGACTTGAACACAATGATTGAGAAGTTTAAAGAACAAATTATCTATTTGTAAAAACTGGTGCTTTATGGACTGCAAAGCATTGCATTAATTATAATATTTGTTTATATAATTATGTGTAACATATAATTATAAATAAGAATCACAAAACATAATATTAGGGTCTGGAGCTATAGCACAGTGGTAAGGTGTAAGGCATTTGCCTTGCACGCTGCCAATACAGGATGGACCCCAGTTCTAATTCCGGCATTCAAAGTGAGGGAGGAGGGGGGCATTGGTGGTGGGAATGCTGCACTGGTGAAGAGGGGTATTCTGTTTATGACTGAAACTACAAATATGCTTGTAATCATGGTGCTTAAATACAGATTTATACAGAAAAAAAAGAAGAGAGAGACAAATGTTCTTTCTCTATAGAGTGAGGTAATAGAACAGTGAAATGCTGTTCAGTATATTAGATTGTAAATGAACACAAATATGCTTGAAATATAATTTTTTTACTTTCATAAGATATAAATAGATTTCAGCTATTTGTTTCAATTATGTGCTTATGGAATTAAATGAATGCATATATTTTTTTCAGATAAGTATTATAAACAATAAGAAACTATAAAGCGAATTCCGGCATCCCATATGGTCCCCCAAGCCTGCCAGGAGTGACTTCTGAGCCCAGAGCCAGGAGTAACCCCTGAGCACTACCGGTGTGACCCAAAAACAAACAAACAAACAAAAAAAACCTCACCATAATATTATATTTGATAATATAAAAATATAATTATAATCTTTGTTTCATAGCTAACTGAATAAAACATCAGTGAATGTTTGTATATACATAAACTGAGATTAAATTCCTATAGTCTTATCTTCTCACCATCAAGTTGAGAGTCATCTTTATTATATTAATAACTCTGCTATGTACATCTCTGTGTTTACATTCTACAATCATGACTTTACTACTTCCTCCATCAAAAAGAGGCACATATTTCTTCTCTGGATCCTGGCTTGGTTCTGTGGCTCCTTGCCAATAGAATGCAGTGGAAATGATAGTGAGTTAGCTCAGATTCAAGAGCTGTTAGTTTCAAGGTTCTCTCTTCTAACACTGTCCATATGTCATGGAATCAAGCTATGCTAATCCAGTGGATGAGAGACATATGGACACAGTCTTCCCAGTTACGCAGCTGAGATTCCAGACACAAAAGCAGCCACACGGGATGCCTGGTTCAAATGTCTGCAGAAATGTGTTCGTCTTATAAGCAGTGATAAGTGGTAGTGGTATTATCACTTTTGAGGTCATTTATTAGGCAGTAGCAAATAACAGTCACAGCTTCCAAACAAAGATATAAAAAAGTCTTGGTTTATAGCAGTTGGTAGAGGTAGAGATTATCAGAGAGAAAACCCAGTGAAAGGAAGAAGTATCATGCTTCAAATGTAGGGAGATGAAGTAGCCGTTCATCTGAATGAAGAGACATTCAGTGACAGTGCTGATAAAAGGGGTTTGACATGGAGGTAGAGAATCAATTCAGCAGTAGGTGAAAGTGGAAACCCCAAGAATAAGAAATGGTTTCCAGGAGAGCAGAGAGTTCCAAGGAGAACAATAGGGGCTGGGAGAGAAATCAACATTTAAGGAATGGAGAAAGAATGAAGAGAAGGGACAATCAGGGAAGAAAGGAGGAATATAGAAAAGAGTGGTATATATAAAGGAAGAAAGACCTGGGCGTCCAAAGCCCACCAGTGGACCAGTGGTGGAGAACCTACCTTGTACATGAAGCCACAAATTCTACCTCTGGTACCAACCCACATCTCCCCCAAAACAAATTTGGTGATCCCTTATGCTATATCAAGTAGCACAACAACCCCGTGAACCCTGGAGCCAACTGTGTGACTGCCAGGCAGCTCCACAACAGTGAAGGAAAGAGGTAAAGAACACAACGAGGGTCAGAGAGAAATCAATGTAGAGAAGAGACTTCATGTCTAAATAATTCTTTATACAAACTGTGAAGTGGGAGGAGTCTGGGGAGACCATGTCGGTCACCCTAAGCTCTACCAAGGGGTCTTGGTTTTATTTTTAGGGTTTTCATCTCAAGGGTTTTCACCTGATGAGTCACTTGCTCATTAATCATAAATCAATAAATCATCAATCATATTGAAGTTTAGTCTGTTGCCATGTGGTGAATGGGTGATTGGGGAGAGCGAAAAGAGAGTTAAGGAAGCTCTGTGGGATCCTCTCAGAGAAATCCCAATGGCCAAGGATTCAGGAGTCATATGTCCAAAGAGATGACTGTTGCATATAAAGTGAAAAGATGCATTCAAAAAAACATTGGGAGAGAGAACAGACAGGATCTATTCTGTAGACCAAAGAATGTGGAGTGGCCCCTTGTTTTCAGAAGGCGTATATGGTGCAGAAGATGATCTGAGTAGATGAAAATAAGTGTAATTAATAGTCAGAAAGAGCCTAGTACCACTATCCTAGTATATCATAATTTTTTGTTAGACTTCAATTCTTTTTCTTTTCCTTTTGGGCCACACCTAGTGGTGCTCAGTGATCACTCCAGCTCTGCACTCAGGAATTAGTGGTGAGACCCTATGAGATGCTGGGATCGAGCGTCGGCTGACTGCATGCAAGGCACATGTTCTCCCTGCTGTACAAGACTTCGGGCCTTAAATCTTTCTAGCCTCAAGTCAGCTCTGGCCTTCTGCTAGTAGAACTCATGAGTGTCCTTCCAGCTGTTTCAGAGTTCTTGGAGGACTCTTGCTTGAGCTTCAGAGCCTGTCCCATGGGTCCTTCCCCTCTGAACTTCTTATCTCACTGCTTCCTTCTGTTATTGCCACTACCCTACCAGGGTCAGTTCCCTGTGGACTGCGTCCCTCTGGGGCATTAGCTGACGATGGGTCACTGTTCTTCCTGCATGACCTTTAATTTTGAAAAATGGGCTGTGCTCTCCCAAGAGCAACCACAGTGCCAACTGCTGCCTCCTCAGGACAGTTCCGGGAGCACATCACTTTTGGGATTCACCCTCTTAGATTTCCTGTGGCTGCTAGATGTGGGCCCAGGGGCTGGGGGTGCTGTGGCTATTTGTATTAAAGGGAACCCTCGAGCCTTCTCCCTATCTCAGATGCAAACTTAGTTGTCATAGGCTCCAGATTTCTCTCTTCTTCAGATCAAAGCATTCCCCACTTCCATTTCTTGTCCCAAGAGAAACCACTTCATAGGATGATTGATTCAAAACATCCATTCTCTACAGGGGTGAAAACGCTCTTCCCACCCACCAGCATTCTGTATTGTCCCATTGCTTAAAAGATGCCTTCACACACTGGGCCAGGGTTGGCGCATTTCCCAGAGGCCCCATTGCTTGCTCTTATCCACAGCCACCTGGGAACATGGAGAGAGATTTTGAGGAAGATTGTGTGTCCATTCTGGCCTTGATGATGTTGACAAGCTGTTACATTCTACTGAACTGTTGTGAGGAGGAAGAGGTGGAGGGAGGAAGGGAGGTCTGTGTAAGCTCACCCATACAGCTGCTGGGGTTCCCAGATGATTCCCAATGATAGGTAATTTGAAATCTGCCATGGTAAAATTATTCTCACTCCCGCAATAACAAACACAATAAATCTTGGATGTAAAATTTTACTCTCTAGAAGAGTTGCTTGTTAACTGCCAGAGTCCAGCTCTGAGTAAACGGGCCCAAAGAAGTCACCGTTAGGATCAGAAAATAAGACAGCATGGGGGTCAGAAGGCTGTTTGTCTCATGGCAGAGAATCCCGACTGTCTTCTCTGTTGGATGTTTATTGTTCAGCAATATTCAGGCATAGAAAGAAGGGTAGATAATAAACAGATTCTCAATTAATGCCATCTAAACCCAAGAGGGTTTACAATCTCAGAAGGGAATGTGAGGAATGAAGAGGTTTTAGGTATAATCTCTGAAGGTTGTTTTCCTCCTGGGAAGGGTGATAGATAGGAAACTACATACAGATTTCCCATCCCCAGGGTGTTCTGATAATTTTCATTAAGAACACCTCAGTTTACTATCTGTACCTTCTCTTGGAAACCTGAAGGTCTAAAGGTTTGGGTTTTTTCCACTATGTAACTTTTCCCTACAGTTAAGGCTCAGGATGAGATCATTCAGGAGGGCAAATTCAGAGAGAAAGGTCCAGTGTCTGGAGCAATAGCACAAGTGGGGAGGGTGTTTGCCTTGTAAGAAGCTGAGTTCAATTCTCAACATCTCATATGGTCCCCCAAGCATAATCAGGAGTGATTCCTGAGCACAGAGCCAGGAGTAACTCCTGAGCACCATCAAGTGTGGCTCCCAAAACAAAAACAAACAAAACAGGTCTGATCCAGTGTGAAGGATATCCTGAGAAATCATTAGAAAATACAAGAAGCCAAGAAAACATTATGCTCTAGACACTAGTAGAAAAAAATTCACAAAATAACCCTCTGAAATATGTCTCTAGCTTATCCATGCACAAGGGTAGGTTATGTGATGGGAACCATTTGATCAAGGGATGATCAAAGCATAGTTTTATTTTTTAACTATGTAAATGAATCCAAAAAGTTATTTTAAGCAGTCAGGAGAACTGCACTAAGGTCAAAGCAGGAAGTATTGAAGTAACCAGTTAAAGGGTTTTACATATAGTTTTTTTGGTCATGGCAACAACTGAATAAACAAGTTTGTTTTTGGGCAAGATCCAATTCACACTTACTGTCCAATCACTCGAAAACATTAAAACAAAAATCAAGTCTTATTTTTTTTGGAAGTACAAAAGTTCGTCAAGATGACCCATACCCTAATGATTTAACAAGGAAAATGAATGATGAGAGAAAATAAATGCCACAGCACGTCCCCAACCAACTCAAAACTGACATGTCTCAGTGGATCTCCTAACTCCCTCTCAGCTGCCCCTTGTCTTCCCAGACACTTTCCTGATGGGAGAAAAACTGGCATGAATTCAGATCAAACACATCTTAAGTGGAAGGGGGAGATTTACACACCCGCTGTGCTCAGGATTTAGGACTGGCTCTGTGCTCAGGATTCATTAGCCTACATGCAAGATATGCAACTTACCTGCTTCTTATCTATCTTGCTGGCCCCCCAAAATGAAGCTCCCTCCTTCTGCTGGAAGCCCAGAGGCTGCAGGAAAACACACACACACACACACACACACACACACACACACACACACACACACACACACACACACACACACACACACCACACAACTCAGGATTATTGGATCTCTTTATTTTTCCATTGTCAGAAACTTGAGCCCACATAACGATTAGAAGAAAAACCAGAGGACTGGAGTTATTATGTTTTCAAGAAGTTTCTGCAAAGTCTTCCTGAGTACAGCCTTTCTGGTTCAGAACATTTGCCACCTTTGTTTTGTTTTGTTTTGTTTTGTTTGGGGGTCACACCCAGGGTGCTCAGGGTTTACTTTTGACTCTGCACTCAGGTATCACTCCCGGCAGACTCAGGTAACCATATGGGATGCTATTTGCAAGTCAATTGCCCTCCCCACTGTGCTCTCTCTCTGGCCCCTGCCACAAACATTATTGGGGGGGGAAAGGACTTGGACCTAGTCCCAGGAAAACACTATAACCTCAAAAAGGATAATTTTAAATCTTATTCTAAATCACAATGGTATAATAAGGATTCCAAAAATCAAGCAACTCCTGAGTGCTAATTGCTGTAGATAGAAGAATTTTGTGTTGAGAGTTCAAGCACTTTCACTAATATTATTTTCTACGTCTGCTCTTCAGAAAGCCCAACATTCACAGCACCGACTTTCTGAACAGCCTAATTTCCTGTCTTCTCTTCAAGAGTTCCAGAGACACCCCATTGTTTGGGGAATGTGTGGGAGAACTTTCCCCTTTTCCCCTGTCAGCACGGGTGGGCAGGGCCCAGCCTGGGCACAACCGCTGAGTTTTCCTCCTTTCTTCCTGAGTGAATCGTGTGAGGTTCTTGCCAAGCTGGGTCCCCAGAAAGGGACCTCTGGGCTCGCTCTGATTATTGTTGTTTATCTAGTGAGTCAGACAGAGGCCCCATTACAGGCCTCCAGGAACCCATAGGTCAAGGAAAGTACCAGAACACCAAGTCCTTATTGTTTCTCGCTTATATGTGTAGCTACAGTCGCCCAGGGCTCCTCAGGGCCCTGAATTATTTATTTCTTCAAATAGCATCTAAGGAGCAGGAACACACGTGTTCACCCACCCTCCAACCATATTTTTTCTTTTCAGATATAGCTCAGGGACCTCCTGCCCAGAATCCTTTCCTCTTGCTACTCTCAAGTTTGCTTCCAATTTTGCATATTCTGTTCTTTGCATTATTATTCTTTTGCATCTCCTCTGATATATCATTACATATCAAAACATAGATCATAATATTTTACATATAAAATTTTATTATTTTGTATATTCTCTGTTATTTGCCCCCCCCTTTTTTTGGGGGGCGGGGGTTTTGGGTCACACCGGCAGTTCTCAGGGGTTCCTTCTGGCAGAAATCACTCCTGGCAGGCTCGGGGGACCATATGGGATGTTGGGATTTGAACCACCATCCTTCTGCATGCAAGGCAAATGCCCTACCTTCATGCTATCTCTCCGGCCCCAACTTTTTGTATTTTTTTTATGAGCAGATTTTATTGTTCCAAAAAGAGTAAGTCAGCAAAGGAAATTAATCACATTTCCCCTTTCAAACATCTTTTAATCTCTTATGAATGTTATTTTTTTAATTATTCATGTTACTAATATTTTTTAATAATAATTTTTTTCATTTAAGCACCATGGTTTCAAAAATGTTTGTAGTTGGGTTTCATCATCCAATGTACACCACTCTGCGGATGTTATACCTGAATAAGGTGGTTCAGTGGTAAATGTGAATACTGTTCAGAATCTTGTGCTGAGTTTTGTTTCATCATTTCCCCCAGAACTCTAGACAATTATTTTTGTTCGTTTCAATGATTTTCATTTATGTTTTAGGCTTTCTCTTTAAACAATGCTTATTTTTAACAATGACCTATAGTTAAATACAAAAAAATTCTACTTTACATTCGTGCAATATTGTCCTGTTACTAGATCTCTTGATTATTTGTCTTAGTAGATATCACACAGAGTTTTTACATATCAGACTCACAACTCATCAGTTTCTTCTGTGATACAAGTGTATATATTCTATATATAAATATAATATAAATACATAATTATATATAAATGTAATACAATTATATTGTATAATATTTATATAATTATATACAATAAATACATATTATATCAAACTATTATAATATATCATTACATTATATGTGATTTATATAATATCTATAATTTATATAAATATAATATAAATGCATAAAGACATTTATCTTAGAAATTTTTTACCTCCCACTTTTTGTGTGTCTGTAGACTTTCTTAGCATATGGGAGAATTGCTAAGAAACTTTTCATTTATTATTTGGGGGATGATGGATATTGACCCTCACTCAACAGTGCTCAGGGCTTACTCTTGGCTCTGTGCTCAGCAATCACTTCTGGCTGTGCTTGGGCACAATATATGATTTTGGGAATGTTCTATAATTTTTTTCATCTCATCACACATTACACTACACTCATAGAGAATATTCACCAATAAACTTTCAGTACACTCATACATGATCATACTCATTTTGAGATGTATAGGCTTGGGAACCTTACAAGTGATTGTTGGTCAATTGTGAATTAATCATTTAAATCAATGATTCTCTACAATATTTTTTGGTGATAAATTTGAAGGGCCAGACTGCAATGGAAGAAAAAAAAATCAATATAGTTTTTCATAAAACAAAATATGCAGTTTTGTTTGTTTGCTTGGGGGTCACACCTGGTGATGTTCAGGCTTCTTCCTGACTCTGATCAGGAATCATTCCTGGCAGTGCTTATAGGACTGTATGGTGGGCCACTGCAAGGCAAGCAACTTACCCACTATACTTCCCCTTTGGCCTCTACAGTCTTGATTAAAAAAAAACAAAAAACAAAAAAAAAATGAAAAACACTGAAGTTTGTATCTTTTCTACTTTTTTTTTTTTCTTTTTGGGCCACACCTAGTGACACTCAGACGCTCAGGGGTTACTCCTGGATATGTGCTCAGAAATTGCTCCTGGCTTGGGGGACCATATGAGACGCAGGGGGATCAAACCATGGTCCATCCTAGGTTAGTGCGTACAAGGCAAAAGCCCTACATCTTGTGCCACCGCTCTGGCCCCTTTCTACTTTTTTTTTTTTTTTTTTGGTTTTTGGGTCACACCTGGCAGTGCTCAGGGGTTACTCCTGGCTCTATGCTCAGAAATCACTCCTGGCAGGCTCGGGGGACCATATGGGATGCGGGGATTTGAACCACTGTCCTTCTGCATGAAAGGCAAACGCCTTACCTCCATGCTATCTTTCTGGCCCCCCTTTCTACTTTTAAGAAGTTAAATGTCCTTTACTTAATGACATGATGAACTGATAATAGGAAATAACTTTTCTATTATCTTTACTTGGAAACATTTTACAAGTCTCTCCAAGTTTTTTGTAAGGGCTGTTGGAACTTTAGTCTGGAATGTGAATAATTTACTTACATTTTCTAATTCACTGTCTCCCAACCTTCCTCCTTCACACTACTCCCCATATATAACCTCTACCCTCTTCATAGTTTTAAGAGCATCTACTGTCTCCTAAATAATGTCGAAAATGAATATCATGCCCAAACTATAACTTTTCCCTTTGTTGTCACACATGTCTTCTGGGTGACAAACCTACCGGGACCCAGAAACTCAGACTCTTGGTAGTACATTTGTGGTTATATATATATGCCGCCAATACCAACTTTGTCGAGGACCTTGGCGTGGGTGACATATCAGTGACCACGAAAGTACATCCCAGCTCCTTTGCACATTTATTTCTGTCTAGAGGGAGCAAAACTCTGGGTGTGAAAACTTAACAAGAACTTAACAAGAAGCAAGTATGGGGCCGAAGAGATAGCATGGATGTAAGGCATTTGCCTTTCATGCAGAAGGTCATCGGTTTGAATCCTGGCATCCCATATGGTCCCCCGTGCTTGCCAAGAGCAATTTCTGAGCATGGAGCCAGGAGTAACCCCTGAGCACTGCCGGGTGAGACCCAAAACACACACACACACACACACACACACACACAAAAGAAGCAAGTAAATACATCATGAAATTTTATATAGGATATATATGACGTGATGGAACTTATTATTGATCTTATTGATTCCAGAATGACTGAAGAGTGCTAGGGAAGGGAGAGAGACCACTTTAGATGGGGGTCGGGGGAAGTTTCATGAAGGAAGGACTGTCTGAACCCACCTCTGAAAAGGCAGGAAGAAATCTTGTTCTAGACCCAGGCTTCAAGACAAAAACTCTGCTACCAATATAAAGTTTATTTTGGTTTATTTTTGTTAATGACATCAAGGTTTTTAGCTGAATCTATGACTTGAATAGATGATCTCTCTAGCATGAGGTAGACACTAGATAAAATTCAGAAAAGATCAGTACATGGATGACATGTTAGCAAGAGAGTAGAGTAAAGATAAGCTCAAGAAAATGAATGATTTCTGTGTGTATGAAAATAAGGAGTGAAACATAAATTGTCATTTCAAATGGTTGAAAAAAAAGCATCCAGAAGCATCCAGTTAAGCTCAGGAATGAAAATATTGTGAAACCAGGAACCAACTAAGCCAAAATACTATGATGTTGGAATTTTTTTTTTTTTTTTTTTTTTTTTTTTTGGATTTGGGGCACACCCAGTGACGCTTAGAGGTTACTCCTTGCTATGCGGTCAGAAATCGCTCCTAGCTTGGGAGACCATAATGAACTTGGGGGATCAAACCCTGGTCTGTCCTGGGTCAATCGTGTGCAAGGCAAACACCCAACTGCTGCACCATTGCTCAGGCCCGATGTTGAAATTTTTTAAATAAAAATTCTATTTGTAATGTTACATTTATAAACTGAAGTTGTAATAAATGTCAGAGTAGCTTCTTTCTTTCAGTTTAAGGCATTTGCTCAACGTGGCTCTTCTTTCTTTCTTTCTTTCTCCTTCCAGAAACTGTCTCGGGCCCTGAATTCAGGCTTGGCCACATGTGTGGCCAGTTCTTCCTTCCATCTTAGTCTCATAATGAATTTATTCCCAGTCTTAATCACTCTTCCCACTAGTGTAGGGTACTTATCTGAGACCCACCTATTTCTGGGAGGGGTCTTGGGAACCAGATAATAGGTGTGACCTTACTTCCAAGACCCGGCCCATTCCTGGGAGGGGTCTTGGAATAGGTAGATAAACCCGGAAGCCAGGGGATTAAAGGCTTTTGCCTTTTGGCCCTGCTGGGCTCTCGGAGGAAAATGACTGAATTATAAGATGCAGGGCTAAGAATGGCCGAATGCTTAAAAGGTTATGAGATAGGCCACACACACGTGGTGGCTAGGGCCTAAATAAAGATGATTCTTCCTGAAGCCTGCCTGTGAGTGAGTGATTTCGCGTTTCACCTGGGCCTGGGACTCGCCAGCTGCATGGGGGATGAAGCCACGTGGCTGGGGCCTAAGCACAAAGGCCTCCATCCATCGCCATCCAGCCCCATCGTTAATTATGTAATACAACAACTAGAAAGTCTTACTTTCCTCTCATGCTGAGAATAAAAAATGTCCAGTGAGACAGGAAAGACCATACAGGGATTTAGCCACTGGTTTTGCATATAGCCAACTCTAGCACCTGTATGGTCCCTGAGCACAGCCTGCGCACAGTCCTGAGCAAAGCCAGGAGTGAACCCTAAGCACAGCGAAGATGTCTCCCATCCCCTCAAAAAAATAAAAAAATTAAAAGTCCAGTCGGTTCACTGAATCAGAATTCCAACAGAGGTTCTATGCCATCTCCCTCCACCTAATCGATGTAGACTGAATCTGTTTTGTACATAATAGTTTTGACTTGTTCTTAATTAAGTTAGTGAACCTCAGATTCCATACCTATTTCCACTCTCTTTTCAGAACTTTGCTATCTTTCTAGCATCCTGCCCTTCTAAGTAATGCCTTGAAGAACATCTAGAGGACGATTTCACATCATGTTCCTCACTTCTCTTTGTGTGAGGCCAAAGATAATCTAGATACCATGGGACCCTTTTATCTCTATTGTTATTATTTTATTTTGTTATTATTTTTATTTTGGGGCCACATCCAGAGGTGCTCAGGGATCACTCATGGCTCAGGGGACCATACAATGCTGGAGATAGAACGCAGCCCCCTGCATGCAGAGGAAGTATTCAATCCTTTGAATTGCCTCTGTGCCCTTCTTTTCTTGATGGGAAATTACATTAACATCTATTTTTTTTTATTAGATATGTTAGGCAATTTCTGCTTGGAAGCTTGTCCCTTTTCCTTTGTGCTTTCCTTTGTCAGTCTAGCAGACTGGAAGGACCTGGGCTGGCCTGAGTTGACATTTCAGGACTCTGATTAATCAAGTGTAACACTGGGCAAATCACTTAGCGCAGCTTGTCTGGGAGCCCATCCAACAGCATCAGTGTCCCTGGGGAAAGAGCATCTCTTTAGCTTGCAGAAGGGCCAGTGGATCTGGTGTTTCAAGTTCACTATGAAGGAGCTATATTAATTAGTGCCTGACTCAGAAGGGGTTTTCTGTTTTTAGTTTCTCTTTTGTCTTTTTTAGATGCAAGAGATTTAAAAAATATATATATATATTTATTTAAGCACCATGATTACAAACATGTTTGTAGATGCAAAGGATTGAGCCCAGGCTTCTGCTAGTCAGAATTCTCCCACTGAACTCCAGCCCCAGCTCAAAATGGTTTTCAGAATTGATGTAGCTTTTTTGCCCCACATTATTCCTTTCTGTTCCACGCTCTGCCCATCAGTTGTTTGTTTTCTTCTCCTCTTCTCTTTTCCTTTCTCTTCCTTCCTTTCACTCTCTTTCTGGACCTTCTCCTCTCCTGTCCCCTCCTCTTCCTCCCTCCATCCTTCCCTCTTTTTCTCTTCCTCCTTTCCACCCTCCACCCTCCCTGCCCCTCCCTCCCTTCTCTCTCTCTTTTTTTTTTTTTTTTTGGTTTTTGGACCACACCCAGCGGTGCTCAGGCGTTACTCCTGGCTGTCTGCTCAGAAATCAGCTCCTGGCAGGCGCGGGGGACCATATGGGACACCGGGATTCGAACCAACCATTACCTTTGATCCTGGATCAGCTGCTTGCAAGGCAAACTCCGCTGTGCTATTCCTCCGGGGCCCCCTCCCTCCCTTCTTATCTCCCTTCCTCCTTCCCTTCCTCTCTTCCTTCTTCCCTCCCTCCCTCTCTTCCTCCCTTCCTCCCTCCTTTCCTTCCTTCTTATCTTTCTTTCTCCCTCCTTTCTCCCTTCCTCACTTCCTTATCTTCCTTCCTATCTTTCTCCCTCCTTCCCTCCCTCCCTTCCTTTCTCCCTTCCTTCTTCCCTTTCTCCCTCCCTCCCTCCCTTCGTTCGTTCGTTCCTTCCTTCCTCCCTTCCTTCCTCCCTCCAGCACCCTAATCTCCAGCTCCTTTTTTATTTCTCCTTCTTCCCCTTCTCTTCTCTCCCACCAAGATCCTCAACTCAGACATTTTCAATCAGGGAGAAGTGATCCTCGCCTTATTAATCTAGAGGAGTGATGAACGTCCAATTGGTGGGAACTGCCATTGCTTCTTCTAATCCCGTTTCCAGCTGTCTGGGAGGACTGAGGGGCTAACTCCATCCTGCATGCTCTGGTCCTGTTTGAGGTCATGGTGTTTGTTCTGGTCAGGGTGCTTTGCTCTCTTCCTGTGCTGGCTTCCTTCGGATTAGAAAACTGGACAGATGAGGAGGGATGGATGGGGGGAGGGGCTGAAACGTTGCTGCTAGCTGTGAAAAGTGTGTAAGGTGAGGTTGTGATTGTTGAGACCAGCAAAGACAATAATAGGATTGTGATGTTTAAAAGTTGGGCACAGGGGCTGGAGAGATAGCATGGAGGAAAGACATTTGCCTTGTATGCAGAAGGTCAGTGGTTCGAATCCTGGCATCCCATATGGTCCCCTGAGCCTTCATGGAGCGATTTCTGAGCATAGAGCCAGGAGTAATCCCTGACCGCTGCCGGGTGTGACCCAAAAACAAAAAGAAAAACAAATAAAAGTTGAGCACAGCCTGTAGAGCATTTGCCTTCTGTGCAACTGACCTAGGTTCCACCCCAGGCACTGCATATGATCCCTCAAGTCCCAAGCCCTCCAGGAGTAATCCTTGCATACAGAAGCAGAACTAAGCTCCAAGCAAGCTGTGTATGGTGCCAAAACAAAAACAAACGAACAAAAAGAACAACCAAAAAGAAAGTACAAAGAAAAGGTTGGGCTGGAGAGAGTATAAGTATGAGTAAGGCACTTGCCTTGTATGTGGCCAACCCTGGTTCAATCCCACAGAACATACGGTTCCCTAAGAACAGCCAGGAAAAACACGAGGTCACTGAGTGGGACCCGACACCACACCCTACCCCACCACTCCCAATAAGCAAAAGTTCAAACCTCACCACCGGTGATATAACCTTTTACTTAGAAAGTCAGGAAAACATAGCAAACAGAGTGCAAGGAAACTGGCTTGCTGTCATTTCCCGAGAATCCCAGCTTTCACATTCTGTTCCTGGGAAGGAACAAAGCCATGTCCTGCAGAAGATAAGGCTGGAGAGGAAGAGAGCTATGAATTGTGGGAGGCCCACAGGAAGCACCATCCTTGCCAACCTAGGCAGAGGACTTGCACTTCTCATCTGACAGTCATCTCTCCCCACACATACTGATTTTCACTGATTCCGCTCTTGGCTCTGGATCTAGAAGGGAAGCTGGGAGTGAAAGTAGGATGGTGGTCACAGTTTCCAGAAACACCGAGCAGCTCCATGAACTAGGATAAAACCCTGGGTATAGCTAGGTGTGGCTCCAAAATATATGTGTGTGTGTGTGTGTGTGTGTGTGTGTGTGTGTGTGTGTGTGTGACAGAGAGAGAGAGAGAGAGAGAATTGAATAACTGCATGTTGCCCTTGAAGGAGAGCCAGTGCTCCTAAAGGTGACATGAAGAAGAATATGGATCCAGGGCAGGGAAGGTGGCGCTAGAGGTAAGGTGTCTGCCTTGCAAGCGCTAGCCAAGGAACGGACCGCGGTTCAATCCCCCGGCGTCCCATATGGTCCCCCCAAGCCAGCGGCGATTTCTGAGCACATAGCCAGGAGTAACCCCTGAGCGTCAAACGGGTGTGGCCCAACAACCAAAAAAAAAAAAAAAAAAAAAAGAATATGGATCCAGAGGAGGCTTCACATTGCAGAAGATAAGGAAGGAGCACAGTCATCTTGACCACAGCATTTTGACTGAAACCATTTCTGGTGTTGGTCCTGTCATTCACACTTTACATGCTTCCGGCAGTCCAACTTCACCACCAAAGCGTTCCTGCACTCCCACCCCAAACATACATTCAGTTCCGTAGACAAATTATTCACTTCCGATGACTTTGACCATTTGCTGTTCTCTCCCTACACTTCTTCACCCACCATCCAAGGAGATGTTTCTCGCTTGTGTGTGGAAATGGGGACACTTCCACATATAGAGATGAGTAGAACTGTTCTGAAATCATACAAAATTGTCAATAGAAGCTTTTTTAAAAAATGAAAATGTTTAGTGGTGTATACATTTAAAGATGAATTTTAAAATGATCCTGGGCTAATACATTTTAGAGTTTACATGAAATAGGCAAATTCTACAAAAGTTAAATTTAGTAGGAATAAAGAAAATAATGAAAACTTTAAGGGGAAATCTGAATAGGCCTATAGAAGTACAAAATGTTTTATCCTTCTTAGGGAATATTGGCTTTATATTATGGGGTATTACCTTATAGATACTAAGTGAATTAATTGGTCAAAGATGGAAACAAAAGTCTCAATGGGTAAAGCAAAACCTAATCAGACATGGGTCATTCAATATCAATGAAGTGTTAATTCATGATTGAAAACATAAATCCCTTAGCAAGCTGGGAATAAACAATACCTTTCTTAATCTCATAAGTAAGTAAGGGTCATATCCAATGCCACATGCTGGGAAGTTTGTCCTGTCCTTTAAACAAGCTCCTTTTTTTTTTTTTTCTTTTTGGTTTTTCGGGCCACACCCGTTTGATGCTCAGGGGTTACTTCTGGCTAAGCACTCAGAAATTGCCCCTGGCTTGGGGGAACCATATGGGACGCTGGGGGATCGAACCGCGGTCCTTCCTTGGCTAGCACTTGCAAGGCAGACACATTACCGCTAGCGCCACCGCACCGGCCCCTAAACAAGCTCCTTTAATGCTTCTTGCAAACAAGGTTTCAAGGTTATGATTTCCCTAAGCTGTTGTCTGTCCCTAAAGCTCTGTTGCTCCTTTAGCTCTGGGTGATAATCTAGCCGGATAGAGTACTCCGTGGAGATGCTCATTTTGATGAGGTTTTAGACTAGACCTCTCCCTTCTCTTCTGGCTCATAGAATCTCATTTGAGGGATTAATTGTAATCTTATGGGCTTTCTTTACATATAAAATCCGTTTTCAGCCTTGCTGTTTTCAATATTCTGTCTCTGGGGTTTTTGTCATTCTGAGAGTTATGTGTCTTAGAGTTTTCCTAGTAGAGATTATTTTTGCTGGAACCTGTCAGGTATTTTTTTTATAGGTCGACTGGGAATTTCTTATCTATGATTTCTTTATTTTTTTATATTTTTGGTTTTTGAGTCACACTCAGCAGTGCTCAAGGGTTCCTCCTGGCTCTACGCTCAGAAATCGCTCTGACAGACTCAGGGGACCATATCGGTTGCCAGGATTTGAACCACTGACCTTCTGCATGCAAGGCAAATGTCTTTCCTCCATGCTATCTCTTTGATCCCTATCTATGATTTCTTTAACTAGTCTTTTTTTTTTTTTTTTTTTTTTTTTTGGTTTTTTTTTTTTTTTTTTTTGGGCCACACCCGTTTGATGCTCAGGGGTTACTCCTGGCTATGTGCTCAGAAATCGCCCCTGGCTTGGGTGGACCATATGGGACGCCGGGGGATCGAACCGCGGTCCTTCCTTGGCTAGCGCTTGCAAGGCAGACACCTTACCTCCAGCGCCACCTACCCGGCCCCTCTTTAACTAGTCTTTCTCCGTCAAATTCACCTTCCTGGTTCTCAAAGATTCAGGTTCTTATATTGTTCCTCTTAAACTCATTCTATACTTCTTTAGTGTTCCATTTATTTTTTGCAGACTTTTCTTCATCTTCTGTTATTTTTTAAAATTGTTTTTCCCATCTCATCTTAACACTTCTTTTGTTTGTTTGTTTTTTGGTCACACCCGGCTCAGGGCTTACTCCTGGCTCTGCGCTCAGAAATCGATCTTGGCAGGCTCGGGACCATATGGGATGTCGGGATTTGAATCATTGTCTGTCCTGAATGGGCTATGTTCAAGAAAAAGCCCTACCACCATGGTATTTCTCTGGCCCCATCTTGACACTTCTAGATCTTTTCCTCAACTGATATTCTGCTCCTAAGAGCTTCTAAGGAATATTTTTGTTTGTTTGTTTCTTAGTATCACTTACTATACTTTTCATTTCTACTTGTAGTTTTCTGATTTCAGTTCTCCTATGCACTTGTGCTTTGCTGACTAACTGTGCCATTGTTCATTGGAGCTCATTCTCGCTGTGGAGTCATTATGTCATTTTCCAAGGGTTCACAGAGCTGGTTGGTATTGATTGTACCTTCCATGTTATTGTTTCACTCATTGAACTTGGTGGGTTTTTACATGCCTTTTCCTTTGTTTTTCAATGTTCATGCTGTGCTAAGGGTGAATCATTGTAGTTACAGCCCCTGGGAGATGCTAAGGCTAATATTAGAGCTGAGAGTTGCTTTTTTCCTTCTCTGCCTTGTCTTCCCCCAGTGACAGGAAGTAGAACTGTGAGCAGTGAAATTTGCTGAGTAGATGTGTTCTGTGTCTCAGGAGCTGTGGTGTGAGCCCATGTTTAGGGTACAGGTCAGATGTGGAGGTTGCTGGCACCCAGTGGAAGAGGCTCTGATTCCCTTCTGAATAGGGATTGTGATCTCAGCCTGGTAGTAATTACTCCTGGAAGGGTGGAACATCCAAGAAAGGTTTGGCTAGTGAGACTCAAGTGATGAGAACATTCTGAAACTAGACCAGCATTTTGCACCCTTGTGTAAATAGTCTAAATGGGTACAATTTATATGACATGCATTATATTTCAATGAAAAATTCTGAGGGGGAAAAAAGGGGTAAAGGTGAGAATTTTGGCAATCGTGGGACTGTCAAGGCCTGGACCCTGTGGGTATTCTGCCCATATATTGTAGATGTGCTAACATGTTTTATATACTTCTCAAGATTTTCATTCTTTTTATGGGCTCTCCCAGGTGGTGTTCAATGATCCCCTGCCCACTGTGCTGGGGGTCCGGTGAGGCTCCAAGGCTCACTGGCGATCAGCCAGACCACTCTGCCGATGCTCCAGGGCTGCACCCCACAGTGCTTCAAGATCCTTGGGTTACCAGAGATCAAAGATGATCAGCCACATGCAAGGCAGCTTGTTCTCTCTCTCCTTAGTGCCTGTTATTTTTATTCTTATTTTGTGCTAATGGTTACCTCATTTTGTAAATTCACAGAATTAATTTTAATGGTGACGATTTAAGAACATTACATTTTCTACTATGGACATTAACACACTTTTCACTCTACCACAAGACTCACTTTCCAAAAATTTCCTCTTATGGAATCTCTAGTCACACAATAACAAAATACCTTCAATCTCTCTCTCTCTTTTTTTAATCATCCCTTCATCCCTATTTTAACACATACTTTCCTTCCCCCTTGGGGAGCCTTTTCACAACTTTGCCCACCCTCTGCCAACCTAGCTTTGCCTGTGGTTGTTATTAAAGAGGCTCCATTTTGCAGAGTATTTATCTCCTCAATTCCTCTGCTAGACTGTGACAGCCCCTGAGGTCAGTTCCAGTGTCTTATTAATTTTTGAGTCCCAGTTACCTGTTTGGCAGGAGGGAGGTGTAGATATACATTAATGGAAGTTAGCTGCATTGCTAAAATGTTGAAGAGCAGTGCTGGGTGCCTCTTATTGCTTCTGTTGAGTTATTATTCTCGGTGCTAATTACAAAACCCAGAATTACTAGGTCAAAAGTCAGTCAAAAGTCTCCATGCTTGCCTCAACACTTTGTCAAAAGTGGTATTAATGTATAGTGTCATCTGAAGTAAATGCTTGCACCAATATCATTGTCACCTTGCCAGTAATCATTTCTTCAAATACTCATTTAATTGGTATCAAATGACATTTCAGGGTTGTTTAATTTGCATTTCCATGATTATTACCAGGACTTCACAACATTTATTTACTGTTTCTATTTCTCCTGGGGGAATTTTTCATATTTCTTGTTCATTTGCCTACCAAAGTCATAAAATATAGATAATACTGAATAATCTTTTTTATTTGTGGTTCTATAGTTGGTCATATTTTTTCATGTTATATGTATTTTTTTACTTTCTGTATTTCATTCCTTTATGTTTTTATTATACAGAAGTTAAAATTAACATGTGTATTTTATGTTCTCTTTGTTTAAAACGTCTTATTCCATTTCAAGAAAAAATATTTTTCACAGATCTGCTAAACCACCTGATTATTTTATTTTTTTTTTATTTTTGTTTTGGGGTCACACCCAGTGATGTTCAGGGGTTACTCCTGGCTATACGCTTAGAAATTGCTCCTGGCTCGGGGGACCATAAGAGATGCTGGGGATTGAACCGAGGTCTGTCCTGGGTCAGCCATGTGCAAGTGGAACGCCCTACTACTGTGCTATCTCTCCAACCTCACCATCTGATTATTTTAAAACTGTTATCTGGGGGCCAGAGAGATAGTACAGAGTTAACAGCACTTGTCTGCATGTGGCTGACCTGTGTTTGATCCTTGGTTCCAAATATGTTCCCTGATCACACCAGGAATGATCCATGAGATCCTTGTGGAGTAATCCCTGAGCATTGCCAGGGCTAAACCTCAAATCCAATCCAACTCAATCAATACAATGACTAAACCTAGTGCTTCACCAACTATTCCTTGTATACAATCATGTTATTGCAAGGTACAAAATCCAAATTGCAATGGATAAATAGGGGTTTGGTTTTACTTTGTAAGAAGTAAGTAGATATGTAAGTAGATATGGGTTGCATCTTAAATCCTCATCTTCCTAATTTTAATTTTAGAGGTGATGGAAGAATCTCACATACATTTTTTGATTGAAGAGACTCAAACTTGTCACATTAGACCACAAGATAGAAAATAGTTTTGGTAGAAGTGCAAATCTAGAAGTTTTTGGGGTTTTCTTGAGAGGCAAATTTTGGAAATACGTGTGTATATGGTCAAAGGGTTATAATTCAGATATGTTCATAAAATGATGTTATCTAGATTAATTAAGGGAATTAAGGGAATTTTGTAGTTGTTCTGAATCTTATGTTAACCTGGAAATCCAAACTGCCTCCCTGAATTTATAAGACTGAAGTCTAGTTGAATAAATAACAATGATGTGATTATCCTTCCCAAACTCTATAGCCAACCTACAATTCTGTACTAATGGGAACATTTACTGAAATTCTCTTTGAGCAAGACACTTTGGTTTGCACTTCAACTTTTAGCGCCTTTCATTTTAACACTCCCAACTATGCTGCAGTTATCCCAATGTTGTTTAGCTACCCTCTTGGATGCCCCACATGCCCCACATCTAGAGTTATGTTTCACTTCTAACAGGCACCAAATAGGGAAGACAAGAAGGAATCCTTTTGCTGGTCTGTCCTTTGCTCCTCTCCTCTCAAGAGATGCTTGGCCCAGTTGCTCTAATGAGATTGGATTGAATAGAAGTAACTGGTAACTTACAGCTAATAGTGAAATGTGAGAGATTCTCAGAGGCAGCAGCAGGAGGCCTGAGAGGCTGGAGTGGCTGAGAATGTGGACATTAGTGATGGGAAATCTTGACGTTAGGTTCCTGAGCTCCAGGAACCAGAGGCTTTATTGTCTGGTGGGACCTTTTCCCGGAACATTTGAAAACACAATCATCTAAATTCAGATTCCTGGAAGAGACTCAAAAGAATAAAAAATGTTGGTGAGAAGAGAGAAAGGGACTTTGTTCCTATTTATATAGGTCATTGGGCATATTAACATTTTGGAGTGTTAGTTTTCTGATTTCTAGACTAACAGTAAGAATATCTGGCCCTTTGTCTCTCATAAAAGTATTTGGTATTTGAATGATAGAGGATGTTCAGAATTTCTCTGAGGAGAGGAGAGACATGCTGCAAAGATGAAAATTATTTTGATAACTAAACATATAGAAATGAACTCTATGCATGCACTGAAGAGCTCATGGAAAGGAAGCAACGACTCCTTTAAGATGGTTTCCACTCTAATTTTCAGATGTGTTGTGCACTGAAATCTTCTTGATCATACAATTAGCAGTCTCTCTAAATATATATTATATAAATAAGTTACATTTGTAAGGCAAATGTTCTTATATGCATACTCGTGTGCTAATGGCTGCTCTTCGTCTATAGATTTGTCTCTTCAGACAATATTAGGCAATTAATTTTACTCTATTGTAACGCTCACAATAAGTAGCCATTGCTTTACAAGTAAAGGGACTGTTCAAAATTTTAAAGCAATTGCTAAAGAAATGGGGTAATAAGGAAAAGTGACTTTAGGGATTAACATGTACAAAAATTACTCTAGTGCAGGACAGAATCATTTTCATCAAAAGTAACTTAAAAGGAAAAATAAAGTAACTTAAAAGAAAGGGTATAGGGGGTGCATACTAGAAATAGGGGTGGAGGGAGGACAACTTTGGTGATGGGAATTCCCCTGATTCAATGTCACTATGTACCTAAAATATTACTGTGAAAGATATGTAATTCACTTTGGTCAAAATAAAAATGATTATTATAATAAAAAAATAACTTAAAAGTTAATCAAGAGTGATAATGATAACAGTGATTGTTACAGCATTTTAGTGTTAAAAGGTACAAGATTTGGTTATCTAAACCTACTCTTCAATCTGGAATGCTCAATTTGCTCTCCTGTAATAAAATTTTAAATCCTATTTTTGTTCTTTGTTTTGTGGCACACCTGGCTATGCTGAGGGGTTACTCCTGTCTCTGTACTCAGGGATCATTTCTGGCAATACTTGGGACCCTATGGGATGTCAGGCATCCAACTCATGTCAGCCAGGTACAGGACAATCGCCCCTTTCACTGTTCTGTGACTCTGGCCTCTGTAACCAATTTCATAGATTGCAGGTCTGACTTGGGCCACACATGGGGTAGATGGCCCTGAACATGTCTCCTAAGCTTTTCATTTTTCCTGATTTTTCTCTGTCAAGTGAAATGAAGGGAACAGTGAATCTCTCTATAGTTCTCTCAGCTCTAAAACTTTGTAATTCCTTTCAATCATTTCCAGAAAACTTGGCACACTGCTAAGCAACAGATAAAATAAGAGCTAAAAATTAAACACAATTTTCTAGGGTTACATTAATAGCTAATGCTGACATCCTGGGATGATTGCTTCACACTGGCCCCTAGGCTTCATGCTCTGCATTTTATGATCCTTCATCCTTAGAACACCCTTAGCAATGCCCTTGAAGACAAATCAAACAAATAATTTTTGTTTGTGTGGCCGGATTAATAGCACAGAGGGTAGGACATTTTCTTTGCTCACTGCTACCTGGGTTTCATCCCCAGCTTTTTATATGGTCCCTTAAGCCCACCAGGAGTGATTTCTGAGTAACTCCTGAACATCACCCAGTATGGCCCAAAAATAAATGGATGGATGGAAGGAAGGAAGGAAGGAAGGAAGGAAGGAAGGAAGGAAGGAAGGAAGGAAGGAAGAAAGGAAGGAAGGAAGGAAGGAAGGAAAAGGAAGGAAGGAAGGAAGGAAGAAAGGAAGAAAGGAAGAAAGAGAAAGAAAGAAAGAAAGAAAGAAAGAAGAAAGAGAGAAAGAGAGAGAAAGAAATAAAGAAAGAAAGAAAGAAGAAAGAAAGAAAAGAAAAAAGAAAGAATAAAGAAAGAAAAATAGGAAGAAAAAAAACTTTACAATTTGTGGAATGGGTGGAAACTCTAGCTACTGGTCAACTGGCCTTTATGTCTGTAAAGATCTCTATTTCTTGTCCATGTAACTTTGGCTTTTGGTGTGGGGCCAAATCCAGTGGTACTCAGGGATGACTCTGAACTCTGTGTTTGGAGTGTGTCCCTGGTAGTGCTCAGGGGACCAGGTGTTGTCAGGGATCGAACCCAGGGATCTCATATAGCAATGCATGTTCTTAGCTTATTGTGTTTGAGCTTATTTTCTGACTCTTTTATATCACTTTGGAGTTACATACTTGTTTTACTTTTTTTCTTTTTTCTTTTTTTGGTTTTTTGGGTCACACCCGGCTGTGCACAGGGGTTAATCCTGGCGGTCTGCTCAGAAATAGCTCCTGGCAGGCACGGGGGACCATATGGGACACTGGGTTTCGAACCAACCACCTTTGGTCCTGGATTGGCTGCTTGCAAGGCAAACGCCGCAGTGCTATCTCTCCGGGCCCCTACATACTTGTTTTTCATGGCTTTGAACCTGTCCTAAACATTTGGGTTTGTGAAGCACCAGAATATAATTGCAGATCAGTTCTTAGCCTTCAACTTTTTACAGATTTTAGATGTGTATGGTTTTGAGACTCCTTGAAACAATGACCTCACCAGGTTTCAGAAACCCTAAACTAACTGTTTCTCTTTCCAACTTCTGGCCAGAATCCCCTCCCTACTTAGTGACTCTCAGAGGTTCTCAACTTCCCCCTTCTCCACTTGTTGACGAGCTTCCTTTTCTCCTGTACCTACTTGCGTGTGACTTTAAGTATTTCCTATAAAAAGTGATTCTAAAACTAAAAATTGACTCCATACTGCTAAAAGATCTGCACACTATGCATATTACTAGCAGACTGTTATACTCCAAGAGTCATCCTATTTGAGAGAATATTTCTCTATGATCTAATAGCATGTGTACTAGTATAGAGTTATGAAAATATAGCTATTTTGCTCTTGTTTTATGAGAAAAATGTTAACTGTACAAAAATTCTATCATAATATAATCTATTTTCATCAAAGTATGAAAATCATCAGCTAAAGCAATAATAAATCAACTAAATTAATACATAAATCTTTTTGAAAAATTAGTTTCCAATAAAACTAATAATTATAAACATACTGAAAAGTGATTATGATATTCTATTAAATGAAAAATTATAACGAAACATATTTCTTTTTTTTTCTTTTCTGGTTTTTGGGTCACACCCGGCAGTGCTCAGGGGTTACTCCTGACTTTACGCTCAGAAATCGCTCCTGGCAGGCTCGGGGACCATATGGGATGCCGGGATTTGAACTGATGACCTTCTGCATGAAAGTCAAACGCCTTACCTCCAACTAAACATATTTCTAATGCCCCCAACTAAACATATTTCTAACGCTGGAACAATGACCACTGAATATACAAAGTGCTATTGATGAGTCAAAATACAAAGGAAAATTTTTGCAACGAAGATTGGATTTCTGAGTTATTACCTTTTCAAAAATCATTTGAATGCATTTACTGTTATGTTTATTTTGGCATTTATGTGTCTGTAGATATGTATATTTGAGGGGCCTAAGACTTAGGTGAATCCAGCCAGTGGTGGTCAAATACCATGAAATACACAGCCATGGCTGTGGGACCATGCAGTTCTGGGACTGAACTCTAATGTTCAGTGTATACACAGCCCACACTCCAACCTTCCAAGCTAGCCCCTAGCCCTCTATTTTCTTTAAACAAAAGACAAAGCAAATAATAATATGCACATGCTGATCTCTGAGAGTCAATACTCAGGCATTCATTCATTGTCTACTCAACTATTGGTCCTTCACATTCTCTCTGCTTATCTAATGTGCAAGAGATTAAGGGCCAAATTGGACACCAGTCACCTATTTGACTAGTGTACTAGTAAGTATAGGCCAGACTGGACATCCCACATCACTTTTGCAGCAGTGCTGGCCACAGAATTCTTTTTTTTTCCTCATGATTCTAAAGAGATCCAAAAGAAAATCTATTGAAATGCTGCTACAAAACAAACAAACAAACAAACAAACAAAAAAAACCAAAAAAACCCCAAACTTCCTCATTAATTAGAAAGCAAAAAAAATAGACTCCCACATTCCATGGCCACCATCATGTCAGTTCATGGGCCAGCTCCAGAGACTCATGAATCTCCAAAGAGATGCAGGCCAAGCACTGAAGATTCTTGGGTACACTGGTCTCACAGTTGAAAAATGGTTTCTAGCAGCTGCACAGACAAGGCATGAAGTCACTGCCATGCCACTTGACCATTTGACCACTGATCTGGCTGCCACACCAATGGCTCACTTAACCACAGATCTCTTTAGAGACATTTAACTGACCAAAACTCCAGGCATGTGAATTTGGGGGCTGATAACTCTGGGTTCTTCTTTGAGTGGGGGTGGCAGCCTCCATTGCCCCAGTACCTTTATACTTCCCGAAGCCCCAGCAGCCCCACCCACAACCATGTCTCACAGACTCTGCCATAGAAAGTCATGAGCCCCATATCATAGACTCTGGAATTCCTGGAGCATATGACTGATTCAGGAGGTTGTGACAACTCACCAGGAAACACGGCAACTTGTTGAGGAGGGACAGGAGACCTGATTGATGGACATGCTTTAGTCCTTAATTTCCCTGAATCATTGAACAAACTCTAGGACAGAGGCCTCAAGGTTTTGTGATCATTAAACAGTACACAATCTCTTTTCATCAAAATAATTCATAATTATCATTCTTGTAGTTTGAACCACTATTGGGTTTTTGCACCTCAATGCTTTTGCGTTTATACACATTCTAACAGATACAAACAGGCAAAATTAAGACTTGTTGGCTAATGAAGCTGTCCAAAATTTTAAGGACCACGAAGAAAAACCATTACAGTATAAGTCTAGGTTAGTTTTTAAATGTTAGGCTTTTATAAAAGGAAAGTGAAAAATCAATCACCTATTAATTATTTACATTTGCAAGGCTCTCTGAATCTGTTAGTATTCCTTATCAGGAAAAAAAAATTGAACAGTTCTGATTAAATTAAGTAAAAGGCCAGGCATTTTATTTTTCCCTTGAGACTAAAATGCTTGTAAATTTGTTATTTCTCAGGATTCAGTCCTGTAGAGTATAGTAAGGTCATTCTCTTTTTTCTTATCTAAATTCTCTGCCTTCTTTCATGAGCTCAGAGTAGTATTAAATTATGTATGATGGAGCTCTCTGGAGTAGAGGCTGCTCTACCTGGGAATGAGGATGTGGTTTCTTTATCGACCTGGTACCAGCAATCTCCTCGACCAAGGCTCTCTCACTTTCCCTACTCAATACAAATCCGATTGTGAAGATGATGGTGAGTTACTGAGTTTACAAAGAAGGTCAATTGATCCTTTAGTGCCTGAAACTGGAGACATTGGCAACAACAACATAGTTTGAACTAAATGCTACTTAAATTTTATTTTTTACTTTTTTCTATTTTGGGTCTCCCAAAAAATGATCAGGAAAATGGGAGCCCCCCCTCAAATTTTAGACAACAGTGATTCAAAGTGAGGGCACCAATATAAGCTGCTGCTCTGGTTGGGAGGTATGGGAGTTCCTGGACCACTCCAGAGATGCCTGCGGGACTCCAGAGACAGCACCTGACAGTGCTTAAGAGTCAGTCATAGGCAAGATATCAATCTCATATCAAGTCGCTCAATCTCTGCACCATCTTCCCAACTCAGAGACTGACCTTTTATAAGAAACACAATCATATTTATTTCTTTTTCTATTTTGTTGAGATGAAATGATTAATAATCATGTAATATTTGTGTGTCAGACATTAATGTTACTGCAGCATACTGTCCACCAATGTCCTGGGTCCCTTCTTTTTTTTGGTTTTGGGTCACACCGGCAGCACTCAGGGGCTCAGGGGTTACTTCTGGCTCTATGCTCAGAAATCGCTCCTGGCAGGGTTGGGGAACCATATGGGATGCTGGGATTTGAACCACCGTCGTTCTGCGTCTAAGGCAAATGCCTTATTGCTGTGCTATCTCTCCGGCCTGGGTTCCTTCTTGTCTACCCTTCCCCTATATCCCTCCACACCCTCTGATTGGTCAGTTCAGTTCTGGTGACAGAGTTAAGTAGTTTATTTTCATTGGTCATTGTCTATTTCTGTTGGTTTTTTATATTCCTCTTAGAAATAAGATCTTCCAATATTTGTTTTTCTCTTCCTATATTTTACTGAATATAACACTTTCTACTTCCTCCGAATTGCAGCAAAATTAAAAATTTCATTTGTTTTAATAACTGTGTAGGTTTCTTTTCCATTTTTCAAATGATGTATGACATAATAAAGTTGGCCCTTAGGGTAAGTAGGAAAGATTGGGGAAATTGTGGTTCTTTAAAAAACATGACAAATGGGGCCGGAGCACTGGCCCAAGAGGTAAGGCATCTGCCTTGCCTGTGCTAGCCTAGGACGAACCACAGTTCGATCCCCCGACATTCCATATGATCCCCCAAGGCAGGAGTGATTTCTGAGAGCATAGCCAGGAGTAACCCCCAAGCGTCACTGGGCGTACCCTCCAAAAAACAAAAACAAAAAACATGACAACCGATTATTGTCATGAGGAGGTGAATCTGGATTTGATATAGACACGGAGAATCAAATTTAAATATCATGAGCAATGCATAAAATAATAGTTAATAGGTGACTACGGTGTGGAGGTGGGGTTTGGGGACCTAAGAGGTCCTTCTGTGAAGTAGAATGTAGTAAGCCTTGCATAAGGGGGTGGGAACTCACTTTTATTCTTTTTGTGGGGGGCACACCCAGCAGCATTAAGGGGTTACTCGTGCTCAGAAATTATTCCTGGCAGGCTCAGGGGTTCATGTGAAATGTCGGGGATGGAACCTGGGTCAGCTGCTTGCAAGGCAAACACCCTACCTGCTCGGTTCCTGACCCATCTATTCTTGGCACCACATGGTTCTTTTAGTACTTGGTACAGGCATATTCCCCCAAGCACCTCTGGGTGTTGCCCCTTCATGAAAATTCAAAATCTCCCAAGGAAGCAAATTCCTGAGGGTTCAATGAACACAGGACCCCCAGCCCTGGGCTGGCTTGTGCTGGTACAGATGGTCGGCTTGGCTAGAGGGCAGGGAGACTCCACCTTCATCATTGGCCCACTTCGTTCAATTCCCGCCAGAGCTGCCTGCTGAGATTAAATTGTTCTCAGTTCAGAGGAAAAAAACAGTGACAGAAATCAGAGTCACAAAAATCCCATCTCACTGTCTCTTTTACTTAGGCTTTACTCTTGTACACAATGCACAAGTAGGACCAGAAGTAGGACCAGAAGTAGGACCCATAAGTAGGACAATGCAGTCTTGGTTTTGCTGGTCTAGAGCATCTATATAAACCTAACTGATCCCTTTCAGCTTCCCTGGCACTCCATCCTCAACACTCCCAAAACCACCTTCCTGGTTGCCTTCTTGGCTCTCACTCCCTCATTTCCAAGCCAAGGCAGGAATGGGGGAATGGCAAGGAAGGAGACTACTAATGACCTGTATTTTATGTTGTGGGGGAAATATTTTATAGACTAATTCCAGAGACTGGGCTTCTGTCAGTATTATTGATTTAAGTTGTGCCACATGACTCTATGTGACACACAAGGAAGAGCTTTTTTTTTTTTTTTTTTTTTTTTTGGTTTTTGGGCCACACCCGGCGGTGCTCAGGGGTTACTCCTGGCTGTCTGCTCAGAAATAGCTCCTGGCAGGCACGAGGGACCATATGGGACACCGGGATTCGAACCAACCATCTTTGGTCCTGGATCGGCTGATTGCAAGGCAAACGCCCCTGTGCTATCTCTCCGGGCCCGAAGAAAAAGCTTTTTAACTTGCCAGGTGGGCAAAGCTGCAGTTCTGCTAGAGAAGGGTTCTTACAGAAATACAAAGAAGAGAAACACTGTCCAGCAAAGTAACAGTGGGGTCGGGGAAGGGACAGTAACTGTGACCAGAAAGGGAACAAAATCAGACTGAGGGACTTTCCTGCAGCACCTCTGAAGCCCCACACTGCTCATCCCTCAGGATGGACTGAGTCTCCGTGGGGACTTCTGGAGAAAGCAACTGGGTAAGTTTAGCCCATTCCTTTTCTCCCTCCTCTCCTTGGGGACCCTCTGTCTCATCCTCCTGATGCGAGGAGCTTGTGGACAGTCCTTGACCCTATGTGAACTCTGAGGTCCCTGTGAAAGCTGCTTTGTCCTCTGATCCATCGTCAGTAATAAAGGTCATTATGCTGGTGGGTTTTTATCCCTGGTCTCGCTCTTAATTGTAATAGCACTCAAGTATAAAGTAGGTTGTAAGTGAGGACACCCACATATCTCTGCACCCTTATATATGAGCTCTTCTGTATCTTCAGAGTGAAAACAAGTCTAATTGTCCACACTTCTAACCCTGAATATGGAATAGCACCAAGCAATGGAATCTGCTTTATTGGGGGTAGTTTTCTGTTTCCATTTCTATAACCCTTTTCCTGTCAAGAGCATGTAGTTGAAAACTTAAAATTCAATTAGATGATAATAATCTGTCTAATTTTATGCATAGGGGAGTCCAGTATGATATAGCGAGGTCAGAAGGATGATGAAGGCAGTAAGACTAACGCCCTCAATTACTCCTTGGATGAATATTTGAAGTAAATTAAAACAAATAAATCGACATTCTTGGATTGAATAAAAAACAAACTCCAAAGAAAAGAAAACAAAGTTCTGAAATATCCTTTCCTTACCCTTGTAAATAGAACATTGGCAATCTCTGTAGTTAAGCAGCTGTGTTTGGAAATTTGTTCACATTAATCTAGATTTGGGGTTACTTAAGATGCTGCACAAGCCATGACCTGTATACCTAAGTCTGATCCAAAAGTAAAGTTCATGTTCAAAAACACAAAAAGGAAAGAAAATGGATGATATTGAAGAATGCTTAACTATGGTAACAACCACACATTCCCCAAGGGTTTTCAAGATCTCTCCAACATTTTGTGCATGAACAATGAAAATGCATGTAACCTAATGTATTTTTTCTGGCTTCTGGGCTACTTTCATAACTTAAAACATATCCTTTAAATCAACAGAACCCACCCATGTAGAAGAGTCAAATAAACTCTCTAGTTGGTTGCCCATAGAGTCTTCTTCTAGAAGCTTCTTCTGACTCCTCCTGAAATTTAGTAGGAGCTTGATGGGGAAAGGAGCAGGCCTTATGCCTCAGTGCAGCAATTCTAGGAAGACGAGCAGCAGAGTTATACCCTGTTCATTAGAGCACTGAGTCAGGAAATGCAGAGCTAAGTTGCTAAATACCAACTGGTCAGAAACCAAATCAACAAAGTTTGCCCTAAGCACTGGACAGAAAGAGGATAAAATGTTTTAAATTCTGGTGTTTGACCCCAATAGATATGCTGAAATGTGACAAGCATGCCCCATCCCAGTGGTACAAAAGAACTAGCCACCTTGAATTTAGTGGTTCTATCTTAAATCTATTTTCCTTTATTGGACAAAATACACCCAACCAAGTAAAGTTAGTGCTTCACTAGAGAACCACAACTAGAAAGGATTTATTCTGGCCCTTTCCATTTCAGGAGAAACCCGTGTTCTCTCTCAAGTATGTATCTCTGTATCTCCTCTCACAATTTTCCGAGTAAATTTCTTTTTTTTTTATTTATTATTTTTTTTTGTGGTTTTTGGGTCACACCCGGCAGTGCTCAGGGGTTATTCCTGGCTCCAGGCTCAGAAATTGCTCCTGGCAGGCACGGGGGACCATATGGGACGCCGGGATTCGAACCGATGACCTCCTGCATGAAAGGCAAACGCTTTACCCCCATGCTATCTCTCCGGCCCCAAGTAAATTTCTTTTAATATGACTATTTTTGCTAACCCCTCCCCAAAGAATACATATATACATACATATATATTTTTTATTCATTGTTTACTCCTGGCTCTGTATTCAGTTTACTCCTGGCTCTGTACTGAGTAATCACTCCTACCAGGATCATTCCCTCGGGGGACCATATGTGGTGCCAAGGATTGATCCCGGGTCAGCTGTGTGAAAGCAAATTCCCTACCTGCTATACTATCACTCTAACCTGAAAGGATTTATTATTTGTTTCTTTTATGTTTGAATATATGGGGCCACACCTGGCAAATGCTCAGGAGTTATTCCTGACTGTGCTCAGGAGTCATTCCCAGTGTTGCTTAGGAGGCCATATATGAGAGGAGGGGGATGAAATTGGGGTAGGCCACATTCAACTGAGTAAACAGTTTCTGTGAAGCTTTGCTTCTCAAACTCCTTAGCAGGCAGGTGATCAGAAAGGAAAGATGCAAAGAAAGCAGAAAGAGCCCAGGCAGACAGACCTGGGAGGATCAGTGGACACCAGAAGGATGCTTAGATCTTGAGTTCAACCTCTTCTTCTCCTACCTGTGCATTAGAAGGTCTGGTTTGGGGACCTCTAGATCCCATAAGGAGCACTACTGCTTACTGGGGGAACTAATATGGGAGGAGTCTGGCTGGAATCTGGGGCACGGAGGACCAAGTTGCTTCGCTGTCGCAACCTACATTACTACCAGGCCATCATGGACTGTGTAGGCAGCAACGGTACCCAGGCCTGCACTAACCTTCTGAGTATAAGAAGGATGTGAAGGATATGGCTGATTCCCCTCCACTTTCTGGAGTCTAACAACCTGTTTCTACCCTCAGCCCACTAAGCAAGGAAGGGAATTCTGGGAAATGTAGTCCCAGCTTTGCTACATTGATGCTCAATGACCTAGATACAGAAATATTAGAATCATGCTGATGTTTTCAGAAGGAAAACTAAATGTGCTTTATAGGCAAGTAGCCACATCAATTAATTGAGGGTAGGAAAAGGTGAGCACTTTCTTTTGGTCCAACTAATAAAGACTGAGATGGCGCCTACAAAAGCTAAAAGCCCAGCATAAATTATGTAAACTATAAAAAAATACAGAGAAGATGAATAGCTTGAGTGGAATTGAAAGGATATGAGATGGGCTCAAGAAAGGAGGAAGTTCTAGGAGGGACCTTTAGCAACAGCATTGAGAACTCCAACTGGCAGGAGATTTGGGTTTTGACTGAACAGTGCAGGAGAAAAAGCAGGCCTGCTGTGCTTGAAAACTAACCTTCCACAGGAAGAGATCCAGCTCTCCCAGTGAAGTCGCAGTCATTCTAGAAGCCACCTCTGCTAATTCACCTAAAGGGGTGAGGGAAGGCACCAGCTGTGAGTGTGTGACAGACCCTTCACATCATTAGCAGCTAGTTCAGGGGGTGGGTGGGTGGGGGAGGCCCCCAAGGCAGATTCCTGATTGGTTTCCGGGAATTTCTCCTCTCTCCTTCCCCCTCTTCTTCCCCTCTCCCGCTGGCTCCTTCCCCCCACACTTATTTCTCCACCCCCATTCTCTTCTCTAATGGAAACTAGAGCCTTGAGTCATATCCAGATGGAGAGAATGAGCCAACCACTCAGTTTTATAAAAGGACACAGCACTTTTTAAAATCATCGCGGTGATAACGGCTAATGACAGTCATTCGGAAATGTTTCAGAGACAGAAGACATATGTTTAATTAGAGAGGCTCATGCTATGTGCACACATCATTTTTTCTCTGTCTCATTAAGCAGCACATCCTGCTAATTGCATACATACTGTCACCCACAATCACGCACACTTAGGCTTGGCCACCCTGGGTCATAAATATTTCAGATCCAAGCACTTCTGGCCAAAGATGCCTGTGATTTCAAGATTTTCTCTCTAGGTTGCAAACCAGGTCATTCCTTACAACTTGAAAAACCTAGGGAACTTACCTGATATATTAGTCATTTAAGGGAGTGATAATTTTAACCCACATGAGTGACATTCAAATATAAATGATGAGGATACATTGAAAAAGAACTTAATCCTAAAAATATGAACTGAAAGAGGAAAAACTTAACAAGAGAAACATACAATTTAATTGGCTGAAAGGCCAGCATCATTAGTTCTTATTCAAAGTAACAACACCTTTCTTGGATGTACCCTAGTACCCTCAAAATATTATTGTCTTCAATGTTGAGAGAAATTAGCCTTCTACATTATAAAGTGTAAGTGCAATTTATATAGACTATATTTCAGTTCTGTCAGTTGGGATTGAAGTGAATTGGTATTATCTTGAGGGTATAGATTACATTTTTTTGTTTGGTTTTTGGGCCACTTCCAGTAATACTCAGGAGTTACTCCCAGCTATGCACTCAGAAATCGCTCCTAGCTTGGGGGACCAAATGGGACTCTGGGCGATTGAACAGAGAGGTCTGTCCTGGATCAGCCACATGCAAGTGGCTCTATCGCTCTGGCCCCCAAGGTATAGATTACATTTTGATGACTATGTCCATCAGCAATCTAAAATATTAAAATAATTCTAATATGTGACGGTGCTTAATGCTGGATTATTCCAAGATATATTGAATTAAAATTAGCTTTTATTCTGAGATATACAGGGTGGCTCTGATAACAGATTTAAACTTTTATTTTTTTATTTTTTTGGTTTTTGGGTCACACTTGGTGACTCTCAGAGGTTACTCCTCGCTCTGTGCTCAGAAATGGCCCCTGGCAGGCTCAGGGGACCATATGGGATGCTGGGATTTGAACCACCGTCAGTCCTGGGTTGGCTGCTTACAAGGCAAACACCCTACCGCTGTGCTATCTCTCCGGCCCCAGATTTAAACTTTTTAAGAAATATTTTCATTGCTGTTTTGGTTTTGATGCACAATGATTGCTCTTCCATTTTGGAAGATGTTGAAACCAAACTTCTTGTTGTTGTTTGTTTTTTTGGGCCATATGTGGTGGCACTTAGGGCTTTGTGCTCATAAATCACTTCTGTCAAGCTTAGGAGACAATGTGGAATGCCAGCGATAGAATCCGAGTGGGCCATGCCAGGTGGGTCTTCAGGGCCACACCTGGTTAATCGGCCCCTGGGGTGAGGGGGGGAGAAATTCCTCCCTATGAATTCACAAATTACAGAGGCAGGGCTGCACCCAGAAGACTCCACATGCCAGTTCTTCTGTTTCTCTTCAGCTGGTATGTTGGGGGCTCTGGGCAGGACAGCTAGCCATAGGCCCCCTGGCTGACTACTTAGTTCAGGGGACTGAGATCCCCCCCACCCCAGATTGGACCCAATTCAGGAGTTCTCTTCTTACTATTATTCATTTTCAAAAGCGCGCGGGTGCCCGCGCGATATATATACTTTTTAACAACACCCAAAAATATTCTTAATTCTCGACTGTTTTTAGGAAAAAATATGAAATTCCCTAGATTTGGAGGATAATATTCAAATAGGTCTCTAAAATCAGTGTATATATAGACGTGACTTCCTATACAGTGGTCCTCTCTGACTACCAAGCCTAATCCATAAACAATTTATCTATACAATGTATATATCCCCTCTGATATATTTCCCCTCCTCCACACAGAGCCCCTTCTACACTCTCATCTCCCAATCCGGATTCATTATCTTCCCCTTAATTAGCCCTCTTTACCCTCAGTTCTTTAATTTGTTAGGCACCAAGACCGACCTCCTGCCCCAACAGATTCTGCCTTTTCGCACACCCCTACAAAGCTCATTATTACTCCTTAACTCTCCCACCCCCAACCATCAGTACCTCACATTTACCCTTTTTAACTTCAGTACTACACAGTTCTAATCACAGACCAAAGTCGTGCATTGGATTTAACAACCCCCAACTATTTCAAAAGACATAAAATGGACCCATATGTCTTTTGAATATTTTATGTGTATTTTCTTTAACAGCTATAACTCTTTCTAAATATTCTTTTACGGTGACGATTCTACCCACCGTTTATCTTGTCTTCTCTTTGTGAGCTGTTCAATAAGGAATTTTGGTGGAAGAGTCCCTCAGTTTAATGCTTATGATTGAACCATGTCATGTGGATTGTTGGACTTGTTCTTTTTTTTTTTTTTTTTTGGTTTTTGGGCCACACCCGGCGGTGCTCAGGGGTTACTCCTGGCTGTCTGCTCAGAAATAGCTCCTGGCAGGCACGGGGGACCATATGGGACACTGGGATTCGAACCAACCACCTTTGGTTCTGGATTGGCTGCTTGCAAGGCAAACGCCGCTGTGCTATCTCTCCGGGCCCGGACTTGTTCTTATGGCCCTCATATGCACCCATAACGCCATGTGGCATTGTTCCTGGTTTGCATAGGCACATTAAAATGGAAAAATACTATACATACAAATAAGTTCTTATCTAATAGAGATTGGAACACACAAATCTTGTAGTGCAATGGGACCTTACACCCTGAACAATGACATAATGACCTGGCACAGGCTCAGAAGAATGGGCATCCTCCATTCACCCCTGAACCAGGGAAGCTATCTATGAAACATCCAAGGTTTTTATAACAACATCTGGAAGCAATCCTCTACCAGGGAAGACACTACCACGGCTCTGACATCGACCTACTCAAAAGAGACTTCCCTTAGCACTCAGAAGACTTGACAACAACAATGACCTGCTTACAGGACAAGGTTCTCTGCATTGCCCTCTAATTGTGAGGTGAAACGAGAGGACACTCTGCACCATCCTGACTGCAATATAGGATATGCAGATTCCAGGATCTTTAATACATAAACATGATACCAAAAACAGAGACTGTGTGAAAAATAAAAGTGTATTGGCACTACAGACAATGACCTGAATTGGACAAACTAGTTTGCCTGGAGCCTAGAGTTGGTCTTTTGCCAGGAAACTTCAGGGGTAGGGTCTCCTTGTATTTAGGCCAAGGCTTTTCCTTTCCATGTCCCTCATATTTTGGTGGGCCTATGCAAACACTAATTGCCACTCTAACACCATTTTTACTGTGCTCCTTTGACTCTAATCCTTAAGAAAAATAACCCACTTAAACTTTTGAGGTTAACTTAAACTAATATGCATGTGCATGGAAATGTAAAAAAGTACTTTGCCTTTAATGTTTAAGGAGTTACATAAGTTTTATGGCTTTAGATTGCTTTGTGTGCTGCTAAGAAATATTATGTACTACAATCTGGGGACTTGTGGGACAAAGTAATTGTACATGGGTTCTGTTTTATTTTTCTTAATGTTCTTTGGCTGAAAGTTCAAAGTTAAGATATCAGCAATGGGACTACTGAGAATTCTGTTTATGGGTGATTGTCCTTCCACTATAACTTTACCTTGTCCTCTTTCTTTGCATCTTTGTTCTCATAATTAAAAATAAAAAATTAAAAAAAAAGAATTCGAGTGGGCCGTGTGCAAAGCAAATGCCCTACCTGCTATGCTATCTTTTGGGTCCTGAAATCAAACTTCAATACAAGCCCATCAAGAACAGAGTCTTAACTACTAGGGGCCCCAGAATATAAAGCACTTCTGTACTATGCAGCTTTACTTGCCATGTGAGATCCTTGCCAGGGTCCTGAGAATCAAGGGAAGCTGCTTGTGGGTGGAATTATTTATCTCCTTACTTGACTCCTCTGGAGCTTTCATGAGAAAAGATCCCCCAAGCACAGGTCAGCTCAGCTGGAATTACTAGCCAAAGCCTTCTTCTAAGTTAGTTGGGTGGTGAGGGCTGGGGTGGAACAGGTAAGGGAGCTGAGGGCTTTCTCTGGAGGCCAATCCTGAGGGTCCCTTCCTTAGAGCAGAACCTGCACTGTCTTTGTCTCCTTTCCTTCCCTCTACAAAGCATGCTCCCTCACCCCACCCATAGCCAAAGAACTTCCTCTCACCTTTAGCTGTGACCTGTCACCCTGTCACCTGTCACTTTTTTCCTTTGCTCTTCTGCAGCCTACCAATGCCCTTCGCATCCCTTGTCCACCGGGATTCCACAGTCCATGCTTAGAGGAAAATGAATTCCGCTCAAGAGAATGCAAGGCCTTCCAGAGCAAGTGGGGGACACCCATCTTTCTCCAACCTCCTCTCTGGGGACCTTCGGATGGGAACTACCTGCCCCTCAAGTGTCCACTTTCTGGGTCCCGTAGGCCTGAAGAGGTTTGACTGAAGCACCTGGTGAGTTTGTGTGGCTGTTTTAGTGGAGAACAGAACGTGGTGTAGAACCTTCCAGAACCCAGAAAAACACTCAGGAGGGGCACCTGTTCCTTTAGAGACCGCTGTCTCACTGGTGGTTCTGAAATAAATCACTAGAGCTCTAGTTTCACAGAATCAAGGGAACCTGGCAATGCCACTCAACCCAACCCCACAGGAGGTCACTAAGCATAGAGGAAGGTTTTAAAAATATTTTTAAATTAGGGGGTGCTTGGGGCACACCTGAAGCTTATGGGGCATGTGGATAAAATTCAAGTCAGCTGCTGTAAGGCCTACCCACTGCACTATCTCTCTGGCCCCCAGAAGAGGGTATCTTGAACCTTCCCTAACTTCCTTAAGGCTTCAGCAAGAGAGATGGTCTTTGAGAACTGGGGAGCTGGGGGTTTTAGTTTTCTGTTTCTTTTTTTGTTTGTTTGTTTTTTGTTTTTGGTGGTTTTTTGGGTCACTCCCGGCAGTGCTCAGGGGTTACTCCTGGCTCCAGGCTCAGAAATTGCTCCTGGCAGGCACGGGGGACCATATGGGACGCCGGGATTCGAACCAATGACCTTCTGCATGAAAGGCAAACGTCTTACCTCCATACTATCTCTCCAACCCCAGTTTTCTGTTTTATCTCAGTCTCCACCCCCTTATAAATTAGTCTGGAAAAATTTATAGCTGGAGATATATATCCACATAAGGCAATAGAAGAGATGGACAAGGATAAGTTGTGATTTGATTTTTTCCCTGCCCTTCTGTCAAGCCGAGACACACACACACACACACACACACACACACACACACACACACACACACACACACACACAACCTAGCTGCCTCCCTGCCCAGAGCTGAGGTTTCTACAGACCTCAGATGGAGGATGAACCAGTAACACAGGAGGAAGGAGCTGATTGCATGGCCCTGCATGACATGCTCAGTTTCTCCACTGAGGAAGGAAATTTTGGCAGCTTTGGGTAAGCCTCAATCTCTCCTGCCTCCACACTTTTTTTTTTTTTTTTTCAATTCAATTTTCCTTCCTCTTGATGCAGAGTGACTCACAGCCTTCTCTTGGAAGGGCCCAGAGCCTGAGAAACCTCATCGAATGTAGGTTAGCGCAGCTCAGAGCATTCCAACACACCATTACATAAGCAAAGGTTCCTCTCCTCATGGCTCTGTGCTCTGCCCTGGCACCAGCTCCCCACTCTCCCCAGAGCAACGGCTGAGTGGATGGGGTGCTCGCCCGAGATGCTTGCTCCAGCCAGAGAAAGGATCTGTGAACTCATGGACCGGGCAGGCACAGACATCTGGCAGCTCCCGCCACACCTGTGAACTCTCATGGCATGGAAGGGAAAGACCTCTTTTGGGAGCTGTTCATTTGATCCCAGTCAGAATCACTCAGAGACAGCTCAATGCTTCAGGCTGGTGTTATTGGGGTTCCCAAGATTATACTCAGTGCTACTGTGTTAGAGAAGGGGGCAGCATTTCTGGGGGCGAATGTGGGGCCTCATGCACACAAGGAAGTACTCCAGCCCTTTTTGAGCCCCAATTCCACTTGTGCAAAAAGACTCTACTTGTTAGCATTCAAATGTGCAATGAAATTCCGATGAAAATATCACAGCACACAGTTTCCCTATTCAGCTTTTGGAGGTGCGACATTGGCCACAGCCACTGAGAGTAGAAATAACAGAGAGGGGGAAGAAGGGGGGAGAAAGAGAGGGGAGCCCGAGTGAGAGGAAATATTTCAGTTCATGCTTCCTGCATTGGGCTCAAGTATTACTGTCCTTCGGGGCTAGAAACACTTCCTAACCATGGGTTCACAGTTCGATGGATTCGATGGATTCATTCACTCGTGTGTCTGTGTGATGTTATGTGCATATGTGAGGGTGTGTGCCTGTGTGAGGGCATTTGTGTGCTTGCGTATGTATGTGTGTAAGGGTGTACACCTATGTGTATATATGTGTGTGCATGGATATATGCATGCATTTCACAACCTTCTTTGTGCATAATTAGAGTAACTTTAACAGGAGATCTATATGTCTGGACCAATGTTGGTGACTTTTGTGTCCTGATGCTGACTCAGTTTCCCCATGCCCCTCCTTGCTCAGGACTGTGTGAATTGTCTCTGGGTCTTGAAGCAAAGCAAGACTCAAAGCCAGCAACCTGCCCAGCTCTGTTATTCATGGACAGTGTCTGCCTATTAGGGTCTGGTATCCGAAGGACCATACAAAGCAATGAGCTTTACATTAAAGGATTTTATTATGTACAAATCACAGGTCAAGCAAGTGTTGAGTCCCGAAGCTGACCAGATAGGGCTGTCTCCTGGAGGAGGAGAGCTGCTCTGGCCTTGAGAAAGGGGCTTCTATTATGCTCTGAAACTACAACTCACAATTTCTTATGCCCTTTACAATGATTGCTTGCATCCACCTGGAGAGTCATAGTGTTCTATGAGAACATAGAACATATGGGGGCCGGAGAGATAGCATGGAGGTAAGGCATTTGCCTTTCATGCAGGAGGTCATCAGTTCGAATTCCGGCGCCCCATATGGTCCCCCTTGCCTGCCAGGAGCAACTTCTGAGCCTGGAGCCAGGAATAACCCCTGAGCACTGCCGGGTGTGACCCAAAAACCACCAAAAAAAAAAAACATATAAGAACATATAAGAACAAAAAAAGAACATATAAGATATGTTTTTATGAGAACATAGTACATATTCTTTGGAACTGTCAGACCACCAGTTCCCTCCTTCTTTTTAATGGATTGGCTGTTGTTCAGGACATGACTGGACGGTTCAAGACTTAGTTGGGAGGTCAGTTCACTCTGCCTTATACAATACCCCATTCTGGAGAGGGGAGGGTTTCAGCACATGGTTGGGGAGTGAGCGATCAGCCAATGGCTGACATCTTAAGAAGGAGGAAGTTATGCTAAGTCTTAATTCAGGGTGGCCTTACATACCTTTGATGGGTCACACAGAACCTACATGGGGATGCCTATTGTGACAGGGAGCACTCAGGCAGATAGATGGTCCCCTGAATTCCCATCATTTTCCAGGACCCAGTGAAAATCCTTCAATGTAAGTAATTATGGGGTTGATTGGATGGTATCAATACAACATGTGCTGTGATGACCCGAAAGTCCAGGCCACTGTAGATGACAATACAGCATTCAACATCTCATATGGATAATGGACTTTGGGCCTCATTGTGTTGTGCTCCCAGTCCCATTTCATGGGGACTGTGACACACATAGGGACAGTAACACTGTGTTACTAGGAACAGTTGTGGCAGACAGGGAGGGCCTGAGACAGAATCTTGTACTCACTTCCTGCCGACCAGTCAAACTGCACCCGCTGAATTCGACCAAAAGAGTTTAGCCTCACCTGTGCCAGCTGCTTTGGGCCCTGCTAAGCTGGTGCCAGTTTATAACGTAGGCACCAGCTCAGCTAAGAGTGTTCATTAAGTCACGTTCAAGGTTGATCCATGGGGCATGCATGTAGAAGCATCTATGTTTCAAGTTTTCCTTGAGGGCAACTAAAAAGAGAAGAGAAGTACATTTGCGATTACTTTTTTTTTTGTAACTATATCTTTCTGATTTAATTTTTGTGGCTGTATTTTTTTTATTAGAAAACATTTTATGTATCATAAAAAATTTTTAAAAAGCCTGTGGTAATAGGTCCCATTGGTTGTTGGAAATTACACTCCAATTTTTCCAAAACACATGCTTCCATTGGAACAGGGAATTCATTCCACAGGCACTTGTGAAAAAAAGCACAGGGGCTGCTTTTGTGTTTGTAGGTGCTGAATCCAAGAATTTGATTGTTTGGGGCCAGAGTGGTGGCGATAGAGGTAAGGCATCTGCCTTGCAAGCACTAGCCTAGGATGGATGGCAATTCAAACCCTTGGCTTCCCATTATGGTCCCCCAAACCAGGAGCGATTTCTGAGCGCATAGCCAGGAGTAAGCCCTGAGCATCAAACGGATGTGACCCAAACAAACAAACAAAAAAGAATTCAATTGTTTGTGTATTAATTATGCTACAGCACTTATACCTTCTGAGAGAGTTTATCATGCTGGGGGGTTTCTACATTGAAGGGAGAATATTTTTGTGAGACTTTCACTGTTCAAGTTGGTGACTGCAGAGGGGTGGGGTCCTCCTGGAACTTGGCTAATGGCTTTGCTCAGAGAAGAGCCAAGTCCAGCCCCTGGGCTGAACTCCTGTCCTTCCTTCCTGCCTTTCCAACTGATTGGGTGGAAGGCCAGAAAGCACCTCCTGTTCTGAGACACAGGGTTTAGATGGGAGAAATCAAAAGCACAGAGTGAAAGAAAGTGCCAGAAGCTCTTGCTCTCAGGCTTGAAGTCCCTGAGGCATCTTAGCCTCAAAGAACTGATTTTCCCAAAAAATAGGACTTTATCTTTAACGACTGCAGGACAAAATTGAGCACATAGGATATTAACTGTATTCACATTTAAAACATAAGACACCTAAACAAATCACTTTCATTCTTCTTGTATTTGAGTTCCCCAAGACATACTCTGGCCAAATTATTGTAATTTTTAGAAAGAGACCCAGGTACTCTTTTTTTTTTTTTAATTAATTAAAAGCAGATGTGTTTAGAGCTGGACAGTCATTTTCCTTTTAAGCTGTCCATCTGATGGCACATAGCTGAGATCCAACAAATTATAAATAAATAGATTTACAAAAACGAATTACAAGTAGGAAATGTGAGGAGCACTATCTTGGGTAGAGTGAGGAACACTAACCTGGGTAGTGTGAGGAGCATTGACCTGGAGATTATGAAGAGCAGTAACCTGGAGGGTATGAGGAACACTGGTCTGGGGAGGGTTGTGAGGAGCACACATGTTCATTTGTCCTGCTTTTTTCAGCCTTCCCAGTTTCACTGTCTGTGCTTGCAAAAAGAAACTTTAGGAGACAAGTAATTAAATAAGCACTATTAGAAATGGAGGACAGAGACAGATGGAGGGAGAGATAGAGAGAGAGAGAGAGAAAGAGAGAGAGGAGAGAGAGAGGAGAGAGAAAAAGAGAGAGGAGAGAAAGAGAGAGAGACAAGAGAAAGAGAGAGAGAGAAAGAGAGAGAGAGACAGACTTCCCTAGAGAGGGGTTGCTTTCTCCTACTGCCTGGGCCTACAAAACTTTCTAAGGTGTTCAAAGGAAAGGCTTGAAGTCTTTCATATTCTTATTTTAGGGTCCCTGGTTTCAGCTGGGGTGGGGGCCCAGCCTTCCCTGGGCTGACCTGACATCATTCTTATCAGACTCAGTTCTGCACGTCCAAAGGGTGTGTGACCTTCCTGTTTCCACTGGCGAAAGACTGACCACTGAGTAACTTTCCTTTAAAGCCTCTCTTGGGTTTTTTATTTCCCAAAAAGCAGGCTCCTGGGTCTTACTAGCCACCTCAAAAAGCCAGATTCAACCCTCTTTTGACATATTTTTAAAAATAAGTATCTTGTACAGCAAGGAAGAATAAACAGATGCCTCCAATTCTGATTAGCTCAACCTCACCTGGTGTTTCCCCTAAAATCAAGAGCAAATCTCGTTTCCCTGACATCTGATTCATTATCACATGAGCACAATGCTGGAAGGAAATCCTATAATTTTGGGGATGGGAAGTTGTGTCACACCTGGTGACGCTCGGGGGTTACTCCTGGCTATGTGCTCAGAAATCACTCCTGGCTTGGGGGACTATATAGGACCTGGGGGATCGAACCGAGGCTCATCCTAGGTTAGCGTGTGCAAGGCAAAACACCCTACTGCTTGCACCACCACTCCGGCCCCTGAATTCCTACATTTTAGACAAAGAAATTGCCACACTAATATCTCAGCACTTTTTCAATTGCACCAGAGAATTCTTTGTTGTGTGAACTAACCTGTGTGTTTTAAGATAGTTAACAGCCTTTCTCATCTCTTCCTATTAGATGCCAGTGGGACACTATTAAATATTTTAGAGTGAAAAAAAATCCTAAAAGAAAAGAAAAAATCGGGCCCGGAGAGATAGCACAACAGCATTTGCCTTGCAAGCAGCCGATCCAGGACCAAAGGTGGTTGGTTCGAATCCCGGTGTCCCATATGGTTCCCCGTACCTGCCAGGAGCTATTTCTGATCAGACAGCCAGGAGTAACCCCTGAGCACTGCCGGGTGTGGCCCAAAAACCAAAAAAGAAAAGAAAAGAAAAGAAAAAATCCTTTCTGATTAGAAATCACTGTTCTGTCTAGAAGGACAACATAAGACTATGCCAACTTAAGCAGTGCTAAAATCACCAGAAACCCCAATAACTTATTTTTATTTTGTTTATGAAGGTGTTCTACAAAATTTTGCTTAGAGAAATACACATTGAATGGACAATCCACTGCAAAGTAAGGCTGTTGTTTATGGAACAGTAGGTGTTTTGTGGCTGAGATGAACAATTGTAAAATTATTTCTTTTGAAATAAACTAATAGAAAAATGAAGATCCAAGTGCCCATTACCCTCACCTTGATGAACTCTAACAAAAACATAAAAAATAAATATGTACGGTAAATGAAAACAATAAAATGTAAATGGAAGATTTGATTTCTTTTCCTGTTCTTTTTGTTGTTTGTTTGTTTGTTTGTTTGTTTTGTTCTTGGGCCACATCCAGTGATGCTGAAGGTTTACTCCTGGCTCTGCACTCAGAAATCATTCCTGGCAAACAGGGGACCATATGGGATGTCGGGGATTAAACCTGGGTCAAATGCGTGCTGGACAAACATCCTCCCTGCTGTACTATTAATCCAGCCTTTCTTTTTCTCTTTGATACCCCTTCCTCTTCCTAAACCTTTCCACCAGTGACTTTAGCACTCCTTAAGATGGCATAGTCTTATGTTGTTCTTCTAGACAGAACAGTGATTTCTAATCAGGAAGGATATTTTTCATGAAAAAAAAAAAGTTTTACATTCAGGAAGATTCTCTGTTGGAAGAATTGGAAACAGCTAGGTGTGAAGCTGAGAGGAAAAACAAGCAGCTTCAAGCTAAGAGTGATTTGGAACAACATGGTAAGGAAGACCTGAATGGGGCTTCCACCAAAAAGCTGAGACTATTGAACACTTACTCACCCTTCTCAGAAAGGAATCGTCTTCTCTTTTGCCTCAGTGCACTGGCTACCTCTCTGGACATTATCTGTTTCCGTCTCCATATGACAGAACATCCACCTCCTGGAACCAGCTTGCTGAGCCTAGTCTTGGGCAGACTCTATCCCCATCTTTGTTAAGGCTGGTTGGTCTGCTGGTGCCATGCCAGGGCCTTAGTCGCCTTTTCCCTCAGACACAGGGCATCCACTCTGCACTGCTCTAGCATGATTCTGGACAGAAGAAACAATTTAGCCTTTGTCATGCTCTGGAGGTTCCCCAACCAGGCCTTGGCAAATGGAAGCAGGTTTCTAGCAAAATCCCAGGCTGGCTGCAGGATATCAGACAGCAACTTCTGAACCTGTTCTGTCTCTAAAGGTGCCCATGGGTTCAGTAGCCAAGGGTTCAGAAGCATTCTGAATTTGTTAGATGTCCCAGAGCACTTGGAACTCTTTTCTTAAAAAGAAAAAAAGGCAGACACACACTGGAAAATTTCTTAGTATTCTCTAAGCGTTCTTTTCCTCCAGGGAATGTACTGCTTTGTGTATTCTAGCCACTAACAACCAAAGTTCAGAGGCACACAAGTGAAAAGAAGCATTTATAAGGAGGAAAACCCAATTTTAGAACAAGAGTTTTCTGATTCTTTGAGAACTTCCGTGACATTTTCCTGCCCTTCTCTATAGCCATTTGTTCATTCACTTGTTCTGCAGACTCAGGCATTAATTAAGCAAGAACTGCAGGCAAGGAACATTTTTGGGTTCTGTGTGGTCTCCACGCATCAGTGGGAAGATCCAAGGGACTGAGGACTCGAGTTTGGGGGTAACCCTGGCAAGCTGGCTTCTTTCTAGGTTATGTGAATTGGGGGGGGGGGAGTTCAGCCACACCTGGTGATGCTCAGGAGCTACTCCTGGCTATGGGCTCAGAAATGGCTCCTGGCTCGGGGGACCATATGGAACACAAAGGAACCAAAACACCAAGGAATCAAAACACAGTCCATCCTAGGCGCCACTGCTCTGGCCCTGGGTTATGTGATTTTTGAAAAAAAATACCTGAACCTCTCTCAGTCTCAGATTCCACATCTGAAAAAAAAAAGTATATTAATACTAGTACACACTTTACTGGGGGTTTTGTGAGTGACATGAAAGATACTGGCAAAGTACATACTGTGAAGCAACTTGTAATCGCATATTTGATGTTCATTTAAGAAAAGAAAGCAAGGGGCCAGTGAGGTGGCGCTAGAGGTAAGGTGTCTGCCTTGCAAGCGCTAGCCAAGGAAGGACCGCAGTTCGATCCCCTGGCGTCCCATATGGTCTCCCCAAGCCAGGGGCAATTTCTGAGCATTTAGCCAGGAGTAACCCCTGAGCATCAAATGGTGTGACCCAAAAAACAAAAAACAAAAAAACAAAAAAACAAAAAAAAAAAAAAGAAAAGAAAGCAAATTGGAGACTAGAATAGACATTTATGCAAATACTTATATGTGGTAAGGAGCAGTAAATATCTTGAGAAGTAAAAGGGAGAGTTGACTCACAGAGTAAGTAGCATTCATCTACCAAATAAGCTCCCTGTTTAACACTTTAACAACGACTCTTTATGGGCTGGGGCAATAGCACAATGGGTAGGGCATTTGCCTTGCCACGAGGACAACCCAGGCTCAATCCCCAGAATCCCATATGTTCAGAGAGCCTGCCAGAAGTAATTTCTGAGCATAGAGCTAGGAGTAACCTGAAAACAAAAACAAAATTAAGGCATAGCTCTTTTCTCTCTCTACCAATATTCTCAGCTGCATCCTGATTCTTTTAATCTATGAACTTCTAGATCTTCAGAATCATTCACAGTTATGAGTAGAAAACAAGAAAGTATGCAAAAATACTGCAATGTTAGATGTTAGTATTGATAGATTATCTGAATATAGAATTGGATATATTAGGTTATCTATTATTCTACAATGAATTGCCCCACACTCAGCAACCTAAAACATCCCATAGGTTCTATGGGTTGTATTTTAGGGCCATTTAGTGGGTTACTTTAGCTTTGGTCTCTCATGAGGCTACTATCAGAATATGGCTGAGTTGCTTTATCTGAAAGTTGACTCCTAAGATGGGGTCCTCCAATATGGCACATGCATAGTCATTGCTAAATGCTCTTAGTTCTTTGTAGGCTATTGTCCAGGAGGTAGTCTCAATTCCTTACTCCATGACTCTCTCCTTTAGACTATAAGTGTCCTTTCAACACAGCAAAGGGGTTCTCCCAGAGCAAGTGACCTGAAAAAAGAAAGGAGCTCTAATATGTTCACTGGTCTCTCATCAGAAGTCACAAACTGCCACTCTCAATGCAGTTGCCCATGAGAAAAAAATCATGTTCTACCCCAATCTCCAATTTTTGAAAACAAGAGTAGCAAAGAATAAATTGCCAAATACATATTGAGCTCAATGCTACTGAAAACCTTGGGATTTCTTAAGTGATTAAGTGTAGGCAAAGGTGAAAAGAGTGTCTTCTGTTATTTACAACAAGGTCCTTTAAACCACACCCGAATTTATTATAATGATGTGACTTTTGGAAAGTGCTTAAGTATGGGGGTGCTGGTTGCCAAGGAAACCAACCATGTGATTAGGAAGTTGAAACTTGCAACATAGCTCTTGCCAACCTCCAGTGGGGGGTGTTGAGTTAATCACTAAGTGTACATACAAAATAATCTTGGAGTTGAGAGAGAATTTTCTGCTCCGTGAACAAATCCATCACCCAGATTCCATAGGGAAAAAAAAGCTCTTGTACTCACCTTTCCAGACTTTGTGAAATTCTTCACTCAACTGACTATTCATCTTTTCTCACATTCTGTTTACAATATTATGAGTTGATAACTTTAGGTCAGTGTTTCTTTCACTCCTTGGGTCGTTCTAGCAGATCGTTGAAATTCAGGAGGGCATTCTCATTTGAGACTAGTCAGTGAGAACGCAGGAGGCCACCATCGACACACAGCTGGTATCTGAAGTGGGGGCACTGTCCTGTGGGTATGATGAGCCCTTAATGAAGATCTGAGCTCTACCTCTGATACTGTCAGACCAAACTGAATCGTAAGATACACAGCTGGCATCCGAAAATCTGTTAGTTTGGGGAAAACACCACATAATCAGTTACAGAAGATAGTAGAGTAATTAAGAAAAACATTGTATTTTCCTTTGATGGGTTCCAATGCCTTTCTATTATGCAGCTCTGGGTAGGAGACATATGAATATTTGGGATTTGGACTTGGGTTCTGGGGCATGAAAAACGAGCACCCTGGTAACTATTGAGCTCTCTTTCTTTTAGGGATATTAGTTAGTTTTGAAAAGCTATCTATAAAAATAGCTTCTCAAGACAGAAAGTGGCTCATTTTTTCAACAGAGTCTCTTTGTGGTGAACAAGGAAACAGACAATAACCAGATTTGACAATCCACCAAGTATAAGCTCTTTAAGAATTGGGTTACAGGGCTGGAGAGATAGCATAGAGGTAAGGCATTTGCCTTGAATGCAGAAGGATGGTGGTTCAAATTCCGGCATCCCGTATGATCCCCAAAGCCTGCTAGGAGCAATTTCTGAGCATGGAGCCAGGAGTAACACCTGAGCACTGCCGGGTGTGACCAAAAAAAAAAAATAAGAATTGGGTTACAATAGCTCATTAAAGCCACATGAACAAGGGCACACAGGTTGGAAACAACCCCCAAGTTTGGAACAGAGGCTGCAAAAGAAAGCTTGGGCAGAAGAGAGTTAGGCAACATCAGCCTTGGAAAACTGCAGTACTTGAGTTTGATACAAGAGGAGGATGTGATTTCAAATTCTTGGATGTGGAGGTATTCTGAGTAAACCTACACTGAGATTCAGTTTCCAACAGATGAATAATATGATTGCTACAATAAACATGGAGTCAGAATCAGTAATCCAGTCATTCAACCACCTAACTCATTAGAGAAAGTACCTACTGAAAAGCTATTTCCCAGGATGTGTGGTGCTGAGACATTTCCCAGGATGCTGGGTGGTAATTCTCCTATCATGGCAACTAAAGATTTTTGCCACCCCAAGTACAGCACCATCTTCTTGAACCTTCTGATCCGAAAGTCCCGTTTTAACTCTAGGATTCAACGAGACTGTCATCAGGCATCAGTATGATCAATTCCAAGTTTCTCTCAATGTGACTCCCAACTCAGGGAAGAGAAAAAAAGCCTAAGCTCAGGCAGCAGTGTCCTGAAACTGCCCATTCTGGCAGGTCTCTGAGCAAAGATCAGAGATTCATCCATGTTCTGTAAAGATGCCAATTAATGAGAAAAGGCATCAACCAACACCATCCTGTTATGTGGCAAGAGTCTTAGCTAAGCTGTCCTAAATTGTTTTGGGGTTTCTGGGTGTCATCTGATGATGCTCAGGGTTTATTCCTGCTCTGTGCTCAGGGGCGACCTCTGGCAGTGCTCACGGAACCATTCTCAATGCCAAACCAAGGATTCTAAACCAGAGTCCTGCTTTCTGCAGCCTTGTGCCTAGTAGTACCTCATCACCAGCTCCTGTTTCTCTCTCACCGTCCTTTTGTTGTGACAATTTTCCTTTCCATCGTGGTTCTTTCAAATCTGGTTGCATGTTCACCAGGGTCATACACTTGATGTGGCGTGTTGGTAATCACACCAAAAACCAAGCTGATTGGATTGGGCCTGGTGGTGGGTGGTGGTGCTAGGGAGGAGGATCAGGGCTTCCTGCCCGAAGAACAGGTGCTTTGAGACTAAGCCACATTCCCAGCTCCTTCTTTATCAGCTTTAACTCTTTCTTTTTCTTGACCAACAACCTCACAGGAAGACATTAAATTAAGTGCCAAAGTTTAATTAAAGTCCACTCTGATACAGTTACTAGTCCCTGCCTCCAACATTCATAATTTTATTGTTAAGTTTTTGCTCACTTTATTAATTTTTACCATTTTTAATTTAAAAATATTCTATTTAAATCATTATTATTTATAAAGTTATGATTTCAGACATACAGTGTATCAGACCCAGCCCTACCACCACTGTCAAGCTCCCTCAACCAATCTATATTTCCAGAGTATCCCATGCCACCAACTCCTGCCCTAGCCTGCCAATGTTAAATCCCATTTTAAATTTTGGTTGTTAAATTTTGTCATGAAAATAAAAAAAAAATTTTTTTTTTTTTTGGTTTTTGGGCCACACCCAGTGACGCTCAGGGGTTACTCCTGGCTATGCCATGTTCAGAAGTCGCTCCTGGCTTGGGGGACCATATGGTACGCTGGGGGATCGAACCGTGGTCCGTCCTAGGCTAGCGCTGAATAAAAATTTCTTAACCAACAGTGTATATAGTTTGAGCTCTTTCAGAGGCCCAGAACAGGGAAATTCATGAAATCTCAGGGAAATGACAAGAGATCACTAGCAACCAGGTGTCCTATAGGAGGGTTGAGGCAACCTGGAAGCTTCTCTAGCAACTCTTGAGTTCATCCTGCCTCCAGAAAAAATCTAGAAGCAAAAATTAAGCAAAAATTCTATTAAGAGAGGGCCCAGAGACATAGCACAGCGGCATTTGCTTTGCAAGCAGCAGATCCAGGACCTGGTTGGTTTGAATCCCGGTGTCCCATATGGTCCCCCGTGCCTGCCAGGAGCTATTTCTGAGCAGACAGCCAGGAGTAACCCCTGAGCATCGCTGGGTGTGGCCCAAAACAAAAAAAAAAATTTTTTTTATTAAGAGAAACTATTATTAACTTCTACAAAGTTTTTGGGCCTCGGGTCTCAGGATTAGAATGTTCCATGGACAGGTAGGTACCTTCTGCTCCTTAGATACTATGTTTAATTGGAAGGCCTATGCCCATGTTCTAGATGTGCTGGCTCCACAATCGGGTCTTCAGAGGTGACTCCATGGGGTAAGTCTGTGTACTTGCAGGCAAAGCTTCAGGACAGATGTGCTGGATAGCGCTGCCGGTTGAGGTCCATCTTGGCAAGCACTGCTTGGGGCAGATCACATGACACAGGCTACTAATGCCACCAGGTAAATGAGGAGGTCACTAAACTTCTCTTGAAGAGCTGCCCGATTCTGGTGGGACCAGGCTTTGGGGCTGGATTCCCCATCAGGCTTCTACTGAAAGAGCTCTGCCAGCTCCCCCCACATCCTCAAAAAGGGCCAGGAGAAGGTTCTGAGGCTAATGGAACTGTTCCCAGCAGCAAATTGAGCATGGAGGCAGAGGAAAGAGGAACGATTTTCCCTTGCCACCAGTGTGCATAGCTAAACCGTTGGCAAACAGGTTTGGAAGTTCACCCTGGGCCGGGACATAACTGCTAATTTTCCAGACCTCGTGGAGAAACCCTCCCCACTAAGGAGAAAGAGGGGCGATCTGCTGAAGTTGAAGGGACCCCCCAGCTGCAGTACCCTCTTCCCCCGTGTCCCCACACGACTTTCTGCTCAGCCACGGCGCAGCAGAGACTGTGGAAGTCGAGGCGCCAAACCTGAAGCCTGCCTCCCTCTTTTACCAATTCTTTGCATCATCCGGTCACGCCTTTTACCCATGTGTTATTCATTTGACTGATATGTGTGAGGTCGTTAATGTAGACTCTTTTATATCTTCCTGTGCTTCATCGTGTGCTAGGTTTTCTTTCATTCTTCCAGTTATCTTTTAACTTTATTAGTTATCTTTTGGACAGCATCAACAGCTTATGTTCTTTAGTAGATAAATCTAATCTGCTCCTTCATGACTTCTGGGATTGTGGTTCTGTTGTGGATATTTTGAATGGTTGACAGGATAGCTGAAAAAAAAAAAAAAAAAACAACCCTGGAGCAAAAAAAGAAGCCTTGGAAAATCTGATTTAATGTCATAAAAAAGACAACATTTGCTTTATTCTTTACAAATTTTATTATGCATGAAAAGAAAAAATATTCCTCAGTAAAGTTAGTAAAGACCTATTACTGATCAGGGTGGAAAATGTGGTGCAGAAAACTGGAGAGATAAAAGGAAAAGTTGTGCAGGAGTAGAAGGGAGTCTGACAGGAAACGCCTGACATGTATTTTTATTTATCATTTGGAGCCAAAATCCAGCCCTAACTTTTTCTGTCTCACTTGTTAGGTTTAAAAAAAAAAAAGAAGAAGAAATATTTGAAATGAGTCAATGTTTGAAAGCTACATTCACACTCAGACTGACCCCAACCTTCCTTCTTTCTAGCACATATTTTGGATAATGTATGTAAGATGCCTGAAAAAGGATCAAATTATGAAAGACAGGTTCATACTTAAGATGTTTATTTTCTGGGCCCGGAGTGATAGCATAGCAGCAGGGTGTTTGCCTTGCATGCAGCCAACCCAGGACAGGCCTGAGTTCGACCCCCAGCTTCCCATATGGTACCCTGAGCCTTCCTTTCTGAGTGTAGAGCCAGGAATAATCCCTGAGAGTTGCGGGTGTGACTCGAAAAACAAAATAAATAAAATATCTATGATCTATTAAAAAAAGATGTCTATTTTCTGTTTGATGTTTATTTTCTGTTTGATGTCCATGTTCTGGACCTAGTCTGTTAGTCCCGGAGGGCAGGGCCTTCCTGTGTGCTTCTCTGTCACTCCAGGTACAAGCACTGCCACAGGGGTAGAATAGAGGCAGCTATTTGCAAGGCAAATGCCTAATCCCTGTACTAGCCCTTTAGCCCCAGACATAAAACCCTAAACCAAGATCAGCTATACCAGGGGTCTCAAACTCAATTTACCTGGGGGCTGCAGGAGGTAAAGTTGGGGTGAGGCAGGGCCGCATAAGGGATTTCACAAAAAAAAATGTCCTCAAATGTCATTATTAACAGTTTAATTATTTCTTCTGAACATGAATAGAACATTGAGTGAAGATCATGAACAGTTCTTCTGAACATGGCATCTTTTGCCTATTCCTTGCTGCCAGAGACTTGCCAGCGCTTCTTTTTTTGTTTTGTTTTTTGTTTTTTGTTTTTTTTGACAGCGCTTCTTCTCACTAATCTGAACCACATTTGGCTTTAGAGAGGAAGCAGTTGAGACCCTCAGTATGGCTTGAAGATGATCATCAAGTCTAGACCTGTACTTTGACTTATTGAAGTTCAATGTGGAGAATAACTTTTCACACAAATATGTGCTTCCAAAAAAGCACATGGTGCACTTGAACATTCGAGAAAGCTCAGGGAAGCTGGGGGCAATTCTCTCAAAAATTGCCCATGCATGTCTGCTTTTCCACTAATCACCCTGAACTTGGCTTTGAGATCAGAGTTGCATGGCAGGTCAATGAGCTCCATTTGAAGCACAGGAGGGGCATCTTGCACATCAAAGGAAAAGGGGTCCACAAAAATTTGGAAAGTGGCTCTGTGCTTTTTGAAGTCTGCAAATCTGTGATCAAATTCCTTCTCTAGCTTAAAAATAGCATCAACATATTTCTCACCACTGAATGGTATGCCTGCATCCACAAGTTCCTTGCATGCTGGGAAATGGCAAAAGTTTGTCTGAGAGAGCTGGGATTTCCATAACACAAGATTTGTGGAGAATGCTCTCACGTTGTCATAGGCAGCACTGATAAGCTGCCCCGGGCCTTGTAATATCTTGTTTAGTACATTCAGCTTATGTGTGATGTCAACAAGAAAAGCTAAGTCCATGAGCCATTTGTGATCACTCAACTCAGAAACAACATTGCCATCCTTCTCCATGAAGGCTTTCACTTCTCTCAAATCAAAAAATCTTTTCAGGACATTTCCCCTGCTGAGCCAACGTACGTTGGTGAAATAGAGCACATCTCCATATTCTGACTCCATTTCCTCTAAAGAAGCACGGAACCTCCTGTGCTTTAAGCCCCTGGATCTGATTTGGTTGACGCATTTCACAACAACAGACATCACAATGTCACACAGCAGGCATATACTGCAGAGGGCCTGCTGATGGATAATGCAGTGAAGAGCAATGGCCTTCTCTACACCTTCCTCTTCAAGTTTTTTTTGAACAAGTGCCACCAGTCCATTTTTCCTCCCTGTCATCAATGGCGCTCCATTGGTTATTATTCCACCAAACCTCTTCCATGAAAAACCTGCATTCTCAATGGCATCACACAGATGCCAAAATATCTCATTAGTGGTGGTCTGGCCATGCATTGGAATTATTGTGAGCAGCTCCTCTGTCAATTCAAAATTGCAATCAACACCACAGACATAAATTGTGAGCTGCACAGTGTCTGTTATATCTGTGCCCTCGTCAAGAGCAACTGAGTATGCATCAAAACATTTGGCTTTCTCACACAGTTGATGATAAATGCCACTTGACATGTCAGAAATGCGCTCTGCCACAGTATTGGCAGAAAGGCTGATTTTGCTAAACTGACCTTTTTTTTCTGGAAAGATAATACTGGCAGCCTGTAACATGCATTTTTTTTTTAAACAAACTCTCCTTCTGTGAATGGTTTCCCTAACTTAGCAATCATCTCACTAACCATGTAACTAGCTTCAACTGATGCAACATTCTCTTTGGTTGCTTTCTTGAAGAAATCTTGTTGCTTCATTAGACATGCTTTGACTGGCAACCCGCTTGGCTCTCTCATTTCCTTGATATTTTGCACATTCCTCAGCATGTTTAGTTGAATAATGGCGTTTCAAGTTGTATTCCTTGTGCACTGCAACTTTCTCTGAGCAAATAAGACATGTGGGGATGCCCCTGTGCTCAACAAAAAAATACTGTGTGTCCCATTTTTCCTGAAATTGTCTGTGCTTGTCATCAATCTTTCTCGTTACTGCAGGCTTTGATGAAATCATGATGAAGGTATGACAAAATCTAATTCTGTAATAAACTTCTCTCCTTTCTCTCCCTTAGGCCTCCGATAATGCAAGGGACAGCGGGCAGGAGCAGCGGAAATGATGTCTGCGCTAGGTGCAAAGTATTCGCGATTATTCGCTTACCAAATACTTGCAATAAAAAATCGCATTAGTAAGAAAAAATTGCAAAAAATCGCATTAAACATTTTTATACCCCGAATGGAACTGCTTGGGGTATGCGAATGTTTAATGTGATTTTATTCTTACTAATGCGATTTTTATTGCGATTATTCGGTAAACAAATAATCGCGAAACTGCGATATTTGAAGGCTGGCCGCGGGCCACAAAATGTTGTATGGAGGGCTGCAAACAGCCCGCGGACCACGAGTTTGAGATCCCTGAGCTATACTATTATTTTGGAAAAAACTTATTATTCCTTGAGAGACCTAGGCTGTATTTGTGGGTTCTTTAAGCAGGAATGGAAGAATAGACGTTATCAAGGAGAACAGTCTCCAAAAAGGCAAATATATGAGTAGAGATTTTAGAAAACAGGAATATTTCTTTCCTGGAAAATATCTGGGCATAGTCCAGAGAAGGGAGGCCCAGATCAGTTGAGAGGTGGATGCCAAGTGAGACCATCTCCTTGTTATCTGAAACAAGGATACATCCAAATGATCACTCTGGACAAGAAATTGGTGCTGCAAGGAGATTAAGTAAGTAAGGAGATGAAGTAAGTGATAGGCATGAAACCTCTTGGTAAGAATATTGCAACTCGGGGCCGGTGAGGTGGCGCTAGAGGTAAGCGCTAGCCAAGGAAGGACCGCGGTTCGATCCCCAGGTGTCCCACATGGTCCCCCCAAGCCAGGGGCAATTTCTGAGCGCTTAGCCAGGAGTAACCCCTGAGCATCAAACGGGTGTGGGCCGAAAAACCAAAAAAAAAAAAAAAAAAAAAAAAAGAATATTGCAACTCACAGTGTCTAAAGGGGGGATAAGAAAGGAAGTGTGTGTGTGTGTGTGTGTGTGTGTGTGAAACTGGGGACATTGGTGCTGGGAAATGTGCACTGGTGCAGGGTTTTGGACATTGTATGACTGAAACCCAATCATGAATGACTTTGTATTTGTCAAAAAAAAATACTAACTGTATTATAAACAATCTTGTAAGCATGGAGTTTAAATAAAGCAATTAAAAAAATAAAAGAATGTGTCTGTCAGGGGGATTCTGCCTGCTAAGGAGCCAGGTCTTCACCGAGTAGAGCAGCACCCATTTTTGCTGGAGAAGTACCTTCTGGTGGACGCTCTTTTTAAGGAAGATAAGCCATATTAGGGTTCCTAGGAATACAGCATAACCAGAGAAAATTCTCCGAATTAAGAGCAGCAGCAGGGTAAATTCTAGAAGTATTGAAAGAGTCCTCATTGTAGGCTGGGCAAGTTGCATGGTACATGCTAGATACCAGATTGTAAAGACAAATAGGTAAATGCAGCAAAAATGATACACAAATGGGGAAAATAGAACCTACCATAAGATAAATGCATTTTTAGGTGTTGGATTTCTGGTCCCACCCTAATCAATATTCACACTTCATCCCAGGGTGTGAGCTGGTGATGAGATTATTGGATTATTCCCTACTTGGTATTTCTCTCCCACCCTAGGGTGGGGTCTGGTTCTTGTCAATAGAAGTTGGGGTTGAGGAAGACAGGCGCTCATTCTTCAGGCTTCCTCCACTGAGCGTCTTTCCTTCTTAGGAGCAGAAGGCTTCTGTGGTGGAATTCCTGGCTTGAGTGCTGGATTTCCTGAACTCATTTTTATACCTTTTCATTATTTGGATTATTTCCTGCATCAAGATTTATTTCCAGACCCAAGTGTCACCTGATCCCTCGTATAGGGACTGGTGGGATTTTCAGAAAAGGCCAAGACACATGGAAGATGTGAAGCATGAGAGAAGAAACAGGGGCCGGAACCCAGGGTAATGGTTCATGACAGGTGTATGGCATGCTATGGAGATACTGATGATCTCTGGCCACAGGGTCTTGGCTAGGGCCCTGTAGAGTAGAGAGAGAGAGAGATGCTCACGAGCATCTTAGGTTCTTGTAGCTGCAGAGTGAAGCTGTTGAGAATTTTCAGAGAGGCCATAATTATGGGGTGATGGTGGCTCTTCACAGTCAACTGCATCAGCAGAGAATAACAGAAAATGGCAGTCCAAGATGGGCAGTTCTGCTACCTGCAGGGATGCGAGGCCTTGAACCAAGAAAGACAAGGGGTAGGAATTAGAAAAAGAAACCAAATGAAAAAAATGAACATCTCCTTGTAAACAGCACAGGGAGGTTTCTTACCCCTGGACTGGCCTGGAGAGCTGTATACTGGAAGACAAACATTTGGGGAGGCATCACCTAGGAGGGATGATGCATCTGATTCAGGACAGATTAAATGTTTTGGTTTTACGTTGCCACACAACAAGCCCAGCGGCAGACAGCAATCACTGTTCTATCACATGATGTGTCTGTCTCTGCTCTCCATTCCGAAGTCTCTGCCAAGCTGGGGCCAACTTGCAGGGCTGGAGCTTCTGCTGAGGAAGAGTTTTCCCTCATGAAGACAGAAGGTGGGGTCAGCCAGAGAGAGGTTGGAAGGCCTGAAGGTGGCCCACCTACTCTGTATCCAGAGTTCTGATGGGGCTTCCAAGTGACAATAATCTTGGCAATGACAATGACAGTGAGTGATGTGACTGATGACCTGAGCTTTGGAAGTCTCACAGGTCATTCTTGCCTTTTGTCCTTGGTCTTCTGAGCAGCTGCACCTTGTCTGAATCAAAGGGAATGGAGACACAGGATAATTCCCCCGAAGAAGAGAAGGGCCCAACGTTTCAGATCCTGTGTCCAAACACCAATTTGAGAGAATAGAAAACTTTAAAAGGGTATCCAGAGTGATAGTCCAGTAGGGAGGGCATTTTCCTTGCATGTGGTCAACATGGGTTCAATACAGCATTCTGTATGGTTCCCTGAGCCCACTAGTAGTAATTTCTGAGCAAAGAGCCCTGGGCATCACTGGGTGTGGTCCAAAAACCAACCAAACAAACAAAAAACAAACATGTGTATATGAAACACTGGCAACTCTCAGGATCTTAGCTACCCATTGAATATTGGGTTTAGTAAGAAGAAAGCCTCAATGATAGAAATGCACATAGAAATGTCCCTCTTCTGTTATTGCTAGGATCAGAGTTACAGGTTTATGACCCAACTAGCCCTGTCTAAATACAAGCTTGACTGCAAGCTGACAGGAGTAAGGCAAGTGACGGAGGAGTATTTCTGTGCTTCAAGGATTGGCAAAATCTTAGGATGCAAAGTGAGGAAACACGTCCCACCACCACCACCTACCTGTCCACTCAGCAGCTAGTTCTGGGACTGATTTGATTTTCAAAAGAGATGTAAACTAAGCTGCAAAAAATAAATCACAGGTACATGGGATTGCTGCTGAAAACTGGGGCACTCTCAGGAGAGATGGGGGCCATGTCTACCCTACTGTAGAGCCTGAACAGTTGCACCCGCAATCCATAATCATCCCCATCCCAATGAACCAATGTCACCACTTTACCACTGATTATCTGCAAAGATGCCAAATCAACCAAAACCTTCAGGTGTGTGTATATTTGGGCTGAAAACTCTGGGGTCTTCCCAGAATCAAGGCAGGCAGCCTCACCCTGCCTTTCTGTACTTCTGGGAGCCACAGTTGGAACAGCCACACCCCAGAGCCACTGCCATGCTAGCTCAAGGTTCCAGCTCCACAGACCCTGGAATTCCTAGAGCAAATATGCAACCTTGTGACACCTCCAAATTCTTCAATACCCCAGTAGGAATGTGCCAAATTAGATGTTAAAGTGGTATATGAGCCACTTAAGGTTGACAAACAAAACCAATAACAGAATGATGAACTAACAACAAACATCTTAGTAAACCTTCAGACTATGACTTAATGACTCCAGTAGGAGATAAAATAATTTCCACAAATTTTCTTATGCTGACTTTCCCCCAATAACTTGATGACCACTTAGTGGTAAACAAGCAATACAAATTATTTCTTGCTTGCCAAGGGGGCAGGCTTGGGGTTGGGTGGGAATCTGGGGATCCTGGTGGAGAGAACGTCACACTAATGGTGGATGCCAGACACAACTATTATGAGCATCAACTCAAACCAGTGTTTAAATAATGAATTTAAATACATATCTATATCTATCTATCTATCTATCTATCTATCTATCTATCTATCTATCTATCTATCTATCTATCTATCATCTATCTATCTATCTATCTATCTATCTATCTATCTATCTATCTATCTATCTATCTATCTATCTATCTATCTATCTATCTATGTAAAATTGGGACATGACCAGTGGCATGACTTGCCTTCCTTTGACCCCAGTTTAATCCTCAGCACCATTTGGTCCTCCAATCCTGCTGGGAGCCTAGGAAACTCCGGATCATGGCCAAGGTGGTCAGGGTGGTCCCCAGCACCACAGAGAGGGCACAGAATCCATCTTGGACTCCCCATTGACGCAGGAAGGGGAGACCCACAGCAAACACCACAACACGCAGTGGGCTCCATCACTGCACACACAGGTTCTTGTATTCCCCACTGGGCTGTCCTACAGCATCCTTTCTCTCCACTAATAGGCAGTTTCGGACCAGAGGGTGGGCAGCATTCCTCAGGCCACAGGGCCTCAGAGGAAGAGAGCTGGAACCTAAAACCTGCATCCCATTCCCGCATACAGCTGCCCTTGCGCCCACCCACCCTGCGGGATCCGCTTCCCTGCTAATTCCCCAGACGCCTTCTCCAGGCTCTGAGGTTCAGCCGCTGGCTTGTCTGAAACGCCCCAGAAGCAGACAACTGTGACAGCAGGTGGGGCACTGGGAGGGTCTCCCACTCCCGCCCTGGGCTGACTGAGCGGCTGCAAATCTCTGGATTGTTGCATTTGCTCCAGAAAACAGGGCTGGGCTGGGCAAAAGTGTTTCTCTGAAGCCAGAGATAGCTGGGTCAGGCTGATCAGAACCTCCCTTGGGAATATGTGCCAGGGCAGATGCCAGGCCCAGATGGTCCTGGGAAGGGGAAGAGATGCACTTACCAGTGGAGATGCTGAAAGAGAAAATTAACATCCCCTTCAAAGGCCAGAGCAGCCGCTGTTGCTGCTGCAACGAGGTCTGCATCGCCCAGTTTTCTCCCTCTAGGAATGCTCTGAACTCTGCCCATCTCAGTGGGTGCCCTGGTGGGGAGCTCACAAGAAATAAAGGTCCCCCCCCAGGGGTCTGTCTCCTGCTCCGGGCACCTCTGTGAACTCAAACATTAACACACACGAGAGAATTAATCTAGCAGACCTCAAAGGCCTGAACCTGACCAAGGAGTGCATCAGTCTTTGCTGCTAAGGCCCTGGAGGAATTTTTTCAGTTATACAGAAGTAGCAGCTCAACTATTCGTCCCCACACCCTCAGAAAAGGAGGAAGCAGCAGAAATTCCCTAGCCTCTAAGGAGCCTTTGAGAAGCCTGTATTGGGTGGAGTGACATTTGCTAACAATAAACAGTCCACTTGGCTAGTGTTGAGAGTGGGGCCTCTGGGGACGGGTGTAGGCTTCCAGGAAGCTCTGGGTAGGTCAGGAAGACCATTGAGCCTAAGTGAGCCTCAGCCTGCCCCCTCACCCAGCTTCCTCTGCACTCTCATCCACACACATCAGGGGAAGGGAGTGTTTCCTCCAAAGACTGTCCCACATGATGCTACTGAGCAGAGTCAAGTCAGGAAATGTGTCCCCTTCCACCAAACTCCAATGCCGACTGACTGATGGGACAAATCCTGGATGACAAAACCTGTGAACAAATCTGCTTTCTTCCTTCCCCAGTTCACTCTTAAGCTCCCACGTGCTGAGTGATCTCAGCCAAGTACCATGAAAGGCCCTTGCAAAGGAGCTTTGTCGTCAGCATCTGATTGATGGTTCCATGTTCTTCAGAAAGACAGTGGGGATTTTCACCTGGTGTTTCCAGCTTCAAAAATGCCATTTTGATCTTTTTATTTTGGGCACTTAAAAGGGGGGGGGTAGGTGAAAGTGGGGCAGAACACTGGTTTTTAATACTTTGTGAATTTACAGCAATAATGTTAGACTTTAGGAAATAAAAGAACATCTCAGCCAACCATTGGAAAAGATTTGCTTGCCTTCTTCAGATGAACTTTTTTATATTTTTCCCCTCAAGTGGAGCATCTTTGGAGTGATTGGCTTGAAAGTGTCAGTGTCAGTGTAAGCCCAGCAGACACTGGGTTTACAAGCTACTTTGGCCTCTAAGGAAATACTGGAGTTGCCTTAGGAAACAGATACACCCAACAGTGATTGTTCTCTCTCCCATACTGATGCTCGGTGACCAAAGGATTGTCCCATTTTCTTGAACAGTCATTTTTTAAATTTTTATCTATTGGTTCAATTGTTCGTGGGGTCAGGACCTGAGAGATGAGGATCCTGCACTCCACAGCGCTGTTGCTTTCCAAATGTGAAAACACTTTCCGTTTTCTCTTCGTTTTGAGTTGGAAGATCACCCTTCAGTTAGGCAGGGCTGCAAGTCTTGCTTTATGGACTAGAAAAGAGATGATGTTCATGTGAGGTCCTACCCCAAGATCTACCTTGGGTTCAAAGTCACATTTCTCAGCGTTGGGTTCAGTGTTTGGTCCAAATTGCTGTCCATGAAAATTTTCAGAGCTTTTCAACCTCCTGATGTGAGCCCAAGTGTCTGTAAAATCATCCCTTGCTTCAAATAAACATACTCTCCACACTCCCATCAATTTCTTGGAACTTTGCCTATATCCATTGGATCTTAGTTTTCAGTAAATTGAGGGTTTTCATGCTTATGAGAAGAGGAATAAATTCTGTGAACGAGGTGATGAGCGTTGTATAAGCGTGATTCTGTTTTCTAGAAATATACCTAGAAGTGAGATGGGTAGGTCATTTGCTAACTTAATATTTAGGTTTTTTTGAGGAAGATTCGACTACTTTATTTTATTGGAGGGGTGGGGCTACACTCAGCAAGGCTCAGAGCTTATTTTCTGTCTCTGTGCTCAGAGATGACTTCTGAGTATGACCATATGTAGTATGTACTTTGGCCATCTGTACTTTGGCCATCTGCAAAGCAAGTACCTTGTCCCTATACTATCTCTCAAGCCTACATCCAGTTATTTTAAAATGGCTACACAATTTTAAATTTCACCATTGACTCATATGATGAAAAAAAATTCCCATTTGTTTACTGGCCATTTGTGTAGATTCCTTGGAGAGTCAGATGCATTGTTCACTTTTTGGTCTGTATTAGTTTTAATTGCTGAGGTTAAGAGATATTTAAATGTTATGGAAATAAGTTTCTTATGTCATGTACAAATATTTTCTATAATATGTTAACTTTCATTTTCTCAATATCCATTTCTGAAACACAAGTTTTTTTATGATGAAATCCATATCCTATAATGTTCTTTTTGTTTGGTGTCATACCAAAGAAGCCATTGACTAATCCAGGTTTTTAAATTCACACCTATGCTTTACTATTAAGGAGTTCTGACTTTTCTTATATTTAGGTCAGACATCCATTTTGAGTGTGTGTGTGTGTGTGTGTGTGTGAAAGAGAGAGAGAGAGAGAGAGAGAGAGAGAGAGAGAGAGAGAGAGAGAGAGAGAGAGATGTAAAGGGGATTTGACTTTATAACTTTTTGTGTTGCTATCAAGTTGTCTGGTCCCATTTGTTAGAAAAACTGCTCTTTCTTTATTAAACCATTTTAGTAAACGTGCCAAAAATCAACCACACATGTGTGAGTTTATTTCTGGAATCTCAATTTTATTCCATAATATATATGTCTATTGTTATGCCAGTACCACATTGCCTTGATTTTTTTGTAAGTTTTGAAACTGTCAAGTGTGAGTTCTATGACTTTGTTCTTTTTCAAGAACAAATTCATATGCTTTTACACATGAATTGTAGGATGTTTCCATTTTTATTAAAAAAGGCACCTGGGATTTTGAAATGTATGTGTTAATGCTGTGAATCTGTTTGGGGCTGATGATGCCATATGCAATGTATTTCCAGTTGTCTAGGTCTCTTTCATTTATTTCCTTCAACAATGTTTTTTAGTTTTTCGGTGTAAAAGTCTTGCACTTTGTTTACACTTTTCTTTAAGTATTTTTATTTTTTTATAAAGTGGGATGGAAATGGGGTAAACTAAGCACACAAAATTGTGTGTAGACAGCAGTCATTTTTATTGAGTAAATGTCAATAAAAATAAAATATTTTCAAATTGTTTAGGACTTTGATTAACATCCAAAATTTTTAGCAGTTAGTTTTTTTTTTTTTGTAATACTTATTAGTACCTTCACTTATTTCATGGAAGAGTACATTTTTAGAAGTTTTTCTTCAGGGCTGGAGAGCTAGCACAGTGGGTAGGGTGTTTGTCTTGCATGAGGCTGACCTGGGTTTGATCCCTGGCATCCCATATGGTCCCCACCTCCACCTGCCAGGAGCGATATCTGAGAGTAGAGCCAGAAGTAACCCCTGAGTGCTACTGGGTGTGACCTGAAAAACAAAATCAAGAGCAAAAAACAGTTTTTCCTTTAGCATAACAAATCAAAACAGCCTATGGTTAAAATCAAGACTGCTTCAGTTTCTTTTCATTCACAGATACAAATTTTCATTTCACCCCAGAGATTTTTGCATGACCCCAGATATACAGATATACAAGATACATATACAATCAAACATTTACTGACATTACACCATAAAGAATTAGTTTAAAAGCAAAAATATGGGGCCGGAGAGATAGCATGGAGGTAAGGCGTTTGCCCTTCGTGCAGAAGGTCATTGGTTCGAATTCGGAATTCCACATGGTCCCCCGAGCCTGCCAGGAGCGATTTCTGACCCTGGAGCCAGGAGTAACCCCTGAGCACTGCTGGGTGTGACCCAAAAGCCAATAAATAAATAAATAAATACATAAATAAAAGCAAAAATGTTATCCCAGTATTTGGGCTGGTATCAGCAGGACTTTTTGGAGCAAATGTGAGGGAGGCTTGGCAACTGAGAATATGCCCCTAAAAGTCACAGTATTAGTAATAGCACTTTGAATTTCTGAACAATTTATTTTGTTTGATTTGTTCTTATAGGAGCACACCAATTTAACAGAATGGACAGCTAACAACAAGAGCTTACCAAACCTTCTGCTATTGTATTAATGACCTCATTGGAGATACAATCATTTTCAAAAGTGTGCTTGCTACTGTACGTTTTTCCTTTTTTAAAATTTTCTTCTCTTCTTTTTTCTTTTATTTTCTTTCTTTTTTTAAAAAATAAATTTGCTCTCACTTATCTGGAAACAACTTTATTATGGTCAACTTTAAATAAACTTGAAATAAAGTAAAAATAAACTTTAAAGTAAAAATAAAATTTAAAAAAAGCAAAAGTTTTTCCAATGTTAAGTGACTCCACATATAGTGAAAACTCACAGCTTGAGAAGCTATGGTTTTTTGCTACAGTCCTGTTAGGATCATCTGCCAGGTCTCTAGGGACATTTGAGAATAGTGGCAGGTAACAGACAACCATGGCATAGAGGTAGGTCAAATGTGACCACCTTGGTGATTAACAATGTTATAACATCAGGAAGCATCTCAAATCAACTTCACACTACAGAGACCACAGGTAGAGAATGACAAGATCCCTTGTGAATTGGGTGTGAGACAGCAATGAAACAGGATTTTCGTGTTTCTTGGTAGAGGCTCAAATCTCTCAAATCACCAAAAGGAACATCATGAAATCCAATATGTAGTACCGAAATCCAAAATCAAGTACCAGTTTCCATCAGTTTCTATTTATAAACTCAAGGCAATGTCCAAAAGATCCTGCCATTATAATGTAGCCATGTGTCAATCATAGTAACAGTCGATCCAACCATGATAAATGGCCACATAAATGAGCAGACTCGAATAAAAGGATTATTTAGGATGCTGTGGCCACTTTCAGAGTCAGACAGGAGTGTGCTGTTATCAGCCAGAAATAGAGGCGAGATGGTACTCAAGGGAATCTGTTGCTCAGGAATCAAACTCAGGACCTTACACATACTAGTCATATGTTCTATCACTTGAACTATCTCTCCAACTTTCTATTTTTAATTCTTTTTTTTTTGGTTTTTGGGCCATATCCAGTGGTGCTCAGGGATTCGTTCCTGGCTTGGGGGACCATATGGGACGTCGGGGAATCAAACCACAATTCATCCTAGGTTAGCCGCATGCAAGGCAAATGGCTTACCACTTGTGCCACCGTTCTGGACCCTGTTTTTAATTTTTTTTTACTCCCAAGCCCGAACCCCTATTTTTAATTTTTTAAGGAACATCTATACTGATTTCCATGACAGCTACATCAATTTACACTGCCACCAATAGTACATAAAGGTCCCCTTTCTCCAAGTCTTCTCCAGCTCACTGCTTTGTGTCTTTTAGTGCTGAGGATTCTAACCATGACAACTGCATGAAGTCAGACTCATTTGCTTGTGTTTGCGAAACTGCTCAGAACCCTGGGGATAATTTCAGAAGGATCTCCTTGTAGTGCAAAGTTAACAAGAGAAGGAGGAAATGGGGACCTATAAATTTACTCAAGACATTTGGCACTCTCAAAATACAGTATTAAAATAAATAAATGATAGCTTACAGAGTAACTCTAAAATCATTTAAAATTAGGAAATTACCTAAAATACATCTTAAAAACGCTCCTCACAAAACTCATTCTTTTGGGAAATAGTTTGGTTATCTATCTTTGGGCATGTAACAAAACTCCTGGGATTTTCCATCTTTGTGAAATATGAGAAATTATTTAATGCTATAGAATTGAACTAAAAATCAACTAAAAGCACTTCCTTCATTTGCCATGGTAAGTTAGAAATGAATTCCTGTGATGGAAATACTTTTGCTCACATTTTGGCTGAATGGCCTACCCTTCACAGGGGTATGTTTCAAGAAAAACTTCTCAGAGTTACATACAACCCTTCTTTCTTACATTGCAAATTTAAATAACCAACAAAAAATACAATTAGCCTATTTTTTGTATGACACAATCAGTAGTAATTAATCTTGTAAATGTGGTGTTTCAAAAAACAAACAAAACACTTTTGTTACACAATAGGTTGAACTGATAATTTCCAGACTTAGATTAGGAAATTGACCAGAATTAGGGTTGATCTTAGGGGACTGACATAAAATTTTCAAAGATTTTTCTTTCTCCAAATAAAACACTACCGGGATTGGAGTGGGGATGTCCTCTGGAAACTATGATTGGGATCATATCAAAAAAGATCATTTTTGGAGTTAATAAATGGGCTGCTTGATAATTTACAATCTTTTCTTCCTTTTCCATTCACCTCCTACTTTTCCCATCTCTTTTAAATGACACCTTCTGGGGCCAGAGATAGCATGGAGGTAAGGCATTTGCCTTGCATGCAGAAAGACAGTGGTTGGAATCCCGGCATCCCATATGGTCCGCCAAGCCTGCCAGGAGTGATTTCTGAGCCTAAAGCCAGGAGCAGCCCCTGAGCGCTGTTGGGTGTGACCCCAAAACCAATAAATAAATAAATAAATAAAATGTGGCATTGCTCCTTTTTTGCATAGGCACATTAAAATGGGAAAATACTATACATATAAATAAGATCCTATCTAATAGAGATTGGTACAGACAAATCTTATAGTGCAAAGGGACCTTACACCCTGAACATTGACATAACGACCTGGCACAGACCTCAGAAGAAAGGGCATTTCCCTGAACCAGCGAAGCCATCCACAAAACATCCAGGCTGGTCTATAGCATCACCTGGAAGCAATCCTCTACCAAGGAAGACTCTACACTGCTCAGACATTGTCCTGCTCAAAAGAGACTTTCATTAACACTGAGAAGACTTAACAACAACAACGATTTGCTTACAAGACAGGGCTCCCTGCATTGCCCTTTGATTGTAAGGTGAAACCAGAGGACGCTCCACATCCTGACTTCAATGTTGGATACACAGATTCCAGGATCTTAAATACAGAAGCTTGATACCAACAACAGAGACTGTGTGAAAAATATAAGTGTGTTGGCACTACAGACAATGTCTTGGATTGGACGATCTAGCTTGCCTGGAGCCTAGAGTTGGTCTTGTGCCAGGAACCTTCAGGGGTCTGGTCTTTTTGTATTTAGGCCAAGGTTATTTCTTTCCATGTCCCTCATATTTTGGTGGGCCTATGCAAACAACAATTGCCACTCTAACACCATTTTTGCTGTGCTCCTTTGACTCTAATCCTTAAAAAGAACCCAGTTAAGATTTGAGGTTAACTTAAGCTAATATGCATGAATATGGAAATGTAAAAAAAATGCTATGCCTGTAATGTTTAAGGAGTTATGTAAGTTTTATGGCTTTAGATTGCCTTGTGTGCTGTTAAGAAATATTATAGTGTGTTACAATCTTAATGTTCTTTGGATGAAATTTCAAAGTTGGGATATCAGCAAGGGGACTTCTGAGAATTATGTTATGTATTGTCCTTCCACTGTAACTTTACCTTGTCCTCTTTCTTTGCATCCTTGTTCTCATAATTAAAAATAAAAAAAATTAAAATAAAAAAAAATTTTAAAAATGAAACCTTCCACTAGTGGGGTTGTGCTGAGACACTGAACACCTGGAACAACTGTATTATGAATTTTGTGAATAACAGCATTTAAAGTTTAAAAATGAAATGCCATCTTCTCAGTGTAATTTGAGTGTGGATCAATGAGTAACTAGTTCTTTTACTGAGTTACTAAGACCAGGGACTTTGGGGCATAATGCCTGTATTGCATTTGACTACTTCCTGCTGTGTGATTTTGGGCAAGTTAATTTTCTCTATAAATTCATATATTTTAGTTCTATCATCTATAACATGACAATATTTTTAATATAATTTTTATTTTAATCATAGTGGCTTACATATCGTTCACAGTAATATTTTAGGTACATATTTACATTCAATCAGGGGAATTCCCATCACTGAATTGTCCTCTCTCCACCTCTGTTCCCATCCTGCCTCCCATATCCTCCACCCTCACCCCCGGAGGCTGCAGGAATGAGTAGCCCCCTCTGTGCCTAACTTACTACTTAGTGATCTTACACCGGTTTGGTCTTGGTTCCTCCATTATTTCCCACTATAATTGGGAGGCGGTAGTAGATAGTTCAAGTTATGTGGTTTTGTTTGAAGAAGAGAAAAGTAATAAACTGGGGTAAAAATCAGGTACGCCGAAAATGGGTGGAGTCCTTCTAGAGGCTTTCATCCTCAGTTTGAGATACGAAGGGGAAAAAGGAAGTGAGACACCACAACAGTACAAAAAGAAGTGTCAAATAAAATATCCAGTGAGCACTACAACATTAAAGATAAGCACCACATAACAGCCATGATCTTGAGATAAAAAATATGGCAGGGCTCAAAAAGGAAGAAGAAAGAGAAAAAAATAATAAAAATAATGGAGGAAACAACTTCAATAACCACACCAAAACAAAGAGATTGACAAAAACTATATATAAGATTGTTTTGTGCTTTTTTCTTTTTCTTTTTTCCCTCCTGCAAAGGCACAGTAAATATTGGGGTCATTCAAAAAGAAATTCCCTTGGCCTAAGAGATACAGGGTTTCTCCACTCTTGAAGTATATTGTCATGGGATTAACTATAGACTCCTGTCAAGTTCATTTACTCTCCCTTGGTGCTTTTGTGGTGTGTGGAAGACTTCTGCTCCATCCTGGGTGTTAATATCAGATCTCTGTTTCTAGAGATCTCAGTCTCTGCACAGGTCCAGGAGTGGAACTTATGATGAAATCTTTCTTTGTGGTTCTAGAAGTTCTGTTCCCTCAGTATCATTTTAATCCATCTTCTTTGGTTGGTGGTCTTGGTCCTTGCGGTGATCCTAGGATAATGCCTGGGATAGAGTCTTCCATTATGTTTCCAGAAGACCCATTCTGCTGCAATTGTCTCAGTCAGACCTCTGGAATTAGAGATCATGGTTGTTGTGCAGGTCGTAGATCAAACCCTAGACTAGGCCTTTTTTTTATTGGTCTCAGGGTACATACTGTCCAGTCATGGTTCTATCATCCAGTCATCTGTAAACCGTGATCTTGGGGTTTGGACAGACCAAAGGGTGGCAAGTCTTCTGGTTTTGTCTTATCGTTAGCTGGTGAGGTAGGATAACCTGCTCTTAAGTCAAGTTGTTCCCAATTTCCTTGTTGTCATAATAGAGCTGGCACTTGGTGTCTGAGCAGTATTAAAGATGTCCCGGGTGGGATTTTTTCCCTGTAGCTGTTGTGAAGAACTGTGTCGTTTCTCTGTCTGGGATCTAGGGTTCAATGCTGGTCGGTCAGTGTCTAATCTAAGTTGGGTCCACATGACATAGTAACATGACAATATTACCTACCTCAGAGTTGCTTCAGCTTTTATAAAATAATACACATATATTAAATAAGCAATTTAAAGGTTAAAACATTATCACATCTATTTTGATATTTTAAAATATTGCCAGAATGGGTAGGACAGTAAGTAGGACATTTGCCTTGCATGCAACTGATCCAGGTTCTATATCTGGCATTCTGCATATGGTCCTCTGAGCATGTCTAGGAGTGATCCCTCAAGAAAATACTGAACACTGCCTTGGGTGACACTAAAATACACACACACAAACATACACACAACTATATAAAAGACTTTTTGGTTTGGTTTTGCCTTTTTTATTTTAGCAAACTGAAAAAAATAATTGTATATCCTGGTCAGAGTTATTGTTCCGTGAAACTACTTAATAGGAAATATTTGGAAATATTTATATATTTTTATGAATTGTATAGCATCATTTTACTTATAGGCATTTGTTACTTTAATGGAATATGGTATTCACTGTGGAGCGACCCATCCATCACAGTTAAAAATAGAAACTTCAATCTGAAACTTATCACTTATCTTAAACTTATCACTTTATTATGCATTTTCTCAAACAATGGATTCTGAAAGTGCAATTCCTATTTGCAAGGAGCCATAAAAGTTGTAAGGCAGGGGCCTGAGTAATGATGTAGCAGTAGGGCATTTGCCTTGCATGTGGCTGGTCTATGACCCTAGCATCTCATATGGTCCGCCAAGCCAAGAGCGATTTCTGAGAGCATAGCCAGGAGTAACCCCTGAATGTCACCGGGTATGGCTCAAAATCCAAAATAAAAAAGTTGTAAATCAAGAAAGATGTTATAATATTTGAAAAAGTTAAGAATGAATAACCAAACCTATTGAAGTAGCCCATTAACTGCCCCCACTTCTCTCCCTTTCTCTCCCTCTCTCTCTAAAACATAATGTTTAGAAGGCATAATATTAATCCTCAGTGAGATCAGTCAATTATAAGACTCACTGAAGAGAGCTTATTTGCTAAAGCACTTGGACTATTTAACTTACTAAATTATTAATAAACAATTATTACTTAATTTTATTTACAAAAGCTAAAGTGCTAAGTTTGCAAATTAAATATACGTGAAACAGCAGTTTGATCACAGACTTCTGTCACCTACTGCTCACTAAATATCACTAGAATACATATAAAGAGTGACAGATGATGAAATGCTGCCAGGTGGCATTAGCATGCTCTCTTTCCGAGGATGCTTATTTTCATCCTGAAAGACTCACCAGAGAGCAAGTGTTTGGAGAAAGGAAACCAAATGAAACACAATGGACCTGAACAGGAGCCCAATGAGCTGGCAGGCCTGAAGTGTGGAGGGGCCCTGGCACTATATTTCAATTAGGAAAGACAGGAAATTGTACCTGGACCAGAAAATCAGTGCCCCTCCCCCCAATTCTGCTTGTCCTGAGTAATGTGATGCTGCAGAATAAACTGAATCATAGGCCATGGCCCACCAGTGCAGTGCTGAAGCCCTACTGATCTGAACCCCCAAGAGGGTCAAGACCCCATTAAACCAATGATCCTCAGTCTCATCTGACCACACAGAGCCATTCTGTCCCATAGTTAGGCTGTAGCACCGAGAGCAGCTTATCTGTGAATATAAATCCAGAAACCTCACAGTTAAAGAGGAGTAAGCAAAACAGGAATAGCTAAATAAGTACCTGAAGCAAGTATAATGCTAAGGAAGTAAGCTATTGCCCTGCAACAAAATTAGCAGAATAGGGAAAGGAAAGAAGATACTTTAAGTTTATACTTAATTCTTTACAATCATAAGAGAGCTGTGAAACCAGCATATCTATAATACAGGATTTTATTATTAGGGAAGCTCGTGTAGATCTTAGAAATTAAAACGAATGCAAAAAACATTAAAAATTTTTCAATAAAAGTCTTGGCATAAATAGGTAGTTTGCCAAAACGATTTGGTAGAGTATCAGGCGATTCTTCTATTACTCTTGGAATTACCTCGGGAAGTATAATAAGAGAGACAAGTAGACTCTTCTTGTATTATTGAAGAGTTCTTGATGGAGAAAAGAATGGAAAATACGGAAATATCAGAAAAGATGGTAGTGAAAATGTACAGAGTACAAGAGAGCATCTTCAACTAAAAGCACCTTAACCCTGTTTCCTCTAGCTCTGACGTTCTGATTATTCTTTGTGTATTATTGACTCATCTATTGAATCTCGGTCAGCTATGTGCAAGGCAAACACCCTACTTGCTGTGCTTTAGCTCAGGTGCCCAGTGTTCTATTACTTCTTGAGGGGTTCAGTTTTCTTTATGTGATTTGTCATCTCAAGGCTGCTATTGTCTATTAATTGTGTGCATCTTATCCCCAGGGAACTTGTACATCTGCTTTTGTGAATTACCTCACCATCCCCCTTGGTGTCAACAGCAGAAATAATCTTTGTTAATTTTGTGTCCTAGGAGAAATCCTGATTCAATTGTTATTCCAAACTTGCATCCAACCTGAGTGTATCTTCCAGCAGAGACAGAGTGCCTGGTGGTAGGAGGGGAGGTCTAATTCCCCACCCTCACCTCCTTTGTGGGTTTGGAGGCACCAAATAGACTATTTAGTGGAAATAGCGGTATCAAACTCATCTAAAAGAAAAAGGTATTTTTTTACCTTGAAAGAGGGAGAGGAATGGAGGAAGAGAAAGAGGAGAGGGAGAGAAAAAGAAAGAGATCATCTTACTCCAGGAAAAATATTTTGAGACATTTACATTCTTAATTATATAGAAGAATTCAAAGTTTGAGAATGAGGAAGAAAATATAAGTTTATATGAGAACATTATGATATTTTCTTATAGTAATAAGGATCACATTGTTCAATAGATTATGAACTCTGGGCCTGGATATCATTAACAATTATTGATGTGCATAGTTTCATTCTCAGTAACATTATGAAGTCATTATTACTATAACTTTACAGATGAAGAAAGTGAAACTTTCCGTAGAAATTTCCTGTAAAAAGATTAGGTAATTGACTCAGGGTCACACAACTCTTGTGCTAGGAGTCAAAATTCCATCCTGTTAGATTCCTGACCTCTGACTAATAGGAATCTTTTCTAAAAGCTTTAAAATATCTTCAAATTCTGCTCATTGTATGGCAAAACAAAGTTGCTCCGTTTATTATTTGACTTGAAGTAGGCCTCCTAACATTGACTCATTGAAAGTCACAAATCAAAAAGTTGGTATATCATAATTGTCTTTATTTTCACATCTATGTAAATCATTTCCTACTGATAAAAGCAAAAACAAATACAGTGATTCTTCAGTTTCTCAAATTCCTGGATGCTTGTTTTTATCAGAAGAATCCAATTGAACCTGATTTATCCTGAGCTTTGGCGCCTGGTAGGAAGAGCAGCTGCTCCATTTGCTGGTTAGATGCAGAGATCTTCCCCTGACTTTGGGCACTGCTGGGCAGCAGGGAGCCCTGGAGCCCGGAGCCTTCCATGCATCTGTTTCTGATAAGCATGTCTGAAGTCTCCACAGGCGCCTGGGATTTGGTCAGCGGCGGCCCTGTGAGGTCATCGGCTCTCCTCTCAGTTTCCTTCCTCTGTGCTGGGGGGCTGTTGTGAGAGACTGGCTCTGCAGCCTTTAGGAACTTCTTTGCTCCCTGTAGAACTGTGGGCTTTCCATCTGCTTTGATCTCTACCTGCACAAATGTTCCTTGTCGCTGCAAAGGAAAACAAAGTTGACATTACCCAGGGAGCTGACAAAGCATGCGGGTCTGGGTGTGTCCCAGGTTTGGGGACACTGATTTCCCGACCCCCTTGTTGCCTGTCACCTAGTCCAGATCTACGGAGAGCAACAGAATGATGTCTGAACCTTAAACAAATGGAAATAGAAGGTGAACTGGAGAGTGAAAGGGAAGGGAGATAGAAAGTCAAAAACAAAACAAAACAAACAAACAAACAAACAAAAAAAACCATTTCATTTTCTGTTCTCAACTTTCTTGCCATTAAAAACTTTTCAGGGCCTGGGGAGATAGCACAGCGGCGTTTGCCTAGCAAGCAGCCGATCCAGGACCTAAGGTGGTTGGTTCGAATCCTGGTGTCCCATATGGTCCCCGTGCCTGCCAGGAGCTATTTCTGAGCAGACGGCCAGGAGTAACCCCTGAGCATCACCGGGTGTGGCCCAAAAACCAAAAACAACAACAACAACAACAACAACAAAACACTTTTCATTTCCACTTTCTTTTCTTGCTCTATAGATTGCTCTAGATATAGTAGAAACCATAGTTCACAGACCCAAGGATAGCCCTACAGTCGCTCAGTTGCAACAGGCTGCTTAGTTATTATGAAATGTGAAATCAGACACACACTTAATCAGATCAAAGTGCATTAAGCCACTTTTCTGTGACCTTAAGTAAATTATTTAAATAATTTAGAGGGAGGGTGGAAGGGAAACTGGGGACAATGGTGGTGAAAAATGTGCACTGATGAAGGGTGTTGGACTTTGACTGAAACTCAATCATGAACAACTTTGCAATTGTGAAAGGGGAAAAAAAAGGCAACTGTATATGAACGACTTTGTAACCCGGGTTTAAATAAAGTACTTAATTTTAAAAATAATTTAAATAATTTAAACCAAAATTCCCAAGACTGTGATCCAGAATTATTTCTTCATTTCTGAGCTTTGGCTCTAACTTGTAGTGGACATTTTATCCTTCTAGTAACTGTGTAGACTTTTAGAAAGATTACAGAAACTTTTATGCTGAGTGAAATAAGTCAGAGAGAGAGAGATAGGCACAGAATAGTCTTACTCATTTGTGGGATTTAAGAAAAATAAAAGACAATATAGTAAGAGACAGATATACGGTAAGACCAGCACACAATATGAAGCTTACCACAAAGAAAGGTGAGTGCTGTTAGAGAAATAACTACACTGACAACTATCATGACAATGGTAGTGAGTGAGAGAAATAGAATGCCTGTCTCAAATACAGGCAGGGGCTGGGGGAGGAGGGAGATGGGAAGCAATTATGGTGGGAAGGTTGCACTGGTGAAGGGAGGGGTTCTTTATTATAACTGAAACCCAACTACAAACATGTTTGTAATCATGGTGCTTAAAGATATTATTTTTTTAAAAAAAGAAAGAAAGATTATGACTTAAAAAGGCTTAACACTGTGCGCCGTTAACTATTTCCTTCCCAAAGTATAAGATGATTTCATCAAAACCCCACTCACCTTTTCCCACACTGCCTCATTGGGCATTTTCCTGGAATCATAGTGATGTGTGAAAGATATACGTTCTATAAATTTCTTTTGAAGTTCTGATGCATCTGGCAAAACAAGTGGAACTAAGGAAAAAAATGTTGTGATATCAGGAAAATTGAGATTTATGTGTGGAAATAATGAGTACTTATACTATTTCTATTTTGGAAAAAACATTAAAGAAGCAAAGTTCTTTCAAGTATATAGTTACTTGCACAGATCTAAATAATAAATATGTTAGATTATTTGTCCATGAATATATAACCTAATTAACATCACATGTTTATAATAAATATTATATCATACTTATCATTTTAAAAACTAATACTAATACAGAAATGATTTATATAATGTACTGTTACATATGCTGTCTTTCGTAGATACCAGCCAAAGGTTTTGTAAAAGTACAATAGGCTCCTTAGCCGATAGAACTAGAAGCCTCCTGGGGTACAATAATTATAGTTGATGTTCCAAAAACAGAACTTCTGAAACTTTCAACAGTGGCATTCTCTATAGAAACAAAATGTAAATAGTACGAAGTTTCTAGATATTAACAAAAAAATTTATAAAATCTCTCTAGAGAAAACCTTTAAATTCCCTTAAAGTTATAAAAATAGAATTGCATAAACTTTTTTGTTTGTTTGTTTCTGGATCACACCTGGCCTCACTCAGGGGTTATTCCTGGCTCTGATCTCAGAAATGACTCATGGCAGGCTCATATGGGCTGCTTGGGTTCGAACCGCCATTCATCCTGGGTCAACTGTGTGCAAGGCAAATGCCCTACTGCTGTGATAACTCTCTGGCCCTGAAAATTGCATAGACTTTTATTTTTAGAATAAGATAGTATATTACTAGGTAAGTGACTCCCCCTATGTCTGTCTATCCACAGTCATATTTCCTGTTTAAAATTTTGAGATGCCAAAAATCCCAAAGCCGGGCGGGGCGGTGGCACTAAAGGTAAGGTGCCTGCCTTGCCTGCGCTAGCCTTGGACGGACCGCGGTTCGATCCCCCAGTGTCCCATATGGTCCCCCAAGCCAGGAGCAACTTCTGAGCACATAGCCAGGAGTAACCCCTGAGCATTACCGGGTGTGGCCCAAAAACCAAAAAAAAAAAAAAAAAATCCCAAAGCCTGTATAGAAATGTAAAGGACCTTAAATATTTCATCTCTGTAAAAGAAAAATCAAAGAATGGGAACTTTACCTGTTGTAGCAAAAGACATATTAAGTATCCAGATAGTTAGAACACTTCATTCTAATTAAAAATGGAAAATTAGGGCCCGGAGAGATAGCACGGTGGCGTTTGCCTTGCAAGCAGCCGATCCAGGACCAAAGGTGGTTGGTTCGAATCCCGGTGTCCCATATGGTCCCTCGTGCCTGCCAGGAGCTATCTCTGAGCAGACAGCCAGGAGTAACCCCTGAGCACCGCCGGGTGTGGCCCAAAATCCAAAAAAAAAAAAAAAAAAAAATTGAAAATTAGCCTATAAAATTACAGTGATCAAAATTACAGAGAAGTTAATCTTATAGGAAACATTAATATACAATTAAGGAGTCTCACAGATAATCAAGGAAAAATATGAATTGCTTCATGGATGAAAATTGTAGAAATAAATAATAAAAAGGCCGTTTGGATGGAGCTGGATGGTGATGGATGGTGATAGAGGGTGAGAGGTCTTTCTCCTCCAGCCCAGGACCACGTGTATGTACCTCCTTGTTCAGCCAGCGGTTCTGAGGTGATCACAGCGGGTAGAAAACTCACATGCAGGGGGCCGGAGAGATAGCATGGAGGTAAGGCATTTGCCTTTCATGCAGAAGGACAGCGGTTCAAATCCCAGCATCCCATATGGTACCCAGTGCCTGCCAGGGGCAATTTCTGAGCATAGAGCCAGGAGTAACCACTGAGCACTGCCAGGTGTGACCCAAAAAACAAAAAAACAAAACAAACAAAACAAAGATTTGGGGCCGGTGAGGTGGCGCTAGAGGTAAGGTGTCTGCCTTGCAAGCGCTAGCCAAGGAAGGACCATGGTTTCATCCCCTGGCGTCCCATATGGTCCCCCCAAGCCAGGGACAATTTCTGAGCGCTTAGCCAGGAGTAACTTCTGAGCATCAAATGGGTGTGGCCAAAAAACCCAAAAAACCAAAACAACAACAAAAAAACTCACATGCAGTCAGGCTTCCAGAGAGATCATCTTTATTCAGCCCTGGGCAACATGTGTGGCCTATATCATAATAATTTATGCATGCTATTTTGGGGGGGGGCACACCCAGCGGTGCTCAGGGGTTTCTCCTGGCTGTCTGCTCAGAAATAGCTCCTGGCAGGCACGGGGGACCATATGGGACACCGGGATTCGAACCAACCACCTTTGGTCCTGGATCGGCTGCTTGCAAGGCAAACATTGCTGTGCTATCTCTCCAGGCCCTACGCATGCTATTTTCAGCTTGCCCTGCGTCTTAGCTTTTTCCAGCCATCTCTCCTCCTGCTACTTCTCCATCTATGCAAGTCCCCTTTTGCCCCTGAGACCAAACCTTTTGTAACCTTCCCAAGACCCCTCCCAGAAATGGGAGGGTCTTTCTTGTAGGTAAGGATACACAAAGAAAAGGGGGATGGGAATACAAAAATCACTCCATGGTTTAAAAAAAGCAGACACTGTACAGAAATGTGGGCTCTGAGATGCGTTTTAATTATGGAATGAGAATTTATGAAATTAAGACATGAGAATATAGAATAGGACTTTTGTATTTGACAGTAGAAACCACTTCTTAAATATATAATATACAATCTATAGTGAGAGCTTGATAAAACTGATTACACCAAAAGTTAACATTCCCACTCTCGAGTGAAATAAAACACAGGGGCTGGAGAGATAGCATGGAGGTAGACCATTTGCCTTGCATGCAGAAGGACGGTGGTTTGAATCCCGGCATCCCATATGGTCCCCTGAGCCTGCCAGAAGCAATTTCTAATTGTAGAGCCAGGAGTAACCCCTGAGCACTGTCAGGTGTGACCCAAAAACCAAAAAAAAAAAAAAAAAAAAACAAAAACAAAACCACAGTCACAGATTGGGAAGGAAATCTGTGTAACATGACAAATAAAGGGACAGGACCTTGGTGGGAATGGCAGAGAAAGGCTCTATGGAAAAATGTTGATATAACTAGTCACAAAAACATTATTTTTCAGAACTCTGGAAATTAACCAAAAGCTTTCAACAATCCAAGGAGTCTTTTTACAAGAAAAAAAGAGACTAGGCTGTGATAAAAATAGGCTTGTAGTCCTTCAGCTTACCTGCTTTTATTTTCATACCTATCCCCACTCTCCTCTGCAGGTGGCTTGAAAATCAATGGCTTGGGACAGACTACCTGGGTTCCATCCCTGGCATTACATAAGGCCCCCTGAGTTTGCCAGGAGTGATCCTTGAGAGCAGAGATAAGAGTAAGCCCTGAGCATCACTCAAGTGTGACCCAAAAACAAAACAAAAATCAGCAACAAAATCAATGGAAGGGTTGGGGACATTTTGGTGGACCATGTGGTATTGGAGCATTTTAAGTGCAAGACCCCTATCATTAGTAGTAGTATTATAAATCACATGTCTGAAAAAAATGAATGAATTTATAAAAAAACAAACAAGAGCTATTATCCTTCAAAAACAAAAACACAGGGGCCCTGTAGTCACCTGGACATGATAACCCAATTGGAAGGGACCTCTGGGACTGGGAACTCCCACACTCAAAAAGACAAAACTGAGAAAATGGGCATCACTTAGTCTGATCTTTGCAGACTGGACAGAGACCTCCACCTGCCTCGGAAGAGCATCTTCTCTTGAAGCCTGTTATGCATTTACTTTGCTCCCTGCAAAGCCCTTCCTGCTCCATGCAAATGGGAAGGGAGTAGCTTCGTTTATGTGGGGTCGGTGAGTGCTGCATGCTGCAACAAACTATGGCCCGCGGGCCACATATTGTATTTGTATCTGTTTGGCTTCTTCATTGCAAAATAAGATATATGCAGTGTGCATAAGAATTCGTTCATAAGTTTTGTTTTTACTATAGTCAGACCCTCCAATGGTCTGAGGGACAGTGAACTGGCCCCTGTTTAAAAAGTTTGAGGACCCCTGAATGGCAAGGGCTCTGTCACAATGCTCCCCTGAATGGGCTTTGATACCCTACATGCAGACCCGCACTCTGACGCCAGCCAGTCCTGAATGCCTTGCTCCCTTCAGTTTTTGCCTTAGGTCAGGTTTGATGCATACAGAGCTTAAGGCTGGGGCACCAGTTTTGGGGGTGTCCTGGCCTTTTCTTCACCTTAGTACACCCAGCTCTAGTCCTCCCACCATTGCCAAACCAGCCAATACACCGTGTACCACACAGGCCCTTCTCCCGAGAAAGACAGGATGCCCCACTGAATTCTCAGTGGAACAACATAGAATCCAGTTCACTTTCTCTTTGGATTTCTATTGTGGTTAGGTTAGATTAGGGTCCAAGTTGACCACCCAATTCCATGCTGAGAGTCAGAGACCACCTCCGGTAATGCAAGGTGCAAAAGGGAGTTTATTCGACTAGTCAAGTCTCATCCAACCAAGGGAGTCTTGACAAGGACCCTGAGTTAAGTCTTCAAGCAGTATACATAGAGCTTTACAGGTTTCAACAACTCAACCATTTCATTGGTTGATACAATAATGCAAGCATTTCATCCACTTGAACAGAGATCATATCAAAAATCACATCATGCTTTGGGTGGATGTCCCAACTTACTGTTAACTCAACTTCGTGTCAGGGGTTCCTTATCTGGCGGAGAATGTCTTTATCTGGTAGAACTTCGGGCCTACCTAGTTCCTCTATTTCAGCTGAACAGGGAGGGTCCTCCTCTTTACAGGGTACATTTTTTTGGTTTTATCTTTGGGCTAACACCCTCTGCCAACAGGGAATTTATAGAGTGGAAAATATATTTCACAGTGGTTTTACTAGGGGGCTTAGGGCCACCTTGGTCTCACACCTGCACTAAGATTTTTCTCTTTTTCTGCCCTTATCCTATGGATCATCTTCTATTATTTATTCAGGAGCCACGCACAGCAGTGCTCAGGATCACTTTTGTCTCTGTGCTCAGGGCTCACTTCGAGGATCATATGAGATTCTGAGGTTGAATCTGGGCAAGTGCCTTAGTGCTGTACCATCCCTGCAGTCCATGAAGCATCTGGTGAATTGTGATCTAGAATTGCACAAATTTCATATGGAAACCAATAAAGATAAGCCAAGAGTTTTGTGGGGGCTGCCAAACCTGGAGGTGCTCAGTGATTACTTATGACTCTGCACTCAGAAATCGCCTGTTTCAGGCTCGAGGGATATTATGGGATGCCGGGAATCGAACCATTGTCTGTCCTGGATTGGCTGTCCTTGGTTGGCTGCGTGCAAGGCAAACACTGTGGCCCAAGCCAAGATTTTATAGAAACAAATCTTTACCCATTTATTATACTGATTAAAATTAGAACTACCCTGTTTATTTATGTAAGTAGTTCACAGTAGTGAAGAATATCTAAGTGGGAAAACATCAAAGCAAGTATCCAAGTCCTTTGTGGTTATTCTACTGAAGAATTTAAGTGGGTCCCAAATTACTTAAAAAGAACCCCCCTTTTAAGTAAAAAGGCTTACAAAAAAATAAGGCAATGTTTCATGAGGAATATTTGAAACCCACTGGGCGTTTCTTGGAAACTTGATCTAATTAAATAGGAATTTGCTAAACAAGTGTATAACAAACAAGTTGGTATCTAGCCATCTATATCTTATCCACAAAGCCAGGATTTATTCAAACATGCAACTTGCTCTAACTTTGAAATTTAAAAGACTTTTTGTTTGACTCTACGTTTAAAAAGCAGTAATACTTTTCCTATCAAAATTTCCATTCTCTTCTAAATAGCACTTATTTTCTTTTATAAAAGAGTAGTAACACAAAGCAAAGAGTACAGATGTTCCAAATAAATTAAGAGGGGACATTGAACATAACTTGAGCAAGAAATAATTGTTATAATGGAGCAAGATAAACAACACAAACTAAAACCCATTTTAGAACGTCTTAATCTATTTAAAAGAAAACTAGAATTTCCATCGTGTTTAAGCCTGCAAAAGAGTGTTAGAACATCAAGGAGTTAATTAACATCCAAAGTCTTATCTGAGTATGAAATAGCTCAGTCACAGATCAGATTGGTCTCATTTATAAAGTGTTACGATGTAAAACTAAAATTGAAAGTTGGCTGTGCAAGGGGCTCAGATACGGCACAGCAAAGTCCTTTGTGGAATGAGAGAGGAGCAGCCAGGAAACTGTGTGGTGGAAGATATAAAGGGAGCTTTGTCCACTGGCTCGAGATGGCATTGCTGAAAGGCCAACGTCCAGGCATGGGCTGGACCAGAATGACTGTGAGATGACTTTAATTGATCTTAGCAAATCCTTTTTGTTTTTGAGCCACACTCTGCGGTGTTCAGGGGATACTTCCTGCCTCTGCAATCAGCAATCATCCATGGCAGGCTTGGGGGACCATATAGAATGCCAGGAATCAAGCATGGGTTTGGTTTTGTACATGGTAAACACCCTATCTGTTGTACTATTGCTCCAGCCCATTAATGGCTATTTTTTATATTTAGTTCTTCTCTGCACAATTATTCAGGTGTTTATCAGGGTAGACTGATATTTTTTAACCACTGTGATATAAAAAGTTCAGACTGATTCTTTACACCCATATTCTAACCAGGCAGATTGAATCTTCATGCCCGTATTCTATATTGGTATAGGCTCAAGTGTCTAAACGGGCAGATTGAATCTTCATGCCCTTGCACTATGTTATAAAGATATATTCAGGTGTTTACCCGGGCAGAATGATTCATCACGCTCATATTCTATATTGATATATATCCTGGATCACTGCTTTTTTGCTCTTGTTTACATGAACCAGTGCCATTCTGCCTTACATTTCAGAATCTTCTGTCCATTCTCTTTGCCTTTCTGAATCCTTTCATAATCATGGAAAGTAGGGGATTTTGACATTTTAGCTCATTCTTCCATGATCAATCAGAAGTAGAATATTTGTTTTTTAAAGGAGAGACCATTGTTCCAGATTATCTAACAGTAATCCACCTCCAACAACTGACACTGGTGGTGGAAATTATGCTGAATGTGATAGTTTTTTAAAGCTCTGACCTTTAATCTAACTGCCCTTTGTTTCCCTAGAAACTGGACTGGCAAGATCACAGAGGCCAGAAAGCTCAAATTACGGGAGTCCTTGTTGGTTTCTCAAAGTAATCCTTTGAGGTTTATAGTTGCATCCAGAAAAAAAAAGAAAAAAAAAACTTTGAATTTTAGCTTATGAACTTTCTTATGAAGGCTAGAGTGGGTACTCAGTTGACAGTATTGTTTTGACTTGATACTGTAATTCCTTCAATCTGAGGTAACGAGGAGGAGGTGTGACTTAAGAAACAGGTATGGGGCTGGAGAGATAGCGTGAAGGTAAGTTTGCCTTTCATGCAGAAGGATGGTGGTTCAAATCCCGGCAGTCCATATGGTCCCCTGTGCCTGCCAGGGGCGATTTCTAAGCGTAGAGCCAGGAGTAACCCCTGAGCGCTGCCGGGTGTGACCCAAAAACCAAAAACCAAAAAAAACCAAAAAAAAAAAAAAAACAAACAAAAAAAAAACCAGGCACATCTTACTTACATATGAAAAAATTATTATTACAACATTGTTAGGAAAAATGTCATATCTGAAAGTGATTTAATAATTTATGTAATTTATGTACTTTCTATATTGTTATGTGATGCTAGTCATGTGAGATGATCTATTGAAAAGTGGTCATTAGGGGCTTAAGAGATAACACAGCGGTGGGGCATATGCCTTGCATGCAGCTGACTCAGGACAGACCGAATTCGATCCCCCATATCCCATATGGTCCACCAAAAAAAAAACAAAAAACAAAAAAACAAAAAAAAACCCCAAAAAAAAATAAGTTCTATACCTGAGGATAGGAAAAAAAAAGTGGTCATTAGTGTTGGAGACAGCAGTCAGTTCCTTTTTGAAATCCAATATACCCATGTTCAGAATCAGAGTTCTAAGAATTCTATAGTAAAAATCTTTCTTGCTCTATAGTATCAGCTTTTGCAATACTTATTTGGACTTTTACACTTTGGGAAACATTATCTAAAAGTATCAAAAAAAAATTAGTGTCCTGAGGCTAGAGCAATAGTCCAGGGTAAGAAACTTGCCTTGCATAGCCTACCCTGATATAATCTCCAGCATCCCATATGGTCCCCCAAGACCTGACAGCAGAGGAGGAAGCAGGAGTAACCTCTGAGTTTCTCCAAAGATGTGACCCAAACTCAAACCAAAAAAATTAATGTCTCTCAGAAAATAATTTGAGGTGTATATCCATAATATAGTGCTGTCTTCCATTTTAATAGTTAAAATTCAGGGCCAGGGAGATAGCACAGCGGTGTTTGCCTTGCAAGGAGCCAATCCAGGACCTAAGGTGGTTGGTTTGAATCTTGGCATCCCATATGGTCCCCCCCTGCTTGCCAGGAGCTATTTCTGAGCAGATAGCCAGGAGTAACCCCTGAGCACCAGTGGGTGTGGCCCAAAAAACAAAAACAAAAACAAAAAGTAGTTAAAATTCTGAGCAATGGGGTATTATTTCTGACTTGGATGCTGGCATTATCAATAAAAAGTATGATGCTTATCATGTTTTATTAAATGTATTTGGGACAAAGCTGCCAGCAAGAAGGGATAATTAACAAAGTTGTCAAAGGTGACACTGTTGTAGGCATCTTCTCAACTCCTGTGGAGAAGTTAGATTCTCGGGGGCTGCCCTATTAAACACAATTATATTATAGTGGGTTTGGTTGATCAGGAAATGGAAATAGTTTAATTGACATAACTTATAGCTTAAAGTAGTGGCAACTACTTATAAGCTATTGATAGACATTCAAGTTATACCAAGATGCCCAATCCAGTTAGATCTATAGTAGACTCTCCCTGGTCCAGACATTCCTATTGAGGTCCCATGATATACAATATTGGAATGCTAGTTTCATGCAGGCTTCATTCCAACACCATATCCACCACCACTACACTGCCCACTTCCTTCCCCTAATGCACTAATGTCTCAGGAACCATTCCCAGCACCCCATTGCCCCCAGGTTATCTCTAGTTCTGTAAGCCAACTTTCCAGTTCAGTACTAGAACACTTCTGAGTACATATAGACACATAGACACACACACACAGAGTTAAACTCACGTCCATGGGGTGTCTGAAGCCATTCCTAGATCCTAGCCACACCCCTCTCCCCAGAGCTGGCCTAGCAGGGAACATGCTATTGCCCAGACCACAAGTTCTTCACATTGGTCTGCCGAGCTCCACCTGAGAGACTGTTAGGCCACCCCCACCCTACTTTTTACAGCTAATTGAGTTGGATACTTATATTCTTGTAAAGTGGATTTCTCTTCATACATCAGATTATAGTTGTATGCAAATGGTTTGATATGTAAATGTTTGATATGTAAATCAGGTGGCAGATGGCTGGTTAATATCCAAACTGCATTATTTGGGAGCAGAGGAGCACACCGGTTTTGCTCATAGGTTGTTCCTGGCTCTGCACTCAGGAATCACTCCTGCTGGACTCCAGGGACCATATGGGGTGCCAGGGATGGAACCCAGGTTGACTGTGTGCAAAGCAATCACATTACCTGCTATGCTATCACTCTGACCCGAACTGCATATGAGTGAGTCAGTCTTGTACTTACTACATCTTGATCTGATGGCTGAGATCTGAGACAACAGGGAGAGTTTTGACTTGCTGACCTACCGATTCCACAAGAAGGCTTTTGTGACTTGCTGTATTTGACCGGCAACACCAGTGGGCATGTTGGCCTTTGGAAGTGAGTCCTTTGAGTACTCTCAGTGTCGTAACGTGGTTGAAAGGAATGTTCTAGTTCGTTGGAATCTGACAACCACTCACCCTTCAAGAAAGAAAATGTAAAACAAGTATTGGGTACTATAAAATATTTTCATGTACTGCTTGATACCTATGAATGTTTAGCAATATAGCCTCCCACAAATTATTGGATATTCTAGTGTAAAGAGTCTGAAAGCTAGAAAATATTTTTCATTATAAGAATAAATATATTTTTCACTGTGAGATTAAAACTCAAAAAGACAAATATGATTAAATTATTTTAAAAGGTACTTTGGACTAGAGAGTACAGTGGGTTAGGCACTCCCAAAGGCTTTGCATGTGGTAAACTGGGATTCAATTCCCAGCACCACATATACCTCCTAAGCACTGCCAAGAGAGAGGTCCCTGTGGAGCCAGGAGCAAGCACTGAGCACAGTGAGGTGTGCATTTCTCACCCCCCAAAAAGTACCTAAAATATAACAATCATTTTTTTTAGCTTAAATAGAGTTGTTATATTTTAAAAGTACCTTTTATTAGTAGAAAGGTAGTAAAAATACAAGTTATCTTTTTTCTGTTGAAACTTAATCATACATATAATTTATTATATATTTTATACATACAGGTTTATATTATATATTAACATATTTTATATGACTTCATCTAAAAATTATGTTCTAAGCTTCTTATTATAGCAATACAAATCATGTATTTTGATTTAAGATGGTTGTTTCCAAAATTACAATGTTTACAAATATTCATGTCCCAACCATAAAATATATTTTGACAAGAAAGAGCACACAGTGCAATACATATGCATGAATTTTACAAACAATATTCATTGTTATGATATGCAATGCAATATATTTCTCTGTCCCATTTTATTTTTTTTCCTCTCCAATTTTATTTTACATTGCTAGATGCAACCCGCATTGATTGGCTATTTGAAAAACTTTAAGGGGGAAAATATTTCTGATGTTACTAAATTTTTCTGAAAATTAAAATTATTTTTTAATGAGACCAATGTAAATTACAGGATTTTCACAGTTATATTTAAGGTACATAGTGAGAGTGAATAAGGGAAATTCCCACCACCAGTGTTGATCTCCCTGTTTCCAGCATGCATGCCATATCTCCACCCTTAGTGCCCTGGATTGCTAGTGTAACAGGTCTCTTTTGTGTATAGCTTGTTGTATTTTGGGTCTCTTAATTCTATTGTCATTGATTTTGTGTTGGTTATTTAGGTCTGATCATTTTATACTTCCACTCAATGCTCATGAGACAGCTTTGCTCCTGGTACCATCCATTTTTTTTTTCTCAATTTGTAGGAAGCCATAGAAATATGAGGCTGAACAAAATGGTTTATGTTCTGGGACCGGAGAGATAGCATGGAGGTAGGGCGTTTGCCTTGCATGCAGAAGGATGCATGCATGCATGCATGAATTCCGGCATCCCATATGCTCCCCTGAGCCTGCCAGGAGTGATTTCTGAGCTCAGAGTCAGGAGTAACCCCTGAGTGCTGCCAGGTGTGACCCCAAAACCCAACCCCCCCCAAATATTTTTGTTTTATGGTTCTGTTAAAAAAAAAAAAAGAAAAGAAAACTGGTGGGAGCCCCTGTCTAGAAAGTATAAATATAAATTTGAAAACAAAAGAAAGAAAAAAGGAAAAGGTAAAAGGGGGGGGGAGCTTATGTGGCAAGTTTGTTTTTTGTTTATTTGTTTTTGCATAGGAACAGTAAGGATTGGGGAAATTAGAAAGAAGATTTCCTTGGCCTAAGAGATACAGGGTGTCTCCACCCTTGAAGCATACTGTCATGAGACCAACTACAGGCTCCAAACATGTTCATTGTCAAACCTAAGGTCTTTCTTTATGGTGCCAGGAAACTTTCTGCTCAGCCATTACTAAATTTTTATAGTATTAAGTACTACCTAAATACTTAGGAAAGGAAGAACAAAGATAGAATATTCATTAGCATATTATGACAACGTATGCACTTAGAAGTTGAGAAAACAGTGAGGAGAACTACTACTTAATTCTCTTCAATTTAAAAAATGTTTAGGGCTTGAGTGATAGTACAGCAGGTGGGGCGCTTGCTTTGCATACAGCCAATCTGGTTCAATCCCTGGCATCTCACATGGTTCCCCCAAGCCTCGAGGAGTGATTTCTGAGCACAGAACCAGAAGTAACGCGTGAGCACCATTGGGTATGGCCCCAAAACAAACAAAAATGTTTGGTTTCATCTAGTAGAAGAGACTCTTAGGGTAAAGTAACTATGACACCTAGGAGTTCTTTTTTTTTTTTTTTTTTTTTGGTTTTTGGGCCACACCCGGCAGTGCTCAGGGGTTACTCCTGGCTGTCTGCTCAGAAATGGCTCCTGGCAGGCAGGGGGACCATATGGGACACCGGGATTCGAACCAACCACCTTTGGTCCTGGATCAGCTGCTTGCAAGGCAAACACCGCTGTGCTATCTCTCCAGGCCCCCACCTAGGAGTTCTTGAGTAGTATTATAGTTATCTTAGATATAATCAAATATCTGCTAAAAGTTTCATCAAGACCATATTCAATTTTGGAAATAGAAATACTGAGGATTAAATGAGGTGGTGGGACTTGTATGGGGTTGCAGTGAGAAGGGACGAGGGACGTGACATTCTGATGGGGAAAGAATGTAAACAATACTATCAATATTACTGTAAACCACAATCCTGCAATAAGAGTGACTGATTTTTTTTAAAAAATAAAATGGTACAATCAGGGACTGGAGTGATAGCACAGTGGTAAGGCATTTGCCTTGAATGCAGCTGACTGGGAACAGACCTGGGTTCAAGCCTTGGCATCCCATAAGGTCCCTCTAGCCAGGAACTATTTCTGAACACAGAGCCAGGAATAACCCCCTGAGCGTCACTGGGTGTGGTCCAAAAAAAAACAAACAAAAAAAATGGTACAATCAACACCAGATTTTCATAGATTTTTTTAATTTTTTTATTTTCATAGATTTTAAGAATTCACTCTCTTGTGAATCTGAGGAGTGCTGAAAGCACCTTTTTGTTTTGTTTTGTTTTTGGGTCACACCCAGTAATGCTCAGGGGTTACTCCTGGCTCTATGCTCAGAAATCTCTCCTGGTTTGGGGGACCATATGGGATGTCGGGGGATCAAACCACGGTCGTCCTGGGTTAGCCGCTCTGGCCCCAAAGCACTTTTTTTTCTTTTTTCCGTTTTTGTGTCACACCTGGCAGTGCTCAGGGGTTACTCCTGGCTCTATGCTCAGAAATCGCCCCTGGCAGGCACAGGGGACCATATGGGATGCCGGAATTCGAACCACCGTCCTTCTGCATGAAAAGCAAATGCCTTACCTCTGTGCTATCTCTTCGGCCCCAAAGCACTTTTTTTAAAAATAATTTACAAAGTCCTTAGTACATTAATCCCAAACACTAATTCTATATCAGATTGATACAACAGAGCTTTCCACTGTGAAATATATTTGGGAAGTATTGATTAGTAAGCTTAAGAAAGTTTAGGAGTTTTTAGAACTACATTTCAGTGTGAATTGTGGAGTAATTTTGAGTCTGTATGCTAACACTAGTGAACAGGAAAATACAGTTTGGAAAAAAGTGCTGCTATCGTATTGTTGGGGGAAGCTGTTTAGAACTATATTTCATCTTGTAAATAAACAAAATTGATCTGTTCTAAGGATATTTCAGTAAGATATATTAGACAACAAGTATGTCATTTAAATATTTAAACTTCTCATTTTTCCTTTAAAAGTCAGCATTATTACAACTGAGCTAATTAATAAAGCTAACATTGAACAAGAAACTTATCATAACAGAGCACATTTACAAACATAAGAACATGAACATTATTTTTTATTAGACCTTGGGTACTTGGAAAGAAGTACTTTTAGGGGAATCACATGTGGCAGTGCTCAGGGCTTATTCCTGGCTCTGCGCTAAGGGATCACTCCTGGTGGTGCCTGGGGGAACACATGGGACTAAACTGAGATGCTCTGAATTGCATACAAGGCAGTATATCCACTATATTATTGTGTTGGTCTAATTTTTCTTTTTCAATGGAGAACATTTAAAGCTTCTCTGGGCATTTTTTTTTCCAAATCAACATTCTTTTCACTCCATACCCCCAATCAATGAACTTTTTCTTCTGTGATGCATCATCTTTGGATCATCATTTCTAACTCCTCATTCATCCCTGCTATCTCCTTATCTACTTCCCTTCCTTCCAGATTTCCTCTCAAGTCCTAAAGGTCTCTGACTTCAGTGGCATTTCTATGGAGTTGCCACTCTGAAAATAGTGACAGGAGTTCTTTGACATCCTTTGTTTATGACTTTTCCCCCCCAAAAGTAGAAATAAAAGAAAACTGGTAGGAGTCAATTTTGAGATTTTCTACATTTCTTTCTTTTCTTGGATCCATTTTCCTTTGTGTCTCAAAGTCAGGAAGCAGTTCAATTAGCATTTGGGTTTAAATTTAGCTTAACCTTAAACTAGGTTGGCAGGCGACACACTAACTTTTCTAAGAAATATGAGACTTGCACTCACCTGAATATCTGCACCATATTTATTTCCCTGGTAAAGTCCTAGATTATGATTTATTGGAAATCTCAAATGATCACTTGTATAAGTCTTATCCTTGCATGGGTTTAGGACATGACAGGAAAGCATGCCTGGCTATAGGAATTCCTAACCCAAGATCTCACTTTCACACCGCGCAGAGATTTTTAAAACAAGTAGCAGCGTATGTTATTAGAGTAAAAAGATCTCTCTAAAATGCAACCTACAGGGCCGGAGAGATAGTATGGAGGTAAGGTGTTTGCCTTTCATGCAGAAGGTCATCTGTTCGAATCCTGGCGTCCCATATGGTCCCCCGTGCCTGCCAGGAACAATTTCTGAGCATGGAGCCAGGAGTAACCCCTGAGCACTGCCGGGTGTGACCCAAAAACCACACACACACACACACACACACACACACACACACACACACACACACACACACACACACACACACACAAATAAAATGCAACCTACATTTAAAGTTTAACTCACAATCACACCCAACACAATAACAACTAATTTACAGGACAAAGGGGATTGTGCAATGGTTTTAAAGAAAAGTGGTGTTTTTTGTTTGTTTGTTTGTTTGTTTGTTTGTTTTTTTGGTGTTTTGGGTCATACCCGGCGACACTCAGGGATTACTCCTGGCTCTACACTCAGAAATCGCTCCTGGCAGGCTTGGGGGAGCATATGGGATGCTGGAATTCAAACCACTGTCCTTCTGCATGCAAGGCAAACACCCTACCTCCATGCTATCTCTCCAGCCCCAAGGAAAAGAGATTTTATCCCAGATTGTCTGGGTGAATCCAAAGTGAACAAAGGGATATTTAGCAAGAGTCCTCAGAGGTCTAAAGATGTTATAGTTCTGCTTTAAAGAGTGAAGGGCCAGACCCAAAGAAGGCAAGGAAAGGCATTCCCCAGTCCTCCAGAAGGAACCTGCCCTGTCAGTTTGTGGGAGTCTATGGTCAAGAAGGTAAGGCAACACATTTGTGTGACTTTAATCCAGTCTTAAAATTTGGTAATTTCTAACAACAACAAAGGTAAATATAGTAAAACACACCAACTAATCTTTTAAAATACACATTAAGTATATTTTAAAGATAACACACATTTAAGTATGATACTGAATAATAGCTTAATTTGGATAAACCTTCATCAGAAACACAGCTGTGACATGTGTATTATATAATGGATGATAAATCTACATTTTGGAATATGTTATCTTTAAATTTTTATAGTAGTATCTGCTAACAGTGGTTGGACAGTATAAAGGGTATATTTATGTAAAAATAGAAAATATTTAGCATGTTTCTAGTACTTCATATTCTTTATTTTGAAGGGAGGGGGTTGGGCCACATGTGGCAATGCTCAGGGGTTTCTCCTGGCTCTGCACTCAGGAATAACTCGTGGTAGTGCTTCGGGGACCATATGAGATGACAGAGGATCAAACCTGGGTCAACCACTTGTAGGGCAATTACCCTCCTGATTGTATCCCTCTGTCCTCACATTTTTATTCTTTTTTCTTTTCCTTGGTCTTTGGGTCACACTCAGGGGTCACTCTTGGTTCCACGCTCAGAAATTGCTCCTAGCAGGCTAGGGAGACCATATGGGATGCCGGGACTTGAACCACCATCCTTCTGCATGCAAGGCAAATGCCCCACCTCAATGGCATCTCTCTTAGCCTCTGCCTCCACATTTTTAATAAATTGTAGCAACTGGGGCCAGTGAGGTGGCGCTAGAGATAAGGTGTCTGCCTTGCAAGCGCTAGCCAAGGGAGGACCATGGTTCGATCCCCCGGCATCCCATATGGTCCCCCCCCCAAGCCAGGGGCAATTTCTGAGCTCTTAGCCAGGAGTATCCCCTGAGCATCAAACGGGTGTGGCCCGAAAAACCAAAAAAAAAAAAAAAATTGTAGCAACTATTCTAAAAGCATGAATTATTCAGTAGCATGGGGAATTGTTACCTAAAATATATTATAAATACAATATTAAAGATTTTTTTCAGTAATTCCAACCAGTATGGAGTGGTTATAATTTGACCCAATCTAAAAAAAGAAAATCAGTATTCACAGCCTTAGCATAATAGGAATCTTAATATTTCTAGAGGAAGTCAGTCAGAAGACCTGCTAAGATGTTCAGACCCTTAGTGTGGGTAGCTAAAAACTTCAAAATCAAAACTTCCTGAGGAAATATTACCAACAGGCCCACTGAGAAGTCTTTTCCCTCAAGTGTGGATGGCTGGAAGATTCCTGAGATCTCTCTCACCAATAGGCCCACTGAGTCCTCTCTCAGTGTGGATAATTGAATGAGCTGTTCTGTTAATGAAACTGGCATTCTGTTTTCTTTACTACAAACATTTAATTGATACATACATATATATGCTCCCTTCTGCTGTGTATATAGTAAAACCTTTCTCCTCCTAACATAAGGATTTTTATGGGCAATATAGCCCTGGTTAAATTTATCTTTACCTGGAATACTCAGCATCAAAAAAACAATTTCTTCTCTCCTTGTCTTTTAACACCATAGCAGTTTGTAACAGAAAGGATTGCTTTGCTTCAGGGACTTCTAACTAATTTACACTCCAAACAAGTGTTGCCAAGATAGCACTGGGCTATTGAATTTTATTAGGTATAATTCTGTACCCCTTTTATATAGTTTATCTCTTTCAAAAACAGACTTTAGGAAGTTAGTCTTAGCCTCTTGAGCTGCAAACCTGTCCCCCTTAGGTAAAGGAAATTTGTTATAGGAAACCTGGCTTCTTACTAATCTCTTGATTTACATTAATATGACACCTAGGGCCAGGCCAGCAGGAACTACTTTGAATTGTAAAAGTTTACTTTCCTTTTATCCTCTGGGCTCCTAACTAAACTATATTTTATTCTAAGATTAAAACCACCAAGAGCCATGTGTATTGTCTTAAATATCAACAATATACACTGATAAGTTTCTGTACTTTGCAAAGAAACAAAGCGTCAGCATTCTTTTCGTACTATGACTGACATTTTACCCCTTAAATACTCCTAGCTTGGAGATTAAATGTGAAGCACACTTGCCAGAACGTGTTTCCCCATACATTCATTGTGTGGTTTCATTTCTTCATATTTTATATTTCACCGTGTTCCATGTTATCCCACTTCCCTGAAGCAGGAGTCATAAAAATCCTGCTGGTGCTGCTGGACAGAAGTACCCGGCAGCAAGATCATTCAGACATATAAGTATTCATACATGTATGCAAAAGTTATATGCAAGAATAGTTCCCAGTTACTGCTATAAACTATTCGATTATTAAACAGATTAATCAGATTCATCCAACTCTCAGAAGAGAGACAAATCAAACTATGGAAACTCTGAATATACTGGTATTGAAACTGATGGCTCAGGGACACCTTGGGAGGGGAGTAGGCAAACCCACCGCCCTGCTGAACCTTTGGCAGCTGCAAACATATGTGGGGTATATCAGTTTGGGCACTCTAATGTCTTCTAGTGTCTCCAGTTTAGAGAAGACTGATGTCTTCTCAGAGTAAAGGCAAGAAATAAAGGCAAGAAGCACTTCTGTACTTCCAGAATCCCCAAAAGCCACACCCATGACACAGAGCTGCCATCTTGGTTCATGGGCCCAGCTTCAAAGATCCCAGAAGTCCTGAATCATGTGGCTGCATATGCGATTGCGTGACACCTCCATATTTTTTGGTACAAACATGCCAGGAGGAAGGCATCAGATTAGATGTGAAATTGTCATAGAAGCCACATAAGCTGAACAAACCAAAACAACAAAATGCTAAACTAGCAACAAGCTACTGAGTAAACCTTCAGACAATGACTAAATGACCCCAGTGGAAGATAAGACAATTTTCACAAATTATCTTTTAATTAAGTGAATTTCCCCCAATAATTGCATTACCATTTGTAGGTAACAAGCAATATTAAATAATTTATTTGTATTTGTCAGGGGGCAGTCTTGGGGGAGGGTACAAAACTGGAGCCCAGGGTGGAAAGAATGTTACACTGATGTTGGATTAAATGACTGGTATTGAATTAAATGCCAGAAATAAATGTATTATGTGCAACTTTAAAAACCACAGTGCTTAAATAAACTTAAAACAAAATAAAAGTATTAATCTGAGGTATGTCATGCCCTTTAGTCTGTGATCAAATGATCCTACGAAATATTTACCAAGTCTCTATTTGTATATAATGAACATCTGTCTAACCTGCTTTTCTGTACCATTTTTAGGATCCATGTAGGGAACTGGTTCATTTAACGTTCTTGCATTTGTGTTAATAAATTTAGCATAATATATTCGTCCTCTTCTGGCACAAGATTTTGAATACTGTCTGCTCTTTTCAGATTTGTTTTCATATTGTATTTCTTTTTTTTCTCCAGTTTTACCAGAATCTTCTATTTTATGCTGTCTGAAAAACATAATTCAACAGTACATTGGTGATCTCTATGAGTATTTCAGTTGAGTCATGCTTATGTAAATTTTAGATATGTCAAGGATTAGTCAAGAATATTAAGCTTAACTGTCAATACTTCTGTGGTATATGCTAATAAAATTGGAAAGGTATGTAACTGGAGCAAAAGCACAGCAGGTTGGGCATTTGCCTTACACATGACTGACTTGGTTTGGTTCCTGGTATCCCATCTGTGCTCAGGGTAACTCCTGACAGGTCTCAGAGGGAGCCATATGAGGTGTCAGGGATTGAACCCAGGTCAGCCACGTGCAAGACAAGTGCCTTCCCCTCTGTATTTTATGTTCCAGCCCTGGACAAGGTAGTTTTAAAGATTCATCTGGCAAGTTTGTAATAGAAAAAAAATGATACCTATTAGTTATTATCTTGACTTGTTTCAAGGACCAACCTTGTAATTTTCGAAGTTTACTCCTGGCTTGTGGTGCTCTGCAGACATATATGGGCATCCCAGAAATAGAATTTAGATCAGGATATGCAAGGCAAGCTCCTTATATGCTGTACTGACTCTCTGGCCCCTATTATTTATCTTTCTAAGAAAACATCCCTGGAGAAACAATCAGGACAATTCCCTCCATACCAGCAGTTTTTACTTCTAATAACTATACTTGGGCTGGAGATATAGTACAGCAGGTAGGGCGTTTGCCTTGCATATGGCAGACCTGGGTTCAATCCTGTCATCCCATATGGTCCAGAGTTTATCAGGAGTGATTTCTGAGTGCATAGCCAGGAGTAACCCCTGAGAGCCTCTGGGTGGGGCCAAAAAACAAATAATAAATAAATAAATAAATAAATAAAGCTACACTGATATAAAAATTTAAATGATTATTTTAGCAAAGCATGTTTACAAGAAAGTAATTTATAGCTTTTTTCTCCTTTTAAATAATACATGACATTTCAAAATGTGGTATTTTAGATTTTTGTGTATTTGAAAATTTAAGAACAAAATATATATGAATGTGAACACTTTTTTTTACACAGAATCTTATAAATTCAATACCCTGACCCATGGATGAAGATGAGAGAATGTTATTAGAAATTTCTGGAGACAGTAGCTAGTTCTATTTTGCTTTCTATGTGGCCCCTAAAATACAATTCTTAGTTTATGTCCAGCCAGTGAAGTTCCTCCCCTCTGTTGTTTTTCTGTAGACTCCAGAGGGCTCCCCACTATAAATTCCATAAACTCTCTTCCTCCGCTTAGCTGAAAGGTCCTGTGGGGCCCTGAGCATACTCAAGCTTCAAGAGGGCCAGCCTGCCTCCTTTTTGGCTTGTTCCCCACAGAATATTTGTGGGCTCAGCCTGGAGGGCTCTGCCTGGCTTCCCGCACAGCACTCTCTCTTAGTTCACTGTTGTTTTGAAAGCTACCTATTTCCTCTGAGAAGTTTACTGGATTCTCCCTGCCCCAAATGGACTGTTTTAATACTTTATTCATGACTTTCATTGCACTTAGTACAATTTCTAGTTTATATGTCTTGTCACACCCCTTCTTTATTAATTTTTGGTTAGGCACCACCAATGCATTTTACTAATTAGTTCTATTAAAATAATTATAAACGGTTTATTCATGGTGATGGACCCAGCCTCCAAACACAAATCCTGATCTCTGTGATAAATTGATAAATAATATTTATTTATATATTGGTAAATTTTCCAGAATTATTTTTCTCTGGATTTACTTTAACTGTATGTACTCCAGCTCTTACTCCAATATACAATATTCATACCCTTGGATGCTTGTTGTCTACATCCCAACAAAAATTGTCTTTTGCAGGATTTGGAAGAACAGATCACTGGTAAAATGTGAATAACCTCAAAAACGTTTTTTGTCTTACCTTTCCAGATATATACAGATTTAAAGGCCATAACTGATTCCTCTTTGTAGCCTTTAGGCATTTTCCCCTGCTTAAACAGGTGCTGGAATCAACATGTACTTATTTGACAGAAAATAATTGGGAACAGGGAGAGCAATAGTATGAAGGGTGAGGAGATTGTTTACCTTGCACATAGCTATTCCAAATGTGACCCCCAGCACTCTATATGGTCCCCCAAACCACCTGTCTACGGTGATCCTTCAGTACAGAGTCAGAAGTAGGCCTTGAGCATTACAGGCCTCCCCCACCACCACCAAAAGAAAGAAAGAAAGAAAACTTGCCTATCTGTACACCTGTGCATTTACTTAAGTATTTATATTGTGAGAAGCTACAAATCGATGCATTTGCATAAAATATAATTCTGTAATCCTCTCTTCTAGTAGGAAGACAACCAAAAACATTACTGGGCTCTGAAACATGAGAAGAGTTGAAACACTAAGCATCTCACCAGCTCTGCCTCTGAACTGTGGTATGAAGGGCAACATACATTCTTTCCACAAGGCCTTAATGAGTCATGTTTCTAGCACTGTTTGAGGTACTGAGGATCCAGGACTGATTAAAAATAAAAATTTGGGCCCGGAGAGATAGTACAGCGGTGTTTGCCTTGCAAGCAGCCGATCCAGGACCAAAGGTGGTTGGTTCGAATCCCGGTGTCCCATATGGTGCCCCGTGCCTGCCAGGAGCTATTTCTGAGCAGACAGCCAGAAGTAACCCCTGAGCACCGCCGGGTGTGGCCCAAAAATCAAAATAAATAAATAAATAAAAAATAAAAATTTAACACAGCCTGGCCAAAGGCACATGAGAAAATGTTTCACATCACTAATCATCAGGGAGATGCAAAATCAAAATCAAACCACAGAGACTGGCACACATCACAAAGAACAAGATTAACCAGTGCTGGTGCAAATGTAGAGATAAAGGACTCTCATTCACCGCTGGGAGGAATGCAGACTGGTCCAGCCTTTTTGGAAAGCAGTATGGATATTACTAAAAAAAAAAAATACAAAACTAGAAATATGGGGCCGGAGAGATAGCATGGAGGTAAGGCGTTTACCTTTCATGCAGGAGGTCATCGGTTCGAATCCCGGCATCCCATATGGTCCCCCCGTGCCTGCCAGGAGCAATTTCTGAGCACGAAGCCAGGAAAAACCCCTGAGCACTGCCGGGTGTGACCCAAAAACCACAAAAAAAAAAAAAAAAACTAGAAATATGACAGAGCAATACCATTTCTAGGAATAAAGAGGCCCAGAAAAGCCCTCTGCACTCCTATGTTCATCACAGGACTATTCACATAGCCAGAATCTAGAGAAAAATAAAAACATCAAGTACCAGAAAACAGATGAATGGCTAAAGAAACTATGGTACTGTGACACATTGGAATATTACACAGCTGTTTGTTAGGAAAATTGAAGTCATGAAATTTGCTTATACATGAATGGATACAAATATTATTATGCTCAGTGAAATGAGTCAGAGGGAAAGGGATAAACATAGAATAATGGCACTCATATGTTAGATATTTTAAAACATATATAATATGGTAACAGTACCAGAAAACAATAGAGACAAAGCTCTGGGAGGACCAATTCATGGTAGGAAGCTTGCCACAAAGAGTGGGAGAGTGCAGTTAGGGCAGAGAAGGGACCACTATGACCATGAGAGTTGGAAACGATCACTCTGGACAAGAATTGGGTGCTGAAAGGAGGGGAAAGTATTCATTCATGAAACCCTTTAGGTAACAATAGTGCAAACCACAATATCTAAAGGGAATGCAGAAAAAAAGAGAAAGAAGACAGGAAAAATGTTTGCATCAGAGGCAGGCAGTGAAGAAGGGCGGGAGGAAAATTGGGGACACTGATGGAGGGAAAAATGCACTGGTGAAGGGTGTTGGAAACTCTCTGTCTGGCTGAAACTCAGTCATGAACCACTTTGTGTATCTCACATTTTACATTTCACAGACACTTTTGACGGGTCCAGGAGAAGTCCAGGCAACCTAGCAGCAGAAACACGCGGGTATGGGGTGAGAGGAGTGGGTGGAGGACCCCGGGGTGTGCCCAGGAGCCTGGTGCAAGGTGTGCCAGGGAAACGGGGTCCGTGCTGGAGCCCGCGGGGTGCGTTGTGCGGGCAGAACAGGCAGAGGGGACACATCCCAAGCCCGACACTCACTGCTGCGGGTCTTCTCCGTCCATGTGCTGCTGCGGCCCGACCCGAGGGCGTCAAGTTCGGACCCGAGACCGAGCAGGTCGAGCCCGCCGGCAGAGGCGCGCGGACGGTCCACTACTGTGATGCTCGTTGCTAGGCAACAGCATCTTCAGGGCGTTGCTGGGGGCATGGTCTGAGCGCGCAGGCTCAGGGACACACACACACACACACACACACACACACACACACACACACACACATTTAAGCTTGCAATGCTGCTGTTTCCGAGCCTGGCGTGGTTCTGAAGTGCAGGATGGCTGCAGGGAATTTGCACTGCAGGGCCAGACCTGCTTCTGGACACCACCTGGTATTGGACCCCAGGAAGCCCGGCAGTAGCAGGATTCTGAGCATCCTCCTAGCCCAGCCCCGGGGTACCAGGAGGGAGAAGTTGAAGACTTGCATCCACCTTCTGGCTACTGTCTGGAATGTCTTACCTCACTTTGCAATGACTTTCAAATTTCCACCTCCAGCGCCAAATGTCATGGTAAACTGGCATGCATTCCCTTGGATGACAGGAAAAGATTCTTAGTAAATCTTCTCTCTCTCTCTCTGTCTCTCTCTCTCTGTCTCTCTCCTCTCTCTCTCTCCTCTCTCTTCCTCTCTCTCTCCTTCCTTCCCTCCCTCTCTCTCTCTCTCCTTCCCTCCCTCTCTCTTTCTCTCCCTCCCTCCCTCCCTCTCGGATGTGTGAGCCTTTGGAAGCCAGGGTCACAATCAGGGAGGCTGCTACTGTGTTTCCGTTTCCCTTGGTGATTCCCAGTTAAGAGGCAGAGTCCCTGGAGCACTCCCAGGAATGAACTACAAGCACAGGGGCAGGGCTAGCTCCTGAACACCAGAGGGTGTGGGACCCAAAGTCCTTTTAAAATCCAACATTTCATTTTCATTTTTGTTGTAGGTGAATTGACACACTAGAATACTGTTAGCATTTATAGTTTTGATATATAAGTTGTACTCAGCACCACTAGGCCCCTCGGCCACATCAAGTTTCTCTAATTCCTCTTGTCCTGCACCTCAACCTTCACCCTCTACCCTTACCCCGTTGGCAGTCTCAGTTTGGGGATCCCGAGTCAACTTTGTCATCTTTTGGGACTGTTTGCTGTTGTATTTCTCTTTCTGTAGATGTGGTAGACAGACCAGTTGGAATTTAATCCTTTTAATATTTCCCTTGAACAAGATACCCACAGTCCAAATTGTAGCAAAACATCTGATTTCATTTTCCCTTATAGTTGCATAGTTTTTCATTGTGTGTTTATAGCACATTGGTTGGGTTATTTCAACATCTTGGCTATTGTACTTGGAGTTATATGAACACAGCTTTGCCTTGATTGTTTCATGTTCCTGGAGCCGGTGCCACATATTAGAATCACCAGGTCTCTTGGGGCCGGGTAGGTGGCGCTGGAGGTAAGGTGTCTGCCTTGCAAGCGCTAGCTAAGGAAGGACAGCGGTTCGATCCCCCGGCGTCCCATATGGTTCCCCCAAGCCAGGGGCGATTTCTGAGCACATAGCCAGGAGTAACCCCTGAGCATCAAACGGGTGTGGCCCAAAAACCAAAAAAAAAAAAAAAAAAAAAAAGAATTACCAGGTCTCATGAACACTTTGTTCTTGCTTTGTTGAGGAATAGCCTTACTGTTTCTGCAGATGCAGGAGCAGACATTTTCAGGATTCCTTTATACCACAACCCACCAACACTGCAAAACCAGACTGGTAACATCATTCTCCAAACAGACCCACCTAGCAGACTATCACACAAGTCAATGGCACTCCCATCTTTTTTGGGTTTTTATTGTTGTGCAAAATAAAAAAAGGTGGGGCTGGAGAGATAGCATGGAGGTAAGGCATTTGCCTTCCATGCAGAAGGTCATTGGTTCAAATCCCAGCATCCAATATGGTCCCCTGAGCCTGCCAGGAGCAATTTCTGAGTGTGGAGCCAGGAGTAACCCCTGAGCACTGCTGGATGTGACCCCAAAACCAAAATAAATAAATAAATAAAAGGTTGTGCATGGAAGAGGAAGCTAATGCTAAGTCTCTGTGAATTGCCTTCCTCAGGAAGAGGTGGCAGGACAAAAGAGTGAATTTAGTGTCCCTAATGACAGGACAAGGACAGAATGGTCCCTGGGAGTGCTGGCATTCTGGTAATTTAGAAATTAAGATCCCTTAGATCTCCTTTTTTCTGTTCCTCTCCTCAGAATATCAACTTTAGCTAAAAACTTATTCATTTCTTGGATGACTTTATATCAGACACTTCTCTACCACACTGGCAAGGGGCATTTCTGCAAAGGAATGTGAGGCCAACTAAGCCAAGAACACTGCATCTTGCAGAGTCCTGGGGAGGATCCAGGTCACACAGCAAAGAAGGAACAACCCAAGGCTAAGGGTCTATTGGAAGAAGTTTGCAGGCTGGAGGGAATGAAACTTACTACTAGGGAAAAAATGAAAAGTATGTCTGATTGTTTGCTGAGGGGACATTTTCCCCAGAGCCCATGGACAAGAGAACTTAGTGTGAGGCCACTAATGTTTCACATTCCCATCAGGTGTCAAAATCTTATCTTTCAGCCATGCCCCAAACCTTCACTTGTTTATTATTTTGGAATTTTCCTCTAGATATGTGTTTATGAGTGTCTTGTTTCCCAGTCAAATTGTGGGCATCTGAAAAGTAACCAGCTCTTAAAGCCAAAGGACATTAGAATCTGAAAAAGAGTTTTGCACCGATACATTTTTCTTTTGTCATAGCTCAAAGTAACCTTTTCAAATTTAATCCTTCTGGGGCCAGAGTGATAACAACAGCAGTAGGGCAGTAGTTGCCTTGCATGCAGCCAACCATGCATGGACCCAGGTTCTATCCCTGGCATCCCATATGGTTGCCTAAGCCTGCCAGGAGCAATTTCTGAGCTCAGAGCCAGGAGTAACCCCTGAGCGTCACCGGATGTGGCCCAAAAACCAAACCAAACAAACAGTCAAATTTAATCATTCACATATCATATCAAAAACTCAGGTCTCATCTTTGAATAAAAGACAAGTGGTTATTTTTTTAATGTAGCTAACCAGACCTAAGGATTACTAGGAAGAATGCCAATTAGTCCTCAGTCATCATGACAAGCCTGCAGCCATCCCTACATTTACACACTGTTGAATCTGTGAAGTCAGAGGGACTGACAGTTCTGAACAACAAGTTTTCCTATTGCTGATCTTAAAAATAAGGGATGCCCTTCTGTTTTCCAACAATGGCTAAAACAATACAATGAATGTAGCACAGACTTTCGTTTTAAAATGCTAGTTAAGCTCCAGCTTAAACCCCAGAATGCTGATGCCTCAAAAAGATGGTTCGGGCTGCATGTTATAAACGCTGATTGGGCTCAGTAAGCAAAGTTATTGTTGTTAAAGTCAAGCATTTGATATGAAGGAGAGATGGGAAAGGGATCACAAACTGATCAGGTCACAAAGTTGTACTATGAAAAAAAAAAGTTGTACTATAGTCCCTTAATTTTCTAAAAAAACCTCACAGAAATGTTTTATATTTATCTCAGGTTAGGTTCATTTAACTGATTTTATTTTCTACAATATTAAAATAATTTAAAATTATTCTAATTTAAAATGTTTAAATTTTAATAATAATATACTCAGGCATAGTTGTGTCTGTTTATTTATATCAGGGGTCCTCAAACTTTTTAAACAGGGGGCCAGTTCACTGTCCCTCAGACCATTGGAGGGTCTGACTATAGTAAAAACAAAACTTATGAACGAATTCTTATGCACACTGCATATATCTTATTTTGCAATGAAGAAACAAAACAGATACAAATACAATATGTGGCCCACAGGCCATAGTTTGAGAACCACTGATTTATATTATGTAATATAAATTAGACAAATAACTGGAAATTTCAACATTTAACTGGCGTTGATATATTTTATTTGTTTGTTTGTTTTTGGGTCACACCCATCAGCACTCAGGGGTTACTCCTGACTCTACACTCAGAAATTGCCCCCAGCAGGCTCAGGGGACCAAATGAGATGCCAGGATTAGAACCAATGTCCTTCTCCATGCAAGGCAAACAAACGTCTTACTGCTGTGCTTTCTCTCTGGCTCCTGGTGTTGATATTTTTTAAGTGACCCATTCTACTAGATCCGCCACACAACAGACAAATTACTGTTGTAAAAAAGTGACTGATTGTATTTTAACACAATAACTTGAAAATGATTTCGATAAATCAGATTTCCATGGCAAAACTTTGTTGATAACTTATTTCCTAATTTTAGACTACTGAGTTGAATTCTAAATAAAAAATAGACATTACCATTTCAAATTTAGATCTTAGAAACTGAGTTATATGTTTTATCTAGTAAGTTTTCCCCCTTTTTAAAGGAATACATGCTTGCTAAAGAAATACATACATAAAGCCAAAAAAATGTTTTTGGAACTACAACTGGCCATACTCAGGTTACTCTAGCTCTACACTCAGAGGGGAGCTGATGGGGAGGAATATGGAATATTGGAGACAGAACTTGGTCAGCTGCCGCTCTATCTGGCCCTAAAACAACATTAAGTAATATAAATTTTAATCAAACAACCTTTTGATAGTTAGAGACAAACATTTTGCAATTCCAGTGACTGTCTTCTCCCCCATCTCTCTGTGCCCTGTCCTGTCATCTGTCTTTACCCACATGCGTGTGTGTCGCCTGTCTTGCAGAGGCATTTTCAAACCTCCGCCAGTTCTCCATAATCCTGGTTATGGTTGTGGTTGTGATGACTGGAAATGACACCCGAGTTGCAGAGCTTGACCATGTCCTAATTTGTGCTGCAGACAGAAAGACAAGTAGCTGTCTGGCAGGCAGGAGGCACAAGAGGACTGGGGCCCATAGTGGGAACTTCCAGAGCCTGAGTCAGCCCAGGCCCAGACCACATCCATCTACCTGTGTACTTTTTTCATTCTCCATGTATTTTCTCCAATGACTCACTGGACTCTTTCGAGGGATCAATCACCCTTCACCCCATGCTGTTGAAGAGATAAACTGATGTTTCTGGGAAATGTTTTTAATAAAGGTATGCAGCTTCCTGGAGTCTAAAGGACGTCTACCTGTCTATCTGTCCATCCTTTCTATCTTCTCTCTTTCCTTCCTATTTTTCCTCCTTCCTTCTTTTCTTCCCTCCTTCCCTCCTTGCCTCTTTTCCTTCCTTCCTTCCCTCCTTCCTTCCTTCTTTCCATCCTTCCCTCTTCCTTTCTTCCTGACCTCCTCCCTCTTTCCTTTCCTCCCTCCCTAATTTCTTTCCTCCCCCTCTTCCTTCCTCCGTCCTTCCTATCTTATTTTTCCCTTTTTTTTTATTTCTTTCTCACTAATGCATTTTGGGTTGCACCTGGCTATGTGCAGGGATAATTTCTGGGTACTCAGAGGACCATCTGCACTGCTGGGGATTCCAACTTGGGTTGGCCATACACTTTTCCCACTGTACTATCTTTCAGGCCTGAAAACATGCTTTGCAGGTAAGAGCCCAGTTCCAATCCCCATCATCTCATGGTCCCATAAGCATTGCTAGGAGTGCCCCTAAAATAAAAACAACAAAACAAGCCTCACTGGGGCGGATCTATCCTAACCAGCAGTCTTACTATGAGATTTCTTGACTTAATGATTTTGGGGGTACCTCCCAAGTGGTTCCCAGGAGGACTGGACTTCACTAGAAGTTCTATAAAAAAGCAAAGAGATAGCATAGTGGTAGGGCATTTGCCTAGCATGCGGCCAACCTGGGAAAGACCTGGTTCAATTCCCAGCATCCCATATTGTCCCCCAGCCTGCCAGGGGCGATTTCTGAGTGCAGAGCCAGGAGTAACCACACTGGGTGTGGCCCAAAAACCAATCAATTAATAAATAAAAATAAAGTTAAAAAATTTAATGTGGAAGGACCCGAGAATATGCACGTTGCTCAGGCCCTGTGATCTTCCTTGCTCACTGATTCTGTGTAGTCTTTGATTCACTGAGCTCAGAGTGATCCCCTAGAGAAAACCTTCAAGTCAGCAGTCAGCCTTTGTCCATATCCTTTTTCCAATTCTAATCATGCAGAGAGCAAGGCCTGTTTTTTTTTTTTAAATCATGAAATATAAATTTATTTCACTGATAAAATGGTGGTTCCCAGCCAATATTTCTAAAATAGTTCAAGAAGGATGGAGACAGAATGTCAAGGAAGACCAAAGCTCCAAGAACTCCATTCCTATGGGGTTTTCTGCTTTTTGGTTCTACATGAAATTTTGTCTCCTTGAAAAATTCCACTGTGATAAAGCATTTGGAAAGCATCAAATGATCACATCCATATGGTTCAGAAGTGAACCTTCCTCTGAAAATATCCTATTGCTTGATTATTTCCATGTGAAATCTCCAAATGATCAACTGCACAGAGGGTAGCATATTTTAGACTCTGTTTCTTTTCTCACATGGTGAAGAGTTGATATGAATCTCGCTGCTCAGTTCAGAATAATGCAGGAGCTACAAATAAAATACTGAATCATGATTCCACCTCACCAAAATTAAAAGAATTATTCCCTTGGGGGAGCAGGATGTAGTGCAGTAATAGACTGTATATGTATGGGGTCCTGCATCTGATCCTAGTGTCCCCCAAGATTCTTGTTTGATTATCATATGACCCAATGTCAGTAAAGACCTTTTCAGAAGATTTTAGAATTCAGTTCAGACAACAACACATAAAAATAATTTTAAATTAATTTTATTTTATATCTAGCCAATGAACATGTTATAATATCAATGATTCTATAAGACAAAATATATGCAACTCAATACTTGGATGACATTTTAATTTTAGATTGCTAACTCTTTGCTCATTAAGTCCTAGAATAAAGTTCTTTCTGACAGACACTTTTAGTAACATAATGTAGCTTTCAGAACAGAAAGTGTCTTTTTTTCCATCTTCTACTAAGTTGCCAGAATATACTGATTTATCAAATCTATACTAATTTAAAATGATGGCAATTTTGTAGATAAGCATTATAATGGTTACTTCTCTTCTATTAGTGTCGAATACTAAAATTAGAGTATTCAAGTTTGGAGATGGTTTTTTCATCAGAAAAGTCTGCACGGTCAATGCGAGAACTAGGACTCCCAACTTTGCTCAGCCATGTCTTCCTGTAAAATAAAAGATAGAAAAGAAATTAGTTTATAGAGTATTTGTGGACTAGCTTAAGTGTTTTTGGAATAAGGGGACTGGAGAGAGAATGGAAGGCAGGTGCTTGCCCTGAACACAATCAATTGGGGTTTAAGCCCTGCCAGCAGCAATCTGTGAATACTGATGGGTGTGGCAAAAAAATCATTTAATTCTAAGAAAACTAGAGCTTTTCAGCTTTTCACTTTCCCCCTTCTTAAAACATTGTCATTTTTTCTAGTTCTTGTATATAAAAGAACAAAATATTTGTATAAAGAGGCTAATAAATAAAAAGAATTAATATTTGTCTTTATTCAGAAATATATGGAGTGGAAGTACAAAATATGAAATAGATGTTTTCATAGGCATTAGATGAATATCTTTTCTTAACTAAGTATCCTTTGTTACCACATATGTTTTTCTTAATTTATTAGTAATATCCCTGTCTAACTTGTGTATTTTTGTTTTTGTTCTTTTTGGAGTTTTTTTGTTTTTGTTTTGTTTTGAATTGGGGTTTTGTTGGTTTTGGGCCACACCCAATTGTGTTCAGCTGTTACTCCTGGCTCTGCACTCAGGAATTACTCCTGGTGGTGCTAGAGAGACTATTTGGGATGCAGGGATCAAACCTGGGTCAGCTGTGTGCAAGGCAAACACCCTCCCCACTGTGCTATCACTCTTGCCCCAGAGGTGTTTTTTTTGTTTTTTTTTTAGGTCACACCTGGTGATGCTCAGGGGTTACTCCTGGCTCTACATTCAGGAATCACTCCTGGTAGTGCTCAAGGAATGCAGGGATCAAACGAGTTAATCAAATACAAAGCAAGTGCCTTAATTGTGTATTATCACTCTGGCCCCATCACTTACGCATTTCTGAACTCACATGAGATGCTTCCTATGTAAATCAGGTCTATTGTTGACACCGTAAACAACACTGCAGAGGATTTTTTCAGAATCTTTTTTATCTACTAATAATCAGTTGAATACTAAGCCTCATGACTAATCTGTTTTATACAGATGTTGGCTGTTATCTCAATGATTCTTTTTCTTCATTTCTCCAAAGTTATGTGTATATCTGGGTATTAGCATATGTAGTCATCTCACAACTGTCAATTACAATGTTAGATGGAGTAAAGATATAACTATCAAGAGTATATGTGGCTGGAGCAATACCACAGCGGGTAGGGTGTTTGCCTTGCTCACAGCCAACCTGGGTTTGATTCCCAGCATCCCATAGGGATGTATGCGTGTGTGTGTGTGTGTGTGTGTGTGTGTGTGTGTGTGTGTGTGTGTGTGTGTGTGATTTTACCAAACACAACTATTACTCTATACCAAATCCATGTACATGGCCCAAGTCTTTTTCTAGCCAGTTCCAAACTATTTCATTATCATAGCTTTAGGACGTATGTCCATGTCCAGAAATCCTACCTGGTTCCCATTCATTATTTTATTTCTTTTTTAAAATGTTCCCCACTGTTGTTGAGATGACCAGGGGGTTTGTATTTGCCGTGCCAAGGAACCAACTCAGCCACACAGTCTGTCCCCTGAGCTGAATCCCAGGCCCCCCTTACACTTCTATTTCTAAATGTCCTGATTTGACTCTAGCAGTCAACACTCAATTTTAGAATAGTTTTGCTCAGTTCCTTGAAATCCCTTTTTAAATGTTAACATTTGCAAGGACTGACATTAAATCTTGTCGTCAAAAGCAACCATTTTCTATTTTTTGTTGATGTTTCTATCCTCATTAAACTTTGAATTTAACTATCAGGAAATGGGGGCAATAGAGAGAGTGCAAGAATGACGCCATGTGAGCTGCATGTTATCCTTTTGGTTCAGTCTCTGGATTCTTGCACTGCTTGGGAACATTTCCCAATACAAAAAGTGAATATTTCTTGATAAGCTTATAGTGCAATTTGTTCTAATAATTTTATTATTATGGGGGTGGTGATGCTCAGGGGATCGTATGTTGGGCCAACACCAAACTGAGGCCACACATAAGGTCCAATGCCTTGACCTCTGTACTGTCTCCCTGGTCCCTGTTCAAGTTGCTTAAACAAAGTGCTTTATAATATGTGTTCAAACTGTATGTGAGAAACTAGGGATTTTCAATAATATTGTAGTCAGAGACCTACAGAATTGCCTTAGTAATGTCAGATTCTTCTTTAAAATGGAATTCCTGGTTAAACTATTCATATATCTTTTTGAATTCCATTAATTCTCAGTCTTATTACTGAGAGTATCATTTCCTGTGACTCTTTATCTTAGGCTATCTAGCCACATTTTGGTTACTTACAGGTGTTTCAAAAGATTGCTACATTATTTATGAAGAGAAAGAAACACAAGCAAACAATATTTATCCAGTCATGAGGCCAGTGCATTTACCTATAAGTTTAGCAGACTCAATAAATACAGATGAGTAGAATGGTGAATTATATTTCCTTGAAAGAAACAGAAACCTAATATTTCTGCTGTAAATCTGTTTTGTGTGCATGTACCAGGTATTTTAATTTAAGAAACATAATCCTGCTAAAGGCTTTCAAAAACAAAAATTAGAAGATTTAATTAATAAAAATAAAATTTTAAAAAAAACTGGAGGATTCTATAGGCAAGCTATATTACTTGATGTCCTCCCTTCATTTTTTTGGTAGATGCTTCATGCAGCGATTTTAAAAATGAAACTAGTGTCTAAGAAGGCCTATTTTGTTCCTTTACACTAAGCTGGGTGCCTTTAACAATTATAAAGTAATAATATAGGAATTCTATCCTGGCTGCATTACCCCATGTCTGAGGATCATGCACAGCTGTAAAAACAATTGTCTATAAAATTAAAGGGTTGTGATCTTGCATGGATTACTGTGAAGCCTTTTTCTGGCCTTCTTGGCATTAAACACACACACACACACACATTGCTAATGACCAAAGGGGGGGAAATCATTAAGAAATTAACTATTCTGTTGTCTATTCCTTTTCAAGCACTCACCACTAGAGGTGTCCCAGGACCCTCACTGCCCTCTCTGGGATTATTCCCTACAGATGGCTCATATTTACCATTTAGTCCCCCTAAAGGCCACACATTTATGGCCTGGGTAGTCAGCATGGAGGCCAGATGAGACCCTCCCTTCCCAATGATCCTTCTCAGAAGACCCCAAAGAGGGTCTCAGCATCATGACAGTGATAGCTTAGAATGATGGCTGCCTTGGGACTGGTTCTTAGGCCTCCATGTTAGAAGCCAGTTTCTAAGCAGGTTGGGTTGGTCACACTTCTACTGTATCCCCAACATCTGATAGGACAAGACTGTTTATATATGTCTTTAAACCCTACCCTATCAGGGGTAGCTAGGCATGTGGCACCCACTGAACTTTGAGTTTCTCATGTGCTAGTTGCCCTTTGAGTCACTGCCCTGGCTGGTACAGACTGCGTTTCCACTATATGACACATCTCTGTCACCATCACCTTACAGGACCGGCAGAGGCCCAGGCTCAGAAAGGAGGCCTGACCATGGCCCGTTGGCTGACTTTAAGCAAGATGAAGCTTCCATCTGAAGATCCCTTTGGAAAGGACATGGTTGCTCTTTTGACAGCGAGTAAGCAACTATTTTAGTCACAGTAGCTGCCATGAATAACAAGGTCAGGGCTTGATTCTTGATATAGAGGAACCTACAGGTACGACATTATGACTGGAATCCCAGCATCCTGTGAAAACCTACTTTACTATGAAACCAATTCACTTATTCTTGCTAGTCTTAAATTTTACTTAGACCTTACTTATGTTTATTTCCCAGTGGAAAAACACACAGTGGCTGGCTCTGTCCTGAGCCCTGAGTAAGTAGGAAGGCGCCACAGGAAGGCCTGGTCCATTTGCCAGCCTCACGACAGGACAAATTCAGGCACATTATGATTCAGTGAATAAAAATGTTATAGGCAGGGATGGGAGCAATAGCACAGCAGATAAGATGTTTGTCTTGCATGTGGCTGACCTGGGACTGACCCGCCAGGTTCGATCCATGGCATCCCATAAAGTCCCCCAAACTTGCAAGGAGTGATTTCTGAACACAGACAGGAGTAAACCCTTGAGTACTGTCGAGTGTGGCCCAAAAGAAATAAAATGTTACAGGCAGTTTTCTTGGTATACCACAATGTTCAGACACTTGCAGTTAGCTAGATTTGATTAAGGATGTAAGGTTTGTAAAGTTTTGTTAGACCCCAGACCCTGAAGACCCCAAACCCTGAAGATCTAACTCACCTTAAGGAACAACAAGCCTGAAGCAGCTTATTCACCCTTTCCCCCTCGCTGCTCAGATTCTGCTCCCCCTCGCATTCCCAGGCCAACCAAGGCCTCCTTGTTATGAAGCCCATTCTGCTTTTTCAGCCCAAATGGCATCATACCAGATAAAGAGGGGAGGGCAGGAGTGAGGTCATCTGTGAGACGTGAGACCCCTGTGTAAGGGATGGATGCCAGGAATAAAAATGAAAATTGAACCAATCATGTACACAGTGCAAGTTAAATTGTTTTCATTAACCAATGAAATACTTATTCTGCTGAGGCCTGTTAACTCCATATAGCCTGCCTCAGCTAGTTGGAATAAATTCCCTTTCGCATTTTACATTATCAGAGATGGGCTTTGACTCTCAGTGCTGGTCAGGTTGTCTGCTTGGACCCTAACAGTTTAAAGAAGAATCTTTTCTTTCCAAAATAATCAGACATGGCAGTTTCGTGCTTATAGCAAAACTGAAGTGTGTCTCTGAAGCGGGGTGGTGGTAGAATCACCCCATCTGCACCTTAAGTTCCTTTGTGCAACCCCCAAATCTCAGACAAACTTAGATTATTAGGGTAGTTTCAACCTGGTACTAAACAAGAGATGGGGAAGAATTCTTCATACAGAGAAGCAAGAGTTGGCGCTGGGTTATCTTTTCCGTAAGGCCAGTCTGTTAACCTTCTCTCCAAAATGGAGCAAGCACCAGGTAATATTCAAAATCCTGTTTACCTAGCATCCTCTTCTGCAACAAAGAAATGAAAGGAAAGCACTAGAAAGTCAATATCATTAATAATACATAGCAGTTATATTTCCGGAGGCTTTGGGGGGGGCACAGTCCTTCAGATATCTCTGTAGCAACAGCATAAAATATAGACTGTAGTGAGAAAGCCAAGAGCTCAGAAAGCAGCTAATGAATTAAAAGCTGGTGTGTGCTGGGCAATACTGAGTGACCTTCCATTCCAGGCTTTTAAATGAACATTAATAATAAAAGGCCACAACATCATATTTTCACTTTGATCATTTTTTAGCAAGTTATTCGGTTACATGTGGAGAAAATACCAAACAGAACCTTGTTATTAATATAAGCACTGAAATGGTGTTTTGACATACTGTCTAAAATGTCTAAGAAATATTGCCTTGTGATGAGTGAAAAGTTCATAGAGTATATAGGGAACCCTAGGATATCCGTGATTAACCTAATTAGCCTCCTCACCTTTTTGGGGGAGGGGAGTTGGGACCTCATTCATTGACGCTCAGGGGTTACTCCTGACTCTGCGCTCAGAAATGGTAGGCTTGGAGGACCATATGGGATGCCAGGTATCAAACCCAGGTACATCCTGGGTCAGCTACATGCAAGGAAATACCCTCCACTGTGCTATCACTCGGCCCAAAACTCCTCACCTTTAAAATGATGATAATAAGTATCTAAAAGGAAGAAACAGAGAGAAGAAAAAGAGAGAAAATTGTCTTTCCCAGAAGCAGGCAGTGGGGAGGGCAGGAGGGAAAGTGGAGACGTTGGTGGTGGTAAAAGTGCACTGGTGAAGGATGTTGGTCATTGTATGACTGAAACTTTAATCATGAGCAACTTTGCAACTGTGAAATTAAAAAAACAAAACCAACTGTATTATTAACAAACTTATATCCAAGTTGTTGAAATAAAGTAATTAATTAAAAAACTGTATTCTGAACAACCTTATAATCTCGTTTAAATAAAGTAATTAAAATTTGTTTATTAACATCTTTATTTAAGCACCATGGTTACAAAAATGTTTGTAGTTGGATTTCAGACATAAAAATGTACACCCCCCCTTCACCAGTGCAACCTTCTCACTACCAATGATTAATAAAATAATTTTTTTAAATGCTGATAATAAATAAATAATAAATAAATTCAGATAAATGAAAGGATTAAAGAAAAGGTTGAGTATGGGCCCGGAGAGATAGCATAGCGGTGTTTGCCTTGCAAGCAGCCGATCCAGGACCAAAGGTGGTTGGTTCGAATCCCGGTGTCCCATATGGTCCCCCGTGCCTGCCAGGAGCGATTTCTGAGCAGACAGCCAGGAGTAACCCCTGAGCACCGCCGGGTGTGACCCAAAAACCAAAAAAAAAAAAAAACAAGAAAAGGTTGAGTCACCCACTGCAAACACCAAAGAAGGCCTGTACCAGTGGGAATCGGCAGGAGTGGCCCCGCCACAGGTGTGGGCACCATTGAGTTAACCCAGCTGTCCATGGTCACATGATTCATACAATTCCATGGAAAGAACTGGTATTGGAAAAGATGCTTCTCTGCCACAGCAAGAAATAGCACATTATGCATCTCTTCAGTTGGGTGCAAGCCCTTTGGGAAGCTGTGGGTTATGCCCAGAATTCTGAGAACCAGCCAACTGAACCAAAGGCAGAAGTCATATATATATATATATATATATATATATATATATATATATACACATGTACATATATACATATACACGTATACAGTATGTATATATATCCAAATGCCATGGAAATTAGATTGACAAAGAGGCAGGTTCCCCACCCCCATCTACATCATGGCAAAGGTACATGGAATCATTCAATCTTTTCTAACTGGCCATGTGGGGTGATTTATTCAGTTCTGGGTTATTCACAGGCCAAATCAGAATGTATCACCTTCCTCTGTTGTTAGAAAGCTTAAGTGAGGACTCATCCCTATTACCTGCATTACTTTCCTCCTCTGACTGTGCTCACAGGGCTCTTAAATGAGAAATTTACTGAACAGGCCATGAGGTGGAGTGGGGACCTGGTCCAGTGAGTAGAGGGGGTCTTTGCTGGCTCAATTTTGATCCCTGAGACTGCATATGGTCCTCTGAGTACCATTGGGTGTGGCCCTTAAATAAAACATAAACAACAACAAAAAAGATGAAGGGAAAGATTTTTGGTAAAATGTTGAATAGTATATAGCTAATAGTAAAATGTTTTAGCTATGTTGTCTGTCAGGGTACAGGAATAGTAGGCAATGAAAAACACCTTTCTTTTTCCTATACATGGATGTACATGGAATCTATTATGCTGAGTGAAATAAGACAGAGAGAGAGAGAGAGAGAGAGAGAGAGAGAGAGAGAGAGACGCAGAATGGTCTCACTCATCTATGGGTTTTAAGAAAAATGAAAGACATTTCTCAACAATTTTCAGAGACCAAAGAGAGGAAGGCTGGACGTTACAGCCCACTTCATGAACCACACCACAAAGAGTGATGAGTTTAGTTAGAAAAGTAACTACACTGCGAGCTATCCTAACAATGAGACTATATGAAGAAAATAGAAAGCCTGTCTAGAGTACAGGTGGGGGCAGGGAGGGGAGGAAGGATATTTGGGACATTGGTGATGGGAATGTTGCACTGGTGATGGGGGAGGTATCATCTTATATAAAACCAACCACAATCATGTTTGTAACCAAGGTGTTTAAATAAAAAATATTAAAAAGAAAGAAAAACACCTTTCTATTTTACAATAGAATTGAATATAAGTTGTAGACACCCAGGCATGAGTGTGAAGTGTATATATGTATGAATAAATAAAGTCAGTAATGCCGACTTGATTTGCCAATAGATCACACTAAAATTCTATAGGGCAACACTAAACTACAGAACTCTAATGTGAGTCTCAGACATGACTTAAAATTTTCTGGTAGACACAATTAAAACAGGAAAAATAAGGTATATTTTAAATTTCATCTCACCTATATAACTGAACAGTGTATAGCTATATTTTATATTGTAAGTATTTAATTAATTATAACATTTTTATGATTGGCTATTTGAGATGTTCATTTTTTTTTTGCATATCACACATCTCAATTCAAATTTACCACAAGTGCTCAATAAGCATTTTCAGTAAGCAGCTCCATATGCTCTGTTTGGGCAATAAATAATTTATTTTTTATTCTTCAAATTATCACTTTTTCTTCAGGATTAAAAAAAAATAAAATACTAAAAAAATAATTTACTTTGTTATGGACAAGAGATTTTAAGTTATTTACCTGGTTATAGAAACATTTCTCCTACTAAAATAGCCCCACATTGATATGAAATCAAAAGTGCATACATCTATGAGAATTTCCCTAGACAAAATCTAGAATGTTCCAGAAGGAAACCTTCTAATCTTCCTGATTCACTTCTGAGCCTTGGACTTTTTTTGATCAGTCTATTGGGAACCGGGAGGTTGTAACCCTACCCACTTTTGCACACACTTTTGATGTATACTGGGCTCTTATACCAAACCAGCTAAACAAACGACTCAGGTACTGTTTGCCTCTCCCATACTTCTTTCCAATTCAGATTCAAATTTTAAAGACTTCTGTTTGCTCTTTTTGTTTTTTATTCCCCTTATTTCAATAGAATTTATTTGAAAATTTTTATCCTGCACACTTGAGATTTTAGCAGCCAGAGAGTCCGAGAAACATCACTCCACCATCTCCTGAATTTGCAGTGAAGGCAGGGCACCAGGAAGACCTGGGATAGAGGGTGAGTAGCCCAGTCAACCAGGTTCATCACAGCTACATTTCAGTTAAGACCAAGAACTTTGCAAGCATCTACACTATGGGAAGTAAAAGATTAGAAATATTCTTACCACTGTGTGTAGTGGCAACACTTTTCTCAATTCTTCAAGAGCTCTATAGAGTCCTCTATGTGAGAAAAAAAATTCCAAGGAACACTAGCAATGAAGAATCAGGTGAAAAAAAGATACAGGGAGCAGGTAAAAGTGAATCACCTGAAAAGAGTTAACCAGGAGGAAGTGTGGTCTCGGGAAAACTTGAGGTAGAGGATTTTGAAAAAGGAGACAGCGTTACAATGATCAATGATGCAGAAAGTCAAGGCAAATAAGAACCAGGAAGTGCCTTGTGCCTCTTCACAAGATCTACTACAGTGACGTTACGTGGTGGGGTGCAAGTCAGACTGGAATGGTATAAAGAGGGAGGAGGAAGTGAAGAGACCAAGACAGCAAGACTAGCTCAAACTTTTGAACTGTCTAATCTGTCAAGGAGCAAGCCAGAGGCACAGAGCAGCTTTCTATGCCGTGAAGATTCTGGTTTTGGCAAGCTGAACCAGCCTACATTTTGAGTCCTGCAATCTCCCAATATTTACGAGCACATTGTCTCAGATGAAAAATAGTAAAAGATTCAGCAAGGATATAATCAAGGACGTTTTCTCGTTGGGCGATGCTACATTTAAGTACTACAAGAGCCAAATGAGAAGAGAGTTGGCTGGACTCCCCTGTTTTCATCGCACATCATGACCTCGCTCTACGTTTCCCTCAAAGGCTCATAAGCAAATTGAGTTTTTGGGGTGATGCCATAAGCTGGGAAAGGGACACTGCATTGCTTAGAGCCAAACTGTGACCCACCCAGAAGAGAGGTCATTATTTAGGTATTTTTTCCAGCTTTGTTCCTGGCTCTAGTTTATGGTCCCACCCTTGTTTTGAATTCTTTTTTAGTCTCTTGTTTATTTCCTTATAGATTATTTAAAGCCATAAAGGTAATAAAGGGAGAGATAAAATAGTCTTTTATATATATATAGTTTCTTCGAGTTATCAGGGGAACGTTGAGATTTCTTTATGGAGCTTTGTTCTAAAACCGATTTTGTTAAATAATTTTTTTATTAGATAAGGCATGTGCTGTCCAGAGGTTCCAGCAGTATGCCTCGCAGACAGCTGTCTCCATGGTGTCATCCAGTGGAGAAGGATTCCAAGCCCTGGAATCTTTCAGAACTGAGCTCTCAGTTGTAGTCATCAGTCAAGGGAGGCTTGGGGCCAGATCCAGCTGGATCTGGGTCCAGAGAGGATCAGAACTTCCCTGTGCTTCGATGAGCTTCCCAGAAGGCAACCCAGAGGATGGAAACCTCAGCGAGACAGACAAAGAGACAGAGATGAACATGGGTGGAGTCTAAGCCAAATCCAGGTTTTGTCTCCTGGACAATTTCCTTGACCAAAATTTGTGCAGAACTGAATTAGAAGAAAATAGCTCAAAGGCAGAATGCATGAACAGTAAAAGATAATAAAATAAAAACCCCAAACTGGAGATTCAATAGTTGAAAAATTAGAAACAAAAATTAAGTTTTAAGAAAAAGGAAACTTTTTGGGGTGTGTTTTAAAGGGACTGCCTGACAGAGCATATTGAATTACTAGTTTTTCAACCTAATTATGGGCACTTTCAGAAGGTGTTTAAATACCACACAAACTCAAATTATGAAATCATTAAGGATAAATCTCCTGATTGAGGAAGTGATTTATCTTTTGAAACATCAAAGGTTTTGCTATTTTTAAGGTCTTCCTGTTCCTCCAGGAAATTGTTTTATCTGTGAATCCAAGTATGGGATTCAACTCATAGGGAGGATCATGACAGGATGTAGAATCCCATTGGGATGTTTCCTGAGTAATCAGCTGCAAAGGGAATTTGTATGTTATACTTGACTTTCACTTTGTGCTATATGCTAAAAAATTAGAGTCATATAAAGTATTGGAGAAAATAACTATTTCCCACTGAAGTATTTTTTTCCCTTCATACTCATAAAAACACATGCCAGCTTATTCTTTTTTAGGGATTCCACACCCCGCTGTGCTCTGGGCTTACTCATGGTTTTATACTCAGTGATTACTCCTAAGGGCCATAACGATCCTGGGTTAAGTGCATGCAAAGCAAGTGCTCTATCGGCTGTACTATTAGTCCAGCCTCATTAGTATATTCTTTTACAAAAATTAAGTATAATGCGAAGAAAAATTGATATTTTCTTAATATAAATATTTTTTCATGTAGTAAATAAGTCATTGCTAAAAATCCCAACCATGTTTGCCTAAACTTGGAAAAGTAATATTATATCTATTGTACCTTAATAACATAAAATTTAATAGTATATGCTTATTGGCTCAACAAAATGAAATCATCCAGTTTCTATATAGTAGTTGGTGACCAAGTGAAAAAGATATTATAAGCTCAAAGGACTGGAAGAAATGTAGTGAAAAAGGTTGAGATATACAATGATTCCTCTTTATGTAAAAATTTTATAACATGTTTGTACTAACTATAAGATAGACTGCATCTCTCTGACACCACAAATAAAATGATCAAAGAATGGGTAGCATCAAAATGCAATTATACCTCCCTATTTTGATTTGAAAGCTATTTATATTGTGGATGAGAGTCATATCAGTCCAAACTAGAGATATAAACTCAAACTCACAAGAGTAATATGCTTGCATGTGAGTAGAATCCAGTATTGAAACTTCAGATTTTGGGATTGGGTGGGGGTGAGGAGATGCTCCCCATCATTGCATGGGTGCCTTAGGGCCACTCCCACCAATCTTTAGGCCAACATTGGCCACCAGGGCTATGCCTGGCAGTGTTTTGGGGTCATACGCTGCCATCAATGAAGTTTAAGCCCCCACATGCCAAGCACTCAATCTGATTTTGGGGGTCATCTCCCACCCAGAGATTAGATTTTCAATTAGAAAACATGATACTGAAGCCAAAAGATAGGCCCCTTGGTAGAAATGGTAGAAACAAACTTTAATGCCCATCATCCAACTGAAGTCTGATACTTGAGCACCTTTTCTAGTTGGCCCCTAATTCTCAATCCCTGCCATAGCTAAAGTTGCTGAAAAGAAAAAAACTCTCTGGTCATTCTTCAAGGATTCCTTGAAGCATCAGGACATTGGTACAGATGTTATCAGCCCTCAAAGTCTGGGAAATTGATCTTAAACGCTTTCTCTGAAAAGAGCAAATGTAGGGGAACCGACCCAGGCTCACTGAATACTTGGGGGAATCAATTTATAGGACAGAATATCATGCATTCATTTACTTTGGTTTTGTGTTGGTCAAATATCAGATCACTTAAGATTTCACTGATTTAAAGTATTTTCTGCCTCAGGAAGCTAATGAAACAGAACCACATTAGGTTGTTTTTTTCCCCACCCCTCCACCTTGGTTCGGGCCAAACACTGAAACAACCTCTTCTACTTTGATCAGGGGCCTCAAGGATGCTGTTGAGGGCTGCTTCTTGGAGTCCCGTAGCCTGGACAGTGCCCTGTGCATGTGGCAATGCGACCCCTCTCCAAGGGCCTGCGGCTGAAGGCGCCCACCAGCTGGAGGGTCAATGTGCTGCAGGCAGATGAGGGGACCCCGGGGTGCTGAACCGAGGCCAAGTAGGAGGCCCAGACCATCTGGGGGAGAGAGAGGGCAATGCCGGCCCTGAAAAGCAGCAGGGGAAAGTGAAGCACTCTCGGCTGGCTCAGCATCTTTTCAGCAAAGAAGGCAACTTCCACCACCTCACCTCCAAGTCTTCACAAGAAGACATATGTCTTGATCACTGGTTTTGCTTCTGGAATCTTCCACCTCCACGAGCTCCCCGAAGTCAACCTCATCCACTCCCTGGACATCTCTGACCAGAGCATCATTCATCATTTCTTCAGTGGCCATCAAGAGCTCTGGGGACTGGATGGCCTTCTCATCGCTCCCTTAGGCATCGCTGGCCAGCCAGCACAGAGTTGGCCATCTCCTTTACTCCCTGGACATGCAGCTGCTCCTTGGTCCTTCCCTGCTGGATGCCATTATGGGTGCAGAAGGACCTCGGGTGCCTCTTTATGAGGACCCTGCCCTTGGCTCTGTGGCTCAACCAGAAGCCACTGGGCAGGAAGCCCTGGAGGCGGTTTCCGCAGGTGAGATCCAGGTTGTTGCTTTGCCTCCCATCCCCCTGAGCTGTATGTGGAAAAGGTTCTGGGCTTTTTGGCGGCCTTCCTGAAGGAGACACACTACCTGGAGTTCTTCTTATCTGCTCTGGATGCAGAAACTACTGCTACTGCTGCATGGCACGAAGCTCAAGGCCAGGGCTGGACGCCGCTGCTGGCCTACTATGCAATTCCTGCACAAAGACCTCCAGAAGTATCTGGACAGTCTCCAAATTTGGGGGCTGGGACCCTTACAACTTCTGCTCTATGCTGGCCCAGTCACAGCAGTGTGGCTTGAAGTGCCCCTTGGAGGAGCCAGCGGGCAATGGGGAGGAGATGGAGAAGGTGGAGAAAGATGTCTCCAGAGATCGGGGCTGATGGGGACAGTGAGAATGCTGCTGGCATAACGCACATGGTGATCCCAATTCCTGGGCAGAGGCAGCAGGGCAGCTGGCCCAGACACTGGTTGTAGGAAGCAGTGGCCTCAGCATGGGCCTGCCCTGAGCCGATAGCAGGACAGGCAGGCATCCTCGCACAAAGGACTGAACGGGTTCTTTGCAAAGCAAATAAAAGGCATTTCAGGAAGGTCCCAGCTCGGTGCTGAGCTAACCCTCAGACACCTGTGATATGGTGCCTGTGCAACAAGTCACCCACATATCCCCTGAATGTCCCTTTCACGGACTCTTTATTTACTCATCCTCTCCCTCCCTTTCCTCAGAACCTTCAAATAAAACCTGTTTTCCATTCCCCCCCCCAAAAAAAAACCAAAATAAATAGAATAAGCTGAAGATGTTGATAATTCATGTCAATGGAGTAATGATGCTCCAGCAGCAAACACGGTGAAAGTGATGACTCGGAAAATGTCCATTTTCCTGTTCATGTCCATGTGCTTCTTCAAACTATATGCAAAGCTCAAGGCTCAAACAGTGTCATTCTGCATACTAGAAGAGATTAGGGCAACACCTAGTAAGGAGAGCGCACCTTGGACCCATCAGCTATAGAAGACAGCTGAGAAGGGAGACTGCCTCCAACAGGGACCCTCAAACACAGCTGCCTCACTAACTGGGAATCCTCAGGGATCTCTTTCTGTGGACTGGCAGCTCTGGCATGGAACATTGGAGCAGCCAAACTTCTTACACATTATTGCTTAGAGACCCATATGAGAGAGCGAGACAGAAAGGAAAGAGATACACACACACACACACACACACACACACACAGAGACAGAGACAGAGACAGAGACAGAGACAGAGACAGGGAGAGACAGGGACAAATACTGGCTATCAGCTGCTATCCCTCTTCCCACCCATCCCATTATCTATTTGGTGCTTCCCAAAACTTAGGCCTAAAACAATTTGTGTTGCCTACTTTGGATTATTATCCTATACATGAGTTTTTGTTTGTTGAGGGGGCACACCTGGCAGTGCTCAGAGGTTACTCCTAGCTCTGAACTCAGGGGTCATTCCAGGTGGTGCTCAGGGGAATAGAGAGGATGCTAGAGACGAACCTGTGTCAACTATATACACGGCAAACACCCTACCCATTGTATATTGCTCCTGCCCACTTATGCATGTTGTTGTTTCTTTTTTTTTAATGCGACTGACTTTGCGGTTTTTAATTACTTTTCCACAAGTCAAACTATAAATACTATCTGAATCATTTCTGCTTTAGATTATGATCAACAATTGTTTATATGTCAATAGGTCCATATTATATCACCGTTTCAATGTGGCACACAAGTCTTGTGTACATGGCTGGGGTCTATCCCACTAGACTACAGAGGAATTGAAGACAGTCTACAACTGTATTCCACACTTCTTTCCAGCTCTCTAGCAAATTTCCTGGATGTTGTTAGTAATGAATGACTCATAACCAAATAATCAATGTACTATTGTTAGAAATCAAAGCTATTCTGATTGTTAATATATACTTAAACATTTGCTTAAGCAAAACAACTACTTGATCACACTGACTCTATAATCTGAAAGGAACAAAGAAGCACAGGTTTGAAGATGTAGCCCCCTTGAGCGAGAACCAGATCCTGGGGTTCCAATGTCAGCTATGCTAGCTACTAACCTGGGACGAGTGTCTGTGTCTTCATTTATAAAATTGGGTTTTACCAGGGCAATAGCTTGTTATTTTTACCCCCAAATGCACCAACAATATAATATGGCATCATTCCTTTTTGCATAGGCACAATAAAATGGGAAGGTCTTATGTATAGAAACAAGTTCTTATTTAATAGGAATAAGAACTCATAAATTTTATAATGCAATGGCAACTTCCATGATGAACATTTGTTATGGGGACTTGACTTAAACCTCAATTGATCAGACATCAACTGTCCAACCCTAAACCCTGGATCCCAACCTCAGAACTGGCACAGTTGCTTGCACCAGCACCAGGAATCAAAGCCCCCCACACCCTGAGGGAGACTCTAATACCGCTCTGGTACCAAATTGCTCCAAGTCAGGTTCATATGACATGTTAACGATGAGGAAATTTTTTCTAAGGGCAGGTTGCTCTACCTCATCACCTAACAATGAGATAAAATCAAAAGACTTTCCATCCTAGGATCTGGGCAAAAACCAAGATCTCTAATTACAGAAAACTGACTATGACAACTGCAATTGAGCAGAAGTTTTCCTGGGACCATAAAGAAAGACTTAATCCTAGGCCTTGATCTGAGCAAAAACCAAGATCTCTAATTACTTAAGACTGACTTTGACAAACATGACTAAGCAGAACTTTTCCTGGGATCATTAAGTAAGATCTTGGGGTTCAACAACTAACATACCCAGAGCTTGTAGTCAGTCATGACAGTATGCTTCAAGGGTAGAGACACCCTGTTTCTCTTAGACCAAGAAAATTTCCTTTCTAATTTCCCCAAGGCTTACTGCACCTATGCAAAAAAAAAAAAAAAAAAAGCCACACCTGCCCCACTTTTTTTTTCTTCTTTTAATTTTGTTTATAGCTTCTAGGTAGGGGCTCCCACTTTTTTTTTTACAGAAACAGAATATGAATCATCTTGTTCTGCTTCATATTTCTATGTCTTCCTACAAACAGAGGGGGGGAAAGTGGATGGGGTCCAGGGGCCAAGCAGTCTCAGGAACATTGAGTGGAAATCAAAAAAGGTCAGATCTAAATATCCAAACCAAAATCAACAACAGTAGAATCAAGAGGCCCAAACTATCACAAAACATAACACAAAATGAACCTGTTACACAAGCAGTCCAGGGGGTTAAGGGTGGAAGTGTGGGATGTCTGATGGGAACATGGCAGAGGGAAGTCAACACTGATGGTGGGAATGGCCCTAATTCATTATCACTATGTGCCTGAAATACAACTGTGAAAAACTTGTAATTCATACTGATTTCAATAAAAAAATTTTTTTAAAGATTAGGTTTTAGATATTTCTGCTGTATAATGCTCATGCAAAGACAGAAGGCATCTAAACCAGAACATAGTGCTCAGAGCCCCGAGAGCAAACAGGAAATGTCAGACCAGGATGGACCTTGTCTACCTACCTCCAGTCATAGTGCTGGCCCCAGAGCTAACAACAGAACTTAAGAACTTTTTTGCATGAATTATTTGTTTAAGATCTTTAGACCACTATGAACAGAGATAGGACCAAATAGTGAGTCTTTAATCAGAATCTCCAACCATGATATACAAACTCAAGAAAGGGATTGTTAGGTAAGTACATTTGGACACAGCTTTCCATTTTTCCTTTCAATAATTCATTCTAAAGGACAAAACTCAAAATGTAAATAAATCATTCACAGAATATATCTTTTGAAAAATAGTCAAAATTCTCAAATCAGCAGTACTTGCATGATTTCACAATGCCCTCAGCTATGTGAATGTTAGAAGTTATATTTTTCTCTATGTTGATAACTAAAATAATAACATCTGCTCATTGTCAAGATTCAAACAGGACATGTAAAAGAAGCAGAAATCAAAACCTCCTGAATTCTGTAGCCCCACTCCAGGATAATAAAGCCTGAGGGTCTTCTTCCACCTCTTTTCCAGCACATAAAAATACATATCTGTGACTCTACTCACAGAGAGAACAGGTATTAAAAAGCCATAAAATACTGCCTTGCTTTAATATTAAAACCATAAACACAACTTCACAGTAGACAGAGATGGGAGTTGGGGGAAGTAACCAGGACGGACACCCAACCATCTTCCAGCAGCTGCTCAGTCACAAGTAGCATTTTGTTATGTTACTGTCTTTGTGCTTTTTCGACAAGAAGATATGGGGGGAAATACATAAACTAAAGCCCAAAGTTTGCTAAAGCATAAAATGCCAATGATTTTGAAAGTTGGCTGATTTTTAAAGTTTCATCTGTTTAGAGCATAATTTAAAAAAAAAAAAAGCCTGGCACAAGGAAGAGAAAACAGAGAGGGAGTGTGGCTGAGGGGCTGGAAAGAATGAAATGGCTGATGTTGGATTGAGCTTCCACCACTTCTGATACAGACAGGCTGACCACAGGTGCTTAACTGACAGTTCTCAATTTCCAATCCGCCAATACACAGGAGAGTGTGGCTCAGTGAGTGTTACAGTTTATCCCAGAAGAATTTGGAGAACAGGTATATTCTGCTTTTGTTTTTATTTTTATTGAGACTTTGGATCTATTACTTAAGTGTTTTTTAAATTTTTAGGTAAAATAAATTAAGGTGACATGACATGTTTCAGAGCAATGAGTCTCCTGGGTAATAAATTTTGAATAAAATCACATAAAATGAGCAGTCACAATCACATTAGCTTCTTTCTGGAAAGAGATAAGATAGAAGAAAGTACATGTAGGGGCTGGAGAGATAGCATGGCAGTAGGGTGTTTGCCTGGCATGCAGCTGATTCGAACAGAACAGAATCCCGGTGGTTCAAATCCCATATTGTCCCCCATGCCTGCCAGGAGCAACTTCTGAGAACAGAGCCAGTAGTAACCCCTGAGTGCTGCTGGGTGTGATTCAAAAACCAAAAAATAAAAATAAAAAAAGAAAGTACATGTATACATCTTAAAAATGAAAATCAACACTAATGTAGACTGATAATTATGCTGTTTATTTCTTTTATAACTCACTCAGACTAAAAAAAGAGAAAATAATGAATAATGAGCTGATCAGGTATAACTGCTGTTTTTATAGCCCTTTTTTATTCAAACAAATTAAACTGAATTGGAAAATAGTGGAAGTGAATAAAGCATTTTCTATACTCATTATGAGATGGCAATCTATAACAGAACTCCTTAGAAAATGGCCCACAATGGGGCCAGAAGGGTGGTGAGAGTGGTAAGGTGTCTAGTGCTAGCCTAGAACGGACTGTGGTTCAATCCCCTGGTATCCCATATGGTCCCCCAAGCAGGAGTGATTTCTGAGCGCATAGCCAGAAGTAACCCCTGAGCATCAGTGGGTGTGCCCCCCCCAAAAGAAAATGGCCCACAATCAAAATCTTCCTGGTTCTCTTTCTAAGAGTTAGAGAACTCTGATTTATAAGAATGTGATGTTACTAGCTTTTTAATTTTATTTCATAACGCAAGAGCCTAGGATTCATCTCAACTTCACACAAAAAATTAAGTATTTCATTCATTGCATAAATGAATTGAATAAAAGAAGAAAATATTCCAAGAAACTTAAATGTTCATTATCAGGAATCATTTAAATGATTGATAAAATTTTCACATAAAAGAATAATAGCTAAGGCTGGAGAGATCACACAGTGGTAAGGTGTTTGCCTTGCAAGCAGCCGATCCAGGAAGTGCCAACTCAGAATGGATGATGGTTCAATTCCCAGCATCCCATATAGTCGGTCCCCTGTGCCTGCTAGGAGTGACTTTTGAGAGCAGAGCCAGGAGTAGCCCCTGAGCGCTCCAGGTGTGACCCAAAAACTAAAAGAAATATATATATATATTTGAAAGATGTTCTAAGTGATGAGTGGTTATCTCCAGAAGTACAGTGGGGTTTTTCTCTGGTTATTTTCAAATGATTCCAATAAATATGCATCAGTTTTAGATTCATGACAAATTACATAATTGAAAAAACGCCAAAGTGACTAAAAGCCTTTTTTTTCTATTTCAGAAAGAACAATCTGAACAAAGTTTTAAAATTTGGCTTTTATGACCAATGTCAACGTCACCACAGTGAACTCAGAACTTTTTGGGGCAACATCCCTTGCTTGAAGAACTAAGACCAGAATTATATTTTACTGGAATTATTAAACCTTGCAATAGGATTAGCAACATGGAAAGACAGGAGGAGTTATTACCCTTATTTAATGTAAGTTTAATGATATAATAATGGTTAGATTATCTGTTGCACAACGAATAAAGGAGATTGGGGGCTGAAATTCCTGAGTGAAAATATGGAAACAAGACATCTGAGAATGGGAAATTCATAGGTGCAAATAAGTTATTAAAATCTTGGCTGGATGGTCAAACGTTTGGCCCATTGGCTAAGGCTTTATGCTTTATTTATAAAGGTGTGGACAGAATTATACTGAGGGAATGAAGCCTCAAGGTGGAATGAAAACTCAAGGTGCCAAGAGATGGCAAATCAGAGAGGGCAGAAATAAAAAACAAAGTATGCCTGGATGCTGAGGAATGTCACTTCTTTAAGTGGGGAGCGGGTCATTCCTGTGTTGTTCAGAGATCATGTGATGCGGGGACTGAACCCAGGATCTCTCATACAAAGCATTCTTTTCACTGTCTCCCCAACCCCATGGGCATAATTTCTCTAAAAGATTTTTTTTTCTGAACAGGGACCAAAATGTAAGCTGCTTAAATCTCAGATTCAACTGTTTATCCAGAAAAGCATGTATAACACATAAATATAAATATAAAATCTGTAGCCCTCTGCTCTGTAAGCTACTGCAATATAATGTAGTTAGGGTTTCAGGTGCATTGGTGGTGTTAAGAAAGGACAGAACAAATATCCAAGCCAGAGTAACCATCAATGAAATCATGAGACCAAATTTTAACAATCAAAATTAAAAACTGGCTTGTTATGTTGGCAGGCTGGGGGCCAGGAGATGGTGGTATGGGGTGAACTCTGGAACATAGATGGGGAGATGTTGACACTGGTGGTCCTGAAACATTGTATGTCTAAAACCCAACTATGAATTACTTTGTGAATCACATGGTTTAAATAAAAAATTTAAATACGTAATATAGTTAGAATATGCTTAATGTTGTCTTTGACTTTAATACTGGGAGGTACTTAAAGGGGATAAAGTGATATGCATGCCACCTCTCATTAACAATAGTGCAAACAATAGTGTTGAAAAAGAAAAGAGGCACAGAGAGAGAAGTAATTCCAGAGGATTACTGCCATCCCAGAGGCAGACAGGGGTAGGACATTGGTAGTAGGAAATGTGCATTGGTGAAGAGTGTTGTACATTCTATGAATGAAAATCATGAACAACTTTGCAAACACGGTGCTTAAATAAAGAATATATATGTATATACATATATGTATTATATATGTAGGTGTGTAAGTATATTACATACAAGATATGTAATGTGCATATAATATGTATATATTACAACATATATGTATATAAAGAAATTATACTGGGTGTGGGAAAAGTTGTATTGCATGGTATTAAGCCCCTGACGGACTGTGCCTGAAGTAGGATGCATTATCAATTTTTATCTGTTCAAAATCTTTGAGTATTTTTTTCCATTGTCTGATCATTTGCTTTGAGGTTTTCTTCTAATCTCTTCTGCTATATGGAGTTATTATGAATCTCATCTTCCAGCTTACTGATTATGTCTTCAGCTTCTGTTATTCTATTGGAGAGGCTTTCCATAGAGTTTTTCATTTCCTCTACTGCATTTTTCAGTCCCGTTATTTCAGTTTGGAGTTTTCTGATTTTTGTAATTGTGTTCTGTTCAGATCGATCTATACTTTCTCTGAGGTCTGCGAACATCTTCCATATTTCTATTCTAAACTTATCTGAGAGGTTAATTAGGTGGTTGGCATTTTTGGGGTCATCAGAGCTGCCATCTTCATTCTCTGTATGCTGTTGTCCTGTGTTGTTTCCCCATTACTACACTTGAAGTGTGATTCTTACTTCGTGTTGTAATGGGGATCTTTGTTGTTGTTGTTGTTGTTGTTGTTGTGTTCTTCTTTGATTGTCACTGGGGATCAGGAAGTAGCTCCAGAATGCCATTATCAAACTTAGCAGAAATGCCAAATTCACCAAGATGGAATTGATTTTCTGAGCTGGGCTCCTCTTTCATTCCTCACATCTTGCTACTCCTGGAAAAGCGGTCAATTCCCTTTGTGGTTTCACCTTCTGAGAGACAAAGGGAGCACTTTTTCTGAGGTTGTGGAAAGAAAGCACTCCTGGTCTCCCCTTTCCTTCCTGGTGTCCAGATTTTACAAAAAAAAAAAAAAAAGCACTGGTTGTTACTGGCCTCATACCAGGCACTAGAATTATACAGTCAAGCAGTACAAGCTTCCTTTCAGCTTCGAAACTATTGAAAAAGGGTTCATGTGACTGCCTCTATCTGACAGTCTGGCAGAAACCATCCTTCATAGCCTATGCTCGAGGGCTACAGTGAAAACCATAAAAGTTGACAGGATCCAAGAAGTCAGTCGTCAGTAGTGGAGTTCTGTGTTACTCGGTGACAGTGTATGTTTTGAAAGAGGTGTCTGGTGAGTATTGTGATGTCCATATTATAGTGACCTAGTATGTCCTACATACAGGCCATGTAGCATACTTACTGAGGGATGAAACTATATGTGGTCCACGCTGGCACTAATTAAGACATGACTGAGTGGCCTTACGTTCACTGTGAAGTCTAGAGCAGAACTGACTCCATTTTGTCAAACCAATGTTAAGTTTCCATTTAAGGGCTAAGTTTCCACACCAGCAATAATGATGCAGACCCCAAGGCCCTATAAATCATAATATACCACCCTAGACATCTATCCATAAAGGATATGATGAAACACTCTAGAAACACTCACAATAGCCAATCAACTTAAAGGTCAAGACTTCCTACTTCTAGCCCTATATAACCTGGCTTATGACCTCTGGGGGTGTTGCCACCTGTGGGAGGTGGCCCTGATCAGTCAGCTAAAGCATGTTGGTTGATGGAATAATGCTTAGCTTTGTTTTATTTCAATTGTGTGGTCTTGTCCTTAGAATCAGGGTCCTAACATTCATTGCCTTCTTTTATTTGGAAGGGGCAGGTAGGGCCTTGGGGGCCACACCCAGAAGTTGCTCCTGGCTCTGTGCTTACAGATCTTTCCTGGTGGTGCTAAGGAGCATAATCAAGGCCAGGAATGCCTCATATAAGGAAAGCATCTTAACCACTGTACTATCTCCCTTCAAGAGAAGAGCTTGACTCCTGCCACTCAAGGGCACATGGCACTGGAGAGGCTGGAGAATCCTGGCGGTCTGAATTGTTTTCAGTCAAGGCCCAAATACCTGTTCTGGGAAACTTCTGAACACCAAGATTATCTAGGTCAGGTGGGTTTGTCCCTGCCTCTGTACATCTCCCATAACCGACATTCGGATGCCTAAAACACCATTTCAAGATCTGAAGAATTTTGGGACTTTCTCAGTTCAAGTTGCCATGGTATTTTTCTCAAATTGAGCCCTGTGCCTTCTCTGGTGACCTAACATAACCTCAAGACTGTACAAATTATCTATACTCTGCATGAGTCCCCCCAAGATCGGATTAGCAAGGACAGTCATGCTAGATTCTGTAACAGAGAGCAGCAGTTTAAAAGGAAAGAGGCATTTATCTGACTTGACTGATGGTGTCTTGGGTTTCAGCGACTATGAACTATGAACATTTGCCTGTAAATCCTGGGCATGGTTCTTGACTCTGGTGAACAAACCTGCAGCTGTGATGATGTCATTCCCTACCCCACCCCTGCTCCGGGAAACTCTTCTTGCTGTGATACTTTCTCCAGCTTAGAAACAGTTGGATTCTTCTTGGCTTTAATAGCTAATGCTTCTTTAAAAAAAAATTTTTTTTTTGGTTTCTTGGCTACACCTAAGAGTGCTCAGGACTTACACCTGGCTCTGTGCTCAGTAGTGCTTACTCATGGCAGTGCTCAGGGGACCATATTGGATGCCCAAGATAAAGCCCAGGTTGGCCCTGTGCAAGGAAAACACAATGCCATACCTGCTAGGCTATCACTAGAGGACCCCCCTTAAAACTTTTTGACATTCTTTTTTGTTTGTTTGTTTTAATATGGAACACTTCACGAATTTGCGTATCATCTTTGTGCAGGGGCCATGCTAATCTTCTCTGTATCGTTCCAATTTTAGTGTATGTGCTGCCGAAGCGAGCACCTTTTTGACATTCTTCGAGCAAGAGCCATAGTACAGTGAGGAGGGCGTTTGCCTTGCAAACAGCCAAATAGGATTGGATCCTGAGCATTAATAAGGTTTCTTCCTACCCCCCCACCCGACCCCCACACAACTAGGAATGATCGCTGAACACAGCCAAGTGTGGCCCAAAACAAACAAAAAAACAAATTAAAAAGCTCACTCTTTTGACATTCTATTTCTTTATTATTATTATTTTTATTTTATTTTATTGTTTTATTTTATTTTATTTTATTTTATTTTATTTTATTTTATTTTATTTTATTTTATTTTATTTTAGGCTACATGAGACAGCACTCAGGGGTTTACTCCTGGCAGACTCAGGAGATCATATGGAATGTCAGGGATCCAACCAAGGTCCGCCACATGCAAGGCAAATGCCCTATCAGTGTGCTATTGCTCCGGCCTGTTGGAGACAGCACCGGCCCCTTTTTTGACATTCTAAATTTAAGTAATTTCAACAAAAGATGGTTAGCTTTCATTTTTTCTTTAGTCTCAGAGCAAAATAAGTGTTATAATTTCAATATAATATTGAAGTTTGTGACACACACATACCCATGTTGCTGATTTGTTTCATTATTCTTTTTTTTTTTCTTTTTTGGGGGTTTTTGGTTTTTGGGTCACACCCAGCAGCGCACAGGGGTTACTTCTGGCTCTATGCTCAGAAATCGCCCCTGGCAGGCACAGGGGACCATATGGGATGCCGGGATTCGAACCACCGTCCTTCTGCATTCAAGGCAAATGCCTTACCTCCATGCTATCTCTCCAGCCCCTGTTTCATTATTCTAACTAACCCAGTGAAGGTTTCCTCTCCCTCCTGCACTTGGCTGGAAATAGCAGGAGACTGGAATGCCCCTGGAGAGTCTGTTGAGAAGTATTAGGAATGTTAATAATGACTTCTATGGGACACTAAGCACAGATTCCAAATTACAATTTACAAATTGTAATTTACACTTTAAAATTAAATGACAAATTAATTACAAATTACAATTACAGATTACAAATACACAGATTCAATTCTTGAGACCAGTGTGCCTTCCTTGGATTTTTTTGTGTGGGGGGGGAAGAGGGATAAAGATGATAATTTAGGGCCAAAGAGATAGTACAATGGAGAGGGTGTTTGCCTTGCACATAACCAACTGAGATTTGATCCCCTGTATCCCATGGAGTCCCCCGAGCCTACTAGGAGTGATTCCTGAGGGCAGAGCCAGGAGTAATCCCTGAGTACCACGGGTATGTGGCCCAAAAACCAAATATGTATATATATATAATTTAGACAATGCACAAGTCATCATATCGCATCTTATAGGGGTTCGTTAGACAGTGAGCACCCAGCAGGAGTCACCATCCCATTGGCTCTGGCATCTCTGAGATGTGGGTTTTGGACAGTCTATCACTGGGTCCTTCACAATTGTCTGTATCCCTTATGAGGTACCTAATTTCTCAGCCTCCATACTTGGTCCTTTCAGATGCGAACCAGCTGGCCCTGGCTAGCTCTTGTGGAAACCTCCCAACAAACAGTCTCTACAAAGAATCCACAGCTTTTAATGTGACGTGATTGTTTTGGGGAGGCTTCTACAATGACTTGCCTTCTAGTTTTGAAAATCTCTTGTGAGGAAAGCATTGAAACTATTTTGAGGCTGGAGAGAATTACAGGGATTAAAGTGCTTGTTTTGTACCTAGTTGGCTACAATACATTCCCTGGATCCACATACTATGGTCCCCTGAGCCCAGAGCCAAAAGTAATCCCAGAGCACTGAAGATATGCCCTGATCCCCTCCACAATATTTTCTTGGTTTCACTCACTTAAGTCATTCTGCATTGGCAAATAATTGTTACATACAAATCCATAAATGATTTAAGAATGTGGGAAGTAGGGTCTGTCTTGGAAGACTCTCCTGTCTTGAAGAGAAGATGTTTATCATGTGTGTGCAACAGTTGAGGCAGCCTTCGAGAATGGGACCATCCTAGCATTGTAGAGATGGAGAAATCACAGCCCAGAAAGGTGGAGTGGCCACATGGCTGACATCACATCCCAGGGCAAAGAAAAAGAACTTTGATGAGTGGGCCACTTGGTCCAGCACACACAAATTATAATATCTTGAATTTGGCAATCTGGAGGAGGAAGTGGGCGTTAAGAGAGGGAAAAGGAAGAGGGAGAGGGAGGGAGAGAGGGAGGGAGAGAGAGAGGGAGGAAGAGAGAGGGAGAGAGAGAGAGAGAGAGAGAGAGAGAGAGAGAGAGAGAGAAGGGAAGGGAAGGGAATGAGAGAAAGAAGGGAGGGAAAGGGAAGAGAGATGACTTCCTCTCAGCACTTCCATTTAGATTTACTGTGACTCAGAAACAGGAAGTACAACCTAAGGGTGAAAATCAGATTCTCCTGCTCCTCAGGCTCCTCAGATCTGAGTCAAAGCTCAATAATTCATGCCCAGGGAGAGAGAACCCTGCTCAGACCAGGACACACAGGCACAGTAGCACCCAGACTGCTGGCCAGGCACTGCCACTCCTGTTCTCAATGCTTTTACTTATGGTGCTCTACTGTCCTTACATATAAGATGATAAATAAATAAATAGATATAGATATAGATACCAATACAAAGGCATCTTACTATATATGTTACAGTAAGGAGGCTTCTTATTATATAATCACAATACCAAGACTTCTTTTATATATATATATATACATATATATATAACAATACAAAGGTTTCTTAATATATATCACAATATGGAGGCTATTATATATTTCACAATACTGAGCATTTTATTATATATATCACAATACAAGGCATATTATTATATCTCATACAGAGGCATCTTATTATACATCACAGTGTAAAGGCTTCTTAAACATATCACAATATATATTATGGTTTCTTTTTTTTTTTCTTTTTTTTGGTTTTTGGGCCATACCCAACAGCACCCAGAGGTTACTCCTGGCTCTCTGCTCCTGGCAGATACCGGGAGACCATATGGAATGCCGGGATTCGAACCACTGTTGGTCCTTGGTCAGCTGCTTGCAAGGCAAACACCCTACAGCTGTGCTATCTCTCCTGCCCATATTGTGATTTCTTATATGTATCACAATATGGAGGCTTCTTATTATATATATGTATATATATATATATACACACATATATATATATATATATATATATATATGGAGGCATCTTATTCTGACCTCAAGCCTTTGGTCTATGTCAAGTACTTGACCAGGTTCTTGATTCACAGCAAAGCTTAATCAATGACTTCCTTTTCTTTATTTTCTTTATTTATTTTGTATTTTTGGGTCACACCCAGCAGTGCTCAGGGGTTACTCCTGACTCTACACTCAGAAATCACTCCTGGCAGGCTCAGGGGACCATATGGGATGCCGGGGTTTGAACCACTGTCCTTCTGCACGCAAGGCAAGCGCCTTACCTCCATGCTATCTCTCCGGCCCCAACTTCCTTTTCTTTATTATGTGTCCAAGCACACCTAGCAGTCTCAGGGCCTACTCCTGGCTCTGCTCTCAAGGATCCTCCTTGCACAGCACAGGGATCACAGGGGATGCCAGGGATTGGACCTGGGTCAGCTGTATATACACAGCAAGTGCTTACTCCACTGTATTATCTCTCTGGGCCCTAGGTTGGCTTTTTTGGTTGAAAAATAAAAGTAGGATTCAAGTTTCCTAACTCTTGGGCATAAACTCTTTTCAATACTTAAATGCCTACTTCCACCTATTGGGGACTCTTCATTATGCTAATAAAATGGTACTTAAAGGCTAAAAAAACTTTTCAGGAAATATCTAAAATATCTGTATATCTGAAATATCTGTATATCTAAGTACAGTTAAGGTTCCCTTTGCTCCAGCTCCCAGAAAAAAAGAAAAATATTAAACTGTCCCTTTTGGGATAACATGGCTGGAACTTGAGGTGTTTATGCTCAATGAAGTCAGGAAGTCAGAGACTATTGCCAGATGGTTTCACTCATATGTGAACTATAAATAAAGCAAGCAATGGGCAAAATAGAACAAAAATAACTCGTAGATTTTAAAAATGTGGTGTTTACTAGAGGGAAAGGGGAAGTGGGATAGAAGAAATGGATGAAATTCATTTTGATAATGTGGTGGCACTAGAACTTTGGCGTTGGCGTGGTTTATAAACCAATGGTTAAGTCTATGGAGTCAATAAAACAAAATATGTAAAAAAGCATGTTAAGTATTAGATAAGTAATTCCATGCTTGGCATGCAAAATTTTTCTTCTAATTTCTAGTATAATTTCATTTGTCTTGATGCTCATTTAGCTTTAGGAGACTTAGATTAAATAACTCAAGTCATGGGGTCTGAATCTTGACTCAACTGACTCAGATTTGAGGCAGAATATGTATTTGTGAGTCTCAGAAATATTCATTTACTGAAGTAATGATACTTGAGGAGATATTTAAGAGATCTTAACTAGGGGCCCGAGAGATAGCATGGAGGTAAGGCATTTGCCTTTCATGCAGAAGGTCATTGGTTCGAATTCCGGCATCCTATATGGCTCCTGAGCCTGCCAGGAGCGATTTCTGAGCATAGAGCCAGGAGTAACCCCTGATCACTGTTGGGTGTGACCCAAAAACAAAAAACAAAGCAAAACAAAAAAAGAGGTCTTAACTACAGGAGAGAATCCGTGCAACATACTTTGTGGTGTCTACTAGTACCACTGGAAATTATCACGTAACATAAATATACTACTTGATATGTTAACATACCATATATTAAATTTTATATTATATAATTATAATTTATATATATTATATATTGAATATATTAACATGTTCACATATCATAAGATATTCTCTTATATTATATTAATGTTTATATGCAATACTGTACAATGCATTAATAAATAATATAACAATACATGATATAAATAATAATAATGTGCATATTCATAATGTGATGAATATATTATGAGGTAGTATAAATATAATACTCTGAATGCTAACAAACAGTTCAACTGTTCAAACTGTACTTCTATCCTCTTTCAACATCTTTTGGCTGGTTGATGGTCTCTCAGATCTCATGGTTGGACTGAGAAAGGGAAGGTCCTTGCCTCCTTACAGCCTCTATCTTTTAAATGCCCCCAACTACTTTTCAAAATAGAATTGTTTATAAGTAAAACAACATGTTTTCTTAATCCTAGCATCTAATTAAAATGTTTTCATTTGCCAAAACTGGAGAGAAGACAAAGAGAAAATTCAATCCTGGTCTTAAGACTTTATTAACTATTCCAACAACCTCATTTCAACTCCTAGAATCAAAAATAAATAAAATAAAAGTGATCAAAACTCTAGTACTGGGGCCGGAGAGATAGCATGGAGGTAAGGCGTTTGCCTTTCATGCAGAAGGTCATCGGTTCGAATCCCGGCATCCCATATGGTCCCCCGTGCCTGCCAGGAGCAATTTCTGAGCATGGAGCCAGCAGTAACCCCTGAGCACTGCCGGGTGTGACCCAAAAACCACAAAAAAAAAAAAAAAAAAAAAACAAAAAAACTCTAGTACTATTAGGTCTATCATCTTTCGGACTGAAAATAAACATGAAAAGTTCAGGGGGAAGGGCATTTGAAAGGCATTAGATACTGCAGTTTAAGTTTAAAGTGATATTGGCAGAAACCCAGGATTTTCTATATTATGCTTTAAGCACTGCCAATGTTGATTCTCTGGATGTTTTTTAAACACTCCTTGCGATTGATAAGTGTAATATGAGCATTGCTTGGATTTAATTTAAATGTATTTGAATTTCAACAGCTACCAACATATGTGCTTTGAATGAATAGGCCCCAGTTCCCAAATAGCACAGTTTTTCAAATCTATTTTAAACTCTGAAATAAGAGCCAGTTCCAGGAAGAAAGCTTTGAACCTTTTTCCCAGCTGCAGAAATAACTCCTCTGGTTGCCCCTCTGACCTAAACCAGGGGAAGTCTTGAAAAGATGTTCTTCTGCCAACAATCATTTCACCACTAAAAACTACAAATAGAAAATTAAAAAAAAAAATTCTTGCTATTCTTTAGAAAACTTACTCTTTCCCCCAAGATGAAACAAGCTACGAGAGTCCTCTTCATCCTTATCTCATTTTCCAAAATAATTTTGATATTTTTGTTACAGTGAGCAATTAAGTCACTAATAACCTCCTCCGAAGAAAGTGAAATTATCCAAGATCTAGCACGATCCTTTCCAATATTCACCCAGTCCTCAGTGCTAACTTGGTAATTAAGTACCTAGTTAATTCCCACTGGCCTGGAAATTGTCTTCCCATAATCTACTCCAATACCCATTCCCAGCCTTAAACTTTACATGGAATTCTCTCTCGTGTCAAAGGAAAGCCTTAAACCTGAATTCTCACTAGCTTTTGCCCTACCATATTTTTTCCCCTTAAACTCAAGCTTTGACAGTTGAAGAATCCTCATTGAATCAACCAGAAGCTCAGGCTTCACTTTCTGGCACAATAACAATCACTTTCCTGGTCTCTTAGTGCATGGTACTCATACAAGGATTAAAAAAAATATTTGTTTCCGGGCCCGGAGAGATAGCACAGCGGCGTTTGCCTTGCAAGCAGCTGAACCAGGACCAAAGGTGGTTGGTTCGAATTCCGGTGTCCCATATGGTCCCCTGTGCCCTCCAGGAGCTATTTCTGAGCAGACAGCCAGAAGTAACCCCTGACACAGCCGGGTGTGGCCCAAAAACAAACAAAAAAAAATTTGTTTCCTGAGGTCAGGCAAGGATGTCCACTGTCTCCACTCTTGTTCAACATAGTATTAGAATTTTTAGCAATAACAATCAGGCAAGAGAAGGAAATAAAAAGAATCCAAATTGGAAAAAAGAAAGTCAAACTATTTCTATTTGTAGATGACATGCTGATATAATTCGAAGACCCTAAAGAGTTCACAGAAAAGCTTCTGAAACAATAAACCAATACAGTAAAGTGGTGGGCTACAAAGTCAATACAAAAAAAGACATTACGGGGCCGACGAGGTGACGCTAGAGGTAAGGTGTCTGCTTTGCAAGCGCTAGCCAAGGAAAGATCGGGACCTTGTTTCGATCCCCCGGTGTCCCATATGGTCCCCCATGCCAGGGGCAATTTCTGAGCACTTAGCCAGGAGTAAACCCTGAGCATCAAATGGGTGTGGCAAGAAAAACAAAACGAAAGAACAAACAAAAAAAGACATTACATTCTTTTATACAAATAACCATTCAGAGAAGAAAGAGACCATTTAAAATAATGTCCAAGACTATCAAATACCTAGGAACCAACCTAACTAGGGAGGTGATAGACCTATGCCACAAAAACTTCAAAACACTTCAGAAAGAAATTGAAGACCTAAGGAAATAAAAGAACATTTCATGCTCATGGATTGGAAGAATCAATATTACCAAGTTTTGGGGTTTGGGGGTTACATCCATCAGCCTTCTGGGGTTACTCCTGGCTCTGCACTCAGAAATCACTCCTGGCAGGTTCAGGGGGCCATATGAGATGCCGGAAATTAATCCTGGGTCTGTCCTGGGTCAGCTGCATACAAGGCAAACACCCTACCACTGTGCTATCTCTCTGGCCCAATATTATCAATTATTCATATTGTCTTACCTAAACTACTATATAATTCAATTCAGTCCATATCCAAATTCAGACGACATTTTCAAGGACTTTATTAATTGCAGTCAATTATAAAGTTTGTGTGAGACCATAAAAGATCCTAAATAAATAAAATCATACTGAAAAACAAGAAACTAGAGGTATCTCATTACCTAACTTGAAGCTACACTACAAAGCCATCATGATCAAAACAGCATGGTACTTAAATAAAAACTTTCAGATCGATGGGTCAGAATAGAATAGCCAGTGACAAATCTCCAAATATATGGTCAATTAATCTTTGACAAAAGGAGCCAAAAACATGAAATAGAATAAAAACCATCTCTTCAATAAGTGGTGTTGGTATAATTAGATAACCACTATATAAGAAATTAAAGATCGGGGCTGGAGATATAGCACAGTGGTAGGGCGTTTGTTTGCCTTGCATGTAGCCAACCCAGGTTTGATTCTTAGCATCCTATATGGTCTCCCAAGCCTGTCAGGAGTTATTTCTGAGCATAGAGCCAGGAGTAATCCCTGAGCACTGCTGGGTGTGGCCCCAAAACAAACAAATAAACAAAAAAAGAAATTAAAGATCAATCCATATCTCACACCTTACATGAAAACTAAATCAAAGTGGATCAAAAACCTTGATATCAAACCTGAGTACATAAATTACACTAAGTAAACATAAGCAGAACACTCCAAGACTTAGACCTCAAAGGATCTTTGCAATGTATCTTCGCTGTTAACTTTGCTGGGTATTTGTGAATCCAAGAACAGTCCCCAGAATGAGAAATTACTTCCCATCCCCTTATCCCCTTTCGGGGGAAGACCTTGGTAATATTTATCCGCAGCAAATAATAATCCACACAGACAAGAACGATAGGGTTTAAAAGATCAGGCTTGGAGAGTGCAGTTTCCTCCTTGAAGATGCCTGTAATGTCCTGTAGTGTTTTGCCTATGTGCTGTTCTATATATCTTATGGTTTTGGGGCTGATATCGAGGTCTTTAATCCATTTGGATTTTACCTTCGTACATGATGTTAGCTGGGGGTCTAAGTTTAATTTTTTGCAAGTGGCTATCCAATTGTGCCAACACCACTTGTTGAAGAGGCTTTCCCTGCTCCATTTAGGATTTCCTGCTCCTTTATCAAAAATTAGATGGTTGTATCTCTGGGGAACATTTTCTGAGTATTCAAGCCTATTCCACTGATCTGAGGACCTATCTTTATTCCAATACCATGCTGTTTTGATAACTGTTGCTTTGTAGTACAGTTTAAAGTTGGGAAAAGTAATTCCTCCCATATTCTTTTTCCCAATGATTGCTTTAGCTATTCGAGGGTGTTTATTGTTCCAAATGAATTTCAAAAGTGTCTGATCCACTTCTTTGAAGAATGTCATGGGTATCTTTAGAGGGATGGCATTAAATCTGTATAATGCCTTGGGGAGTATTGACATTTTGATGATGTTAATCCTGCCAATCCATGAGCAGGGTATGTGTTTCCATTTCCGTGTGTCCTCTCTTATTTCTTGGAGCAGAGTTTTATAGTTTTCTTTGTATAGGTCCTTCACATATTTAGTCAAGTTGATTCCAAGATATTTGAGTTTGTGTGGTACTATTGTGAATGGGGTTGTTTTCTTAATGTCCATTTCATCCTTATTACTATTGGTATATAGAAAGGCCATTGATTTTTGTGTGTTAATTTTGTAGCCTGCCACCTTGCTATATGATTCTATTGTTTCTAGAAGCTTTTTGATAGAGTCTTTAGGGTTTTCTAAGTAGAGTATCATGTCATCTGCAAACAGTGAGAGCTTGACTTCTTCATTTCCTATCTGGATTCCCTTGATATCCTTTTCTTGCCTAATCGCTATAGCAAGTACTTCCAGTGCTATGTTGAATAGGAGTGGTGAGAGAGGACAGCCTTGTCTTGTGCCAGAATTTAGAGGGAAGGCTTTCAGTTTTTCTCCATTGAGGATAATATTTGCCACTGGCTTGTGGTAGATGGCCTTCACTATATTGAGAAAGGTTCCCTCCATTCCCATCTTGCTGAGAGTTTTGATCAAGAATGGGTGTTGGACCTTATCAAATGCTTTCTCTGCATCTATTGATATGATCATGTGGTTTTTATTTTTCTTGTTATTGATGTTGTGTATTATGTTGATAGATTTACGGATGTTAAACCAGCCTTGCATTCCTGGGATGAAACCTACTTGATCGTAGTGGATGATCTTCTTAACGAGGCATTGAATCCTATTTGCCAGGATTTTGTTGAGGATCTTTGCATCTGCATTCATCAGTGATATTGGTCTGTAATTTTCTTTTTTGGTAGCGTCTCTGTCTGGTTTAGGTATCAAGGTGATGTTGGCTTCATAAAAGCTATTTGGAAGTGTTTCTGTTTGTTCAATTTCATGAAAGAGTCTTGCCAAGATTGGCAGTAGTTCCTCTTGGAAAGTTTGATAGAATTCATTAGTGAATCCATCTGGACCTGGGCTTTTGTTTTTCGGCAGACATTTGATTACTGTTTTAATTTCATCAATGGTGATGGGGGTGTTTAGATATGCTACATCCTCTTCCTTCAACCGTGGAAGATTATAAGAGTCCAAGAATTTATCCATTTCTTCCAGGTTCTCATTTTTAGTGGCGTAGAGTTTTTCAAAGTAGTTTCTGATTACCCTTTGAATCTCTGTCATATCAGTAGTGATCTCTCCTTTTTCATTCCTGATACGAGTTGTCAAGTTTCTCTCTCTCTCTTTCTTTGTTAGGTTTGCCAGTGGTCTATCAATCTTGTTTATTTTTTCAAAGAACCAACTTCTGCTTTCGTTGATCTTTCGAATTGTTTTTTGAGTTTCCACTTCGTTGATTTCTGCTCTCAACTTTGTTATTTCCTTCTGTCTTCCTATTCTTGGGTCCTTTTGTTGAGCATTTTCTAGTTCCATTAGCTGTGTCATTAAGCTACTCAGGTAAGCTCCTTCTTCCAAGTGAAAGCAGAGATTAACAGATGGGAATATATTAAGCTGAGAAGCTTCTGCACCTCAAAGGAAATAGTGCCCAGGATACAAGAGCCACCCACTGAGTGGGAGAAACTATTCACCCAATACCCATCAGATAAGGGGCTAATCTCCAAAATATACAAGGCACTGACAGAACTTTACAAGAAAAAAACATCTAACCCCATCAAAAAATGGGGCGAAGAAATGAACAGACACTTTGACAAAGAAGAAATACGCATGGCCAAAAGACACATGAAAAAATGTTCCACATCACTAATCATCAGGGAGATGCAAATCAAAACAACGATGAGATACCACCTCACACCCCAGAGAATGGCACACATCACAAAGAATGAGAATAAACAGTGTTGGCGGGGATGTGGAGAGAAAGGAACTCTTATCCACTGCTGGTGGGAATGCTGTCTAGTTCAACCTTTATGGAAAGCGATATGGAGATTCCTCCAAAAACTGGAAATCGAGCTCCCATACGATCCAGCTATACCACTCCTAGGAATATACCCTAGGAACACAAAAATGCAATACAAAAACCCCTTCCTTACACCTATATTCATTGCAGCTCTATTTACCATAGCAAGACTCTGGAAACAACCAAGATGCCCTTCAACAGACGAATGGCTAAAGAAACTGTGGTACATATACACAATGGAATATTATGCAGCTGTCAGGAGAGATGAAGTCATGAAATTTTCCTATACATGGATGTACATGGAATCTATTATGCTGAGTGAAATAAGTCAGAGAGAGAGAGAAAAACGCAGAATGGTCTCACTCATCTATGGGTTTTAAGAAAAATGAAAGACACCCTGGTAATAATAATTTTCAGACACAAAAGAGAAAAGAGCTGGAAGTTCCAGCTCACCTCAGGAAGCTCACCACAAAGAGTGATGAGTTTAGTTAGAGAAATAACTACATTTTGAACTGTCCTAATATTGAGAATGTATGAGGGAAATGTAGAGCCTGTTTAGGGTACAGGCGGGGGTTGGGTGGGGAGGAGGGAGATTTGGGACTTGGGTGATGGGAATGTTGCACTGGTGATGGGTGGTGTTCCTTTTATGACTGAAACCCAAACCCAATCATGTATGTAATCAAGGTGTTTAAATAAAAAAAAAATTATGCATTAAAAAAAAAAAAAAAAAAAAAAAAGATCAGGCAAGGAGAGCCAGAGAATCCTCCTGCAGCCAGCAGCTTTTCACAGAAGGCCCCCTCACTCCTGTCCCTCAAGCTATTTATTCCCAACTCCACAGCGCCCCACCCGGAAGGGTTAGGTGGGGCAAAAGTCACAGAACAATCCTAAGGAAACACTTTTATATACAATTCCAAGAATCATCTTATGGAAACTTTTTCATATGCTACAATTCCCCCTTTTTTTGTAAAGAAACAATAAACAATAATAATGTACAGAAATAAATAATATTTTTAATTGTAAAAAGAATAACTAAGCAATTGTAAAAGAGTAGCTGTTTGCATAAGTGCATCACGGGAAAAAGTATAGAAAACATTTTTTTAGCCTAACACAGGGTGTTCAAAACCAGAAACAGATGTAAAGGAATCAACTACAAGCTCCAGAGTAGAATAAAATCTACAGCGTCCAAGATGATCAATTCCGAGTAAGTATTCCCTTGGAAAAGCAGAAGTCGAGTAAGAAATTCCAAGATTCAGGACCTAATAGGCCATGGGGAGCTCCCGGGGCAATCACAAAGCCCGAAAGTAATTCGGAGACAGAGATCCTTAGATGAGATGCTCACAAGGCTGCGTAGCAGGTGAGAAGACACACATTTTCCATTCCAGTTCAGTTTGAGCAGAAGAAAGCCCATCTTTGGAGGCAGTGAATTAGGCCCCTATTTCAAAGGAAGAGGCACACACACACACCCGCACAATGGGCGCCAAAGTAAAGAAGATCCATAGGTACTTGAATTCAATCCAAGATGAGTTCTAGTCCAGTCAGCAGTTCATAAGAGGTCCGAAAATGAAGAACCATGTACGGCCGATTATTAGGTGGGAGCTTAAGTTCAAAACCAAAACAAAATGCTTAAGGCAGAGAACCTCCCCGTGTAAATGAAAAAATTGAGGGTCTATCCAAAATGGATAAAACCTCCTTTTGCACCTGCTATTTTTTCCAATGATGCACCCATGCAAAAGGCCAAAATACCAGCCAGGATTACAATCTAGCAACTTATTTATGACAGTATCTAACCCCTAATCCAAAGCAACAAAAGTAAAACCTTAATGAAATACCATATCAATTTTGAGAATTAACAACTAAAATGTAAAAACATTAATTACAGTAATCAACAAAAGTGTGGAATCAAATATTGAGTGGGAGAAAATATTTGGACTCAACATGTCAGATAAAAGGCTGATATCTAGGATACACATAGGTTAACCACACAAAATCTAAAAACTCCATTCAAAATAGGGAGAGGTGGGGCTGGAGGGATAGCATAATGACAGGGCATTTGCCTTGCATGTGGCTGACCCAGGAGGACCCACTTTGATACCCAGCATCTCATATAGTCCCCCATCTTGCCAGGGGTGATTTCTGAGTGCAGAGCTAGGAGTAACCCCTGAACACTGTGGCCCAGAAACCAATCAATCAATCGATAAAGTTTAAAAAAATAATAGGGAGAGGAAATGAGCAAAACCTCTCTGAGGAAGATCAACAGATGGTCACAGGCACATGAAAAAAACGCTCATCATCACTTGTCATTAGGGAAAACCAAATCAAGACAACAATGAGATACCATCTTACACCAGTGAGGATGACACATATCAAAAATATTGGAAATAAATTGTGTTGGCAGGTAAGTGGCGAAAGGGAATTCTCATCCACTGTTTTTTTTTTAACTTTGTTGATTGATTGATTGATTGATTGGTTTTTGGATCACACCCAGAAGTGCTCAGGGATTACTCCTGGCTCTGACTCAGAAATTACCCCTGGCAGACTGGGGAACCATATTGGGATGCTGGAAATCAAACCGGGTCCTCCTGGGTCGACTGCATGCAAGGCAAATGCCCTACCACTGTGCTATCTCTCTGGCCCTTCTTATTCATTGTTGATGGGCATGCAGCCTATTCCAGCCTCTAAGGAAAACAGTTTGGAGGGTCCTCAATAAACTCAAAATTGAGCTGCCATATGGCCCAGCAATCCTGCTGTTAGGTATCTATCCCCAAGACAGAAAAGCTCTGATCCAAAAGGGTGTACGCACATCTCTATTCATCACAGCACTCAGTACAATAGCTAAGACTTGGAATTAACCTAGATGTCCAACAACAAACAAGTGGATCATTAAAATGTGGTACATATGTACAATGGAATACTACATAGCTGTAAAGAATGATGTAATCCTGCAATTCACTGCAACATGGATAGAACTGGAAGATACTATGTTAAATAAAGTAATCCAGAAGAAGGATAAGTACAGAATAATATCACTTATATGTGCCATTCAGAATAACTACAATGGTTTAAATGAGTGTTTTCAAGAGCATGCTAGGTTCTGGAGTATATATAGTAAAGAGAAAGAAAGAAATTGAGTGGGGGAGAAAAATGACAAATATAAAGTGACAGAGAACAGGGGCCTAGGAGTGTGTGGTGCATTGGTATTGTTAGGGAACAACAGAACAAAATACATGAGCCAGAGTCAACACCAATGAAATCATGAGACACAAACTTTAAAAAGTACCTTTTCACTGACAGAACTTTATAAGAAAAAACATCTAATCCCATCAAAAAATGGGGAGAAGAAATGAACACACACCTTGTCAAAGAAGAAATACAAATGAACAAAAGGCACATGAAAAAAATGCTCCACATCACTATTCATCAGAGAGATGCAAATCAAAACAACTATGAGGTACCATCTCACACCACAGAGATTGGCACACATCACAAAGAATGAGAACAAGCAGTACTGGCGGGGATGTGGAGAGAAAGGAACTCTTATTCACTGCTGGTGGAAATGCCATCTAGTCCAACCTTTATGGAAAGCGAGATTCCTCCAAAAACTGAAAATTGAGCTCCCATACAATCCAGCTATACCAATCCTAAGGATATACCTTAGGAACACGAAAATACAATACAAAAATTCCTTCCTCACACCTATATTCATTGCAGCACTATTTACAATAGCCAGACTCTGGAAACAACCAAGATGCCCTTCAACAGACGAATGGCTAAAGAAACTGTGGTACATATACACAATGGAATAGTATGCAGCCGTCAGGAGAGATGAAGTCATGAAATTTTCCTATGCATGGATGGACATGGAATCTATTATGCTGAGCAAAATAAGTCAGAGGGAGAGAGATAGACACAGAATAGTCTCACTCATCTATGGGTTTTAAGAAAAATAAAAGACATTTTTGCAATAATTCTCAGAGAAAAAAGAGAGGACTGGAAGGTCTAGCTCATGATATGAAGCTCACCACAAAGAGTGATGAGTGCTGTTAGAGAAATAAGTACATTGAGAACTATCATAACAATGCGAATGAATGAGGGAAGTAGAAAGCCTGTCTCGAGTACCGGTGAGAGGTGGGGTGGGGAGGAGGGAGATTTGGGACATTGGTGATGGGAATGTTGCACTGGTGAAGGGGGTTGATCTTTACATGACTGAAACCCAACTACAATCATATTTGTAATCGATATATAAAAATAAAAATAAAAAGGAATTTATAGATTAAAATAGAATAAAATAAAAAGTACCTGTTATTTTGGGGCGTGTGACATGAGATGGACTCTGGGAATATTGGTGGAGTGATTTACATTGATGGTGGGATTCATCCTGAAACACTATGTCTAAAACCCAACTATGAATAACTTTGGAAATCACAAATGTTTTAAATTAAAAAATTTAAATATCAATAAAATATTTTTCTTGGCTAAGAACAGAATGCGAACAAGTCATGTTTCTTAATTAAACAATATAGACATAGAAAAAGACACTATCAATACCTTCACATCCAAACTCCACCTCAAAATCACCACAAGACAAAAGAATTATTGATTGTTTTACAGATGAAAACATCGAGGCTGAGAAAGATCTTAAACTGGGTGCCCTGGGGCCGGGCGGTGGCGCTAAAGGTAAGGTGCCTGCTTTGCCTGCGCTAGCCTTGGACGGACCGCGGTTCGATCCCCCGGTGTCCCATATGGTCCCCCAAGCAAGGAGCAACTTCTGAGCACATAGCCAGGAGTAACCCCTGAGCGTTACTGGGTGTGGCCCAAAAACCAAAAAAAAAAAAAAAAACAAAAAAAACAAAAAACAAAAAACAAAAAACTGGGTGCCCTGCTGTGTTTAAGATATTTGGGATCCAATGAATTACTTGAGTTCATTTCTAAACTTTGACACTGACTTATATTTTCATAGAAAAAACGTGCATCATTTTTATGCACTTCAGGTTTTAAAAAATTTATTTGATTTTATACCCTGCTACTTTACTATGCAAGTCTATTATTTCTAGGACCTTTTTTTTTTTTTAAATAGTCTTTAGGGTTTTCTAATTATGGTTTCCTGCCAGCTGCTAATAGTGAGAACTTGATTTCTTATTTTCTTTTTTTTTGGTTTTTTTTTTTTTGTTTTTGTTTTGTTTTTGTTTTTGTTTTTGGGTCACACCCGGCAGTGCTCAGGGGTTACTCCTGGCTGTCTGCTCAGAAATAGCTCCTGGCAGGCACGGGGGACCATATGGGAAACCGGGATTCGAACCAACCACCTTTGGTCCTGGATCTGCTGCTTGCAAGGCAAACACTGCTGTGCTATCTCTCCGGGCCCGATTTCTTTTTCTTTTTCTTTTTTTTTTTTTTTTTGGTTTTTGGGCCACACCCGGTAACGCTCAAGGGTTACTCCTGGCTATGTGCTCAGAAGTTGCTCCTGGCTTGGGGGACCATATGGGACACCGGGGGATCGAACCGTGGTCCGTCCAAGGCTAGCACAGGCAAGGCAGGCACCTTACCTTTAGCGCCACCGCCCGGCCCCCCGATTTCTTATTTTCTTATCTGAATGCCCTTAATATCTTTTTCTTGCATTTTAGTTGGGTCACTGTGATTTGTGATGTTGTTGGTGTCGGTTTTTGTTTGTTTGTTTGTTTGTTTTTTGTTTTTTGGGGGGCCACACCTGTTTGATGCTCAGGGGTTACTCCTGGCTAAGCACTCAGAAATTGGCCCTGGTTTGGGGGGACCATATGGGATGCCAGGGGATCGAACCGCAGTCCTTCCTTGGCTAGCGTTTGCAAGGCAGACACCTTACCTCTAGTGCCACCTCACCGGTCCCATGGTGTCCTTTTTCATATACACAACTTCCTGTTCCTGTGTCACATGTTCCAGAGTTTTCCTCCACCATTGTCCTGGGGTCCTCTCCAATCTGCTCACCCTCCATAAGCTCTGGTCTACATTTAAATTTTTTTTAGCTTTAATACAGTTCTACCTAAAGTACACAGCTTTAATTTAATGAAGATACATTATTCTAAAACATAAAAATATTACTATTTCTAAGGAAAAATTTAAAATAAGAGATTCATTTAAATGATAGCCACGAAGAAAATACTTGGAATTAATAAGAGCAAAATGAATGGGCAAACTGAAGAATATTTTATTTATTTTGATTTTGGGGCCACACCCAGTGACACTCAGGAGTTACTCCTGGCTATGCACTCAGAAATCGCTCCTGGCTTGGGGGACCATATGAAACGCCAGGGGATCCAACCACAGTTTGTCCTAGGTTAGCGCATAGCAAGGCAAATGCCCCACCACTTGCGCCACCGCTCCAGCCATGTGTTTTTCTTTTTAGTTTTGGTTTTGTTTGGTTTGGGGCCATGCCTGGCAATGCTCAGGGATTATTCCTAGGTCTGCACTCAGAAATTATTCCTGATGGTGTTAAGGGGATCATATGGGATACTGAGATCAAGCCTGGAACAGCCACTAGCAAGACAAATACCCTACACGCTGTACTATGGCTCCAGTCCTGATGTTCAATGAACAAGTGTTTTATTATGGTTTAAGTAACAGGTTTGCAATAGTCTTCAAGTTTCTATATTGATGTCCAAGGTTATTGGACCCACTCATTCTCCCCCCACCAAAGTGCTCATGGCTCTCCCCAATACCTATGTCTACTCTGGTCTAACATTCCTTACATCCCAATCATTCATTCGTTGACTGACAGTTCCGGTCTCAGTGTTAGCAACAACCACGTGCTTGAGACTCTTCACCAAGTATACCATTTCCGCCAAGTACACTCTTTCTACCGAATATACCATTTCCACCAAATACAGTTTTTTAAGTATTACAATGGTTATCAAAAGACCCAATATTTCCATCTTTCATGATTATTTCATTTTATATAGGATAAATTTATTTTAACAATTCATTTTATCTCAATAATACTAGAATGATTATTAATCTAATTAATGATGATGAATCTAATCATGTATCTCAATACTACTAGAATAATTATTAATCTAAGGATTAATAACCTAAGGATTATTAACCTAACTAGGGGGTATCCCTGAGTGAAATAAGTTAGGAGGAGAGGAACTGACATAGGGTGGTTTCTCTCCATGTGGAACAGAGTCAAGAGGAGAGGGACTGACACAAGGTAATTTCTCTCACGTGAAACAGTGAAGTCAGTCAGGAAGAGATGGACTGATACAGGTGGTCTCTTTCATATGTGAGACAGTGAAGTCAGTCATGAGGAGAGAGACTGACACAGGGTGGTCTTCCTCACATGTGGTGAAGTCAGTCAGGAGGAGAGGGACTAATGCAGGATAATCTAGCTCACATGTGGGACAGAGTGACTTTTTTTTATTATTTAACAGACCTGTGCTTTTCTAGCACATTTACATCACTCCTGCTATTGGCCCAATCCACCCTTTCATCCAGCAACCAACAGCCATTTTTTGCCTCTTCTTTTATCAGTTATCAGTGTATATATTGAGTACCATATTAGAAGAAATAAATACATCACAATTATTAGCTTCCCTAGGGTAAATCATAATCCACAGGCTGGTAACACAAATATTTTCTCTCCACTTTTCATATTTATAGGCTCTTTCTAAGGGCCTATGAAGGTAACTTCAGCTAAAAGTCTACTTGGTTAATCACTTAAAGTACTATTTTTTTCCCCTTTGGCCATTCCCTTTGGAAATACATGGGCATTCTGTGGGAAACAGAAAATTAAAGTCTACATCTTCTCTTGTCTACCAACATTCCCTTTTGTCTCAATAAAGTAACAACTGTGTTCAGGCCCTGAGCTCTCTAAATTGGGTGGCCGAGTTTGAAGAACAATTGCTCTGTGTGCTGAATCACTGTATAAACACAGTTGTTTAAAAAATTAAGTCAAGAGTGAAAGGGTTAGTAGTCCTTTTCAAAGCATGAACTGAATACCAATATTTGAAGAGTCAAAAGAAAACAAAACTATACTATTAGCAGTTTTTACTTATTCGTTTTATATTCAATTTATCTTTTAAAACATGCTTTTACTAAAAAAATAAAATCCTTCAAAACTGTATAAGAAACATTTTATAACTAAACTGTACTTTTCCTAAGAAGCTACCATTTCTTTACTGATTTTTTTCCCTTCCTTCTTTTCTTTCCACTCTGTCCCAAAATTCTCTTTTCATATCTCTCTTTCTGGTTGACTCTATATTTCAGAGATTTTATATAACCATTCTGGCCCCTATAAAAATTACAGCTAGAATGTTTGAAGCCTCAGAGTTAAAATAGTATTTTGTTCTTTTCAATAGATCATAGTCCATATTCTAGGACACAAGTAGAACTGAAGACTCCAAAAGGAAATAACATCTCTATGTGAACTCAAAAATGTATTAGCTTTTTCCAATGGGAAAAAGCAACATAGATTGGAGCATGGAGAGACAGCACAGAATACAGGGAGTGTGCTTTGCATGAAGCCAACCCGGGTTCAATCCTGGCACTTCATATGAGATCTCCAACTCCACCAGGAGTGATTCCTGCATGGAGAGCCAGGAGTAAGTCTGGAGCACCACCAAAAAAGTAGTCCAGACAAAATAGCAACAAAAACCACTTAGATTTTTTTTATTAGATATGCATATACCTCTGAGCAGTTAGAGGACGAGAAAGGTTTGATCTTCAGTCTATGACGTCCGCATGGAATTTCTATATTAACATTACTCCAAAGACAAAGACCCAGTTTTAAATATGTCATTGGTTTACTGTTTTTCAACCTTTCTCCATCTGTAGCCCCTTCAGACCCTCTTTCCTTCCTGGGTCCCCCTCAATCTCAACTGATTGTTTTGTCCCTACACCATTTACATGAATACCCACATTACCCTCCCATCAAGAAGCATCCTACAGTTCTCAGGTCTTACATACTGGATATTGAGTTCCCATAGGATCCATCAATACCACTCATAGGGATATACCCTAGGAACACAAAAATACAACACAAAATTATGGGTATTGTAAATATTGCTGCAATGAACATAGGCATGCAGAGGTTATTTTTGTGTTCCTAGGGTATATCCCTATAAGTGGTATTAATGGATCCTATGGAAACTCAATATCCATATGTATATGGAAATATATTACACATGTATATGTATATTTCCATATGCATTGGACAGATTTAATGTAATGCCTCTAAGGATACCCATAACATTCCTCAAAGAAGTGAATTAGGGGCCAGCAGTGGTGCAGCCGTAGGGCTTTTGCCTTGCAAGTGGCTGACTGCGGTTCGATCCCCAATGTCCCATATGGTCCCCAAGCCAGGAGCAATTTCTGAGCACATAGCCAGGAGTAACCCCTGCGCATCACCGGGTGTGGCCCAAAAGCAAAAAAAAAAAGTAAACCAATCACTCCTGAAATTCATTTGGAACAATAAATGTCCAAGAATAGGTAAAGCAGCCCTTAGGAAAAAGAAGATTGAAGGCATCACTTTCTCCAACTTTAAATTGTATTACAGAGTAATAGTCTCTAAAATAGCATGGTACTGGAATAAAGACAGACCCTCAGATCAATGGAATAGACAGTATTCATAGAATGTTCCCCAGACATACAATCAATTAATCTTTGGTAAAGGGGCAAGAAAGGCAAAACAGAGCAAGAAAAGACTCTTCAACAAATGGTGTTGGGACAACTTGTCAGCCACATGCAAAAATGTGAACTTGAACCTCCGTATTACACCTTGCACAAAGATCAAATCCAAATGGATTAAAGACCTTGATATCAGACCTGGAACCATAAGGCATATAGAAGAACACGTAGGTAAAACAATCCATGACATTGAGACTAAAGGCATCTTCAAGGAGGGAACAGTACTGTCCAAACAAAAGGAAGCAGAGATAAACCGATGGAACTATATTAAGCTGAAAAGCTTCTGCACCTCAAAGGAAATAGTGCCTAGGATACAAAAGCCACCCAACAGAATGGTAGAAACTATTTACCCAATACCCATCAGTAAGTAAGGTGCTAATATATAAGATATACAAGTTACTGATAGAACTTAACAAGAAATAAACATCTAACCCCATCAAAAAATGGGGTGAAGAAGTGAACAGACACTTCCTCAAAGAAGAAATACAAAAAGGCACAGGGAAAAAAAATGCTTCACTACTCATCAGGAATATGAAAATCAAAACAACAATGAGCTCACTCCACAGATACTGGAACACAAAGAACAAGAACAATTAGTAATTAGTGCTGGCAAGAATATAGGGAGAAAGAAACTTTTTTTTTTTTTTTTTGGTTTATGGGTCACACCCGGCAGTGCTCAGGAGTTACTCCTGGCTCTGTGCTCAGAAATCACTCCTGGCAGACACAGGGGACCATCTGGCTGCCGGGATTTGAACCACCGTCTGTCAGGGATCAGCTGTGCGCAAGGCCAATGACCTACCATTATGCTATCTCTGCGGCCCCAGAAAGGAACTCTTATTCTCTGCTGGTGGAAATGCTGTCTAGTCCTTATGTTTTGTTTTGTTTTGTTTTGTGTTTGTTTATTTGATTGATTTTGGGTTACTCCTGGCACTGTGCTCAGAAATTACTTCTGGCAGGGGCCGAAGTGGTGGCACTGCGGTAAGGCATTTGCCTTGCATGCATTAACTTAGGATAGACTACGGTTGGATCCCCCAGCATCCCAAATGGTCCCCCAAGCCAGGAGCGATTTCTGAGTGCATAGCCAGGAGTAACCCCTGAGCTTCACCAGTGTGGTTCAAAAAAAGAAAAAAGAAAAAAAAATTACTCCTGGCAGTCTCAGAGGACCGGGGAAACAGAGGATGGAATTCAGGTTGGCTGTGTGCAAGGCAAATGCCTAACCGCTGTGCTATGGCTCCAGCCCTCCATTTTTCTCTTTTAGGACTAGAAAAGAATTATCTTCCTGAATCCCTTCAAGCAAGGCCATGCCATCTGACTAGGAATGGCTTTTAGCATGCATCACTTTTGACAGAAACATTTGAAAACTTATACATGGGGGGGAAAATATTGTCTTTTCTTAATATAAAAAGTGCTTGCTTGAATTTGATATTGATATTCATAAGAGAAACATGAATTGACTCCTGTTATGTCATTTACAATAATCAATTCCAGATGGACTGAAGATATTCGAAAATAGAACACAACATGTACTAATCTAAAGGAGGAGATGATAAATTGAACTATAAGAGTAAAAACTGTTGCTCAATGACATAAAAAAAAAAACCAACCCAGAAGTTATACAGATGGAGAACAGGCATGTGAAAAAATGTTCAGCATCAGTGGTTAACAAGGAGATGCAAATCAAAACCAGCAATAAATACCAGTGAGGATGGCGTGGCTAATCAGCGTTGATGGGGTTATGGTGAAAAAGAAACCCACATTCACTGTAGGTATGACTGTTGTCTGGTTTAGCCTTATGGCAAACAACATAAAGACATTTCAAAAAATTAAAACTTGGAGTGAGGAGGTGGTGCCAGCATGTACAGTGCATTCAAAGAGCCTTGGGCTCAGTCCCCAGCAGTGTACGGTTCACCAAGCATTAATCCATGGGTACCTCCAAAACAGAAACAAACAAACCAAAAAACCCTACAGTAACTAGCAACTGAACTCAACCCACCTGTTTAATGACAGATGAGTGAATACAGAAATTGTGGTTTTTATACACAATTCAATACTACTCAGCGAATAGTGCAGGGGGTAGAACATTTGCCTTGCAGTCAGCTGACCTGGGCTCAATTCCTGATACCCCTGTAATGGTCTCTGGGTCTGCCAGGAATAATCTCTGAGCATAGAACCAAAAATAACTCATAACTAGTGTCAGGCATGGTCCCCAAACAATCCAATAATATGTAAGCCACAAATAAAATAATAATAAAAAATTTAAAACAAAAATTTAAAACTACTACTTGACCATGTGAAATAAACTCTTACATTTTGATTCAACTTGAGTAGAACTGGGGGAGGGTGTCATGCTAAGGAAAATGAGTCATAAAAGTTAAGTCCTGGATGATCTTTCATTCACATATGAGAAATTAAAAGAAGTGAAGTAAATCAAGAGAATAGATATGGGCCAAGAGAAACCAACCCTGAGATTCACAGAACTGAAACCTCAGGCTGCCAAGCCAGCTCAGGGAAGAAAGGGCCTTGGGACAATAATGGAGAGTCACTATATTCTGGTGGTAGGAGTGGCACTGTATAAATAAAAATAGATAATTTCAGACCTGGCACTCCAATTAAAACTATTGTTCACCCAAATGCAATTAGATAGTAAAAAAAAAAAAAAAGAAGAAGACTCGCATTGAGAGAAAGTATTTGCCATGCATGCCTGAAAAATACTTGTATTTCATTTGTATTGACTTCCCACAAATTGATATGAAAAGTATTATCTAATAAAAGATGTAGATGAAACTCATACTTCTTAAAAAATGGCAAAAATAGGGGGCTGGGGGGTGGCGCTAAAGGTAAGGTGCTTGCCTTGTCTGCGCTAGCCTTGGATGGACCGCGGTTCGATCCCCGGTGTCCCATATGGTCCCCCAAGCCAGGAGCAACTTCTGAGCACATAGCCAGGAGTAACCCCCTGAGGATTACCGGGTGTGGCCCAAAAATCAAAAAAAAATGGCAAAAATAAAAATTAGACACACATAAAGTTCTCAATTTTTCAGGATTATGTTCATGCTGCTTATGAACCCTTAATACATGGACAGTTGATTTATGACAAAGAAACCAAAAGTAAAAGAGAGAAAAATCATTTTAATAAATGGTATTGGAGAAACAGGATAGCCACATGCAAAAAATGGAACTGAATTTCTATTTCATACCATGCACAAAAAATTAACTCAAAATTAATTAAAAACTTGGACTGAGAACCCAAAATATAAAAACACATTGAAGAAAACATAGGCAGAATATTTGGCTTAAAAAAAATCCACCAACTTCAGTGATGTCTGTAGGGATTCAACTGCAGTGGCAGGAACACAAAGACAAATGGGATTACATCAAAACAAAATTGCTTTTGCACTAAGTAAGAAATATCATCAAAATAGGTATTCATTAAATGGGGAAAAAATACATCTGACAAAGGGAATAGCCACGACAGACAAAGAACTCACAAACAACAACAAAACCAAACAAGTCCTTCAAAAATAATTGGAAGAGCCGAACAGATTCATCACTAAGGAAAACATACAGATGGCCAATGGGCACATGAAAAAAAAAATGCTCATTACCAATCATCAGGAAAATGCAAATCAGTACAACATTGAGATATCACTGACTTTATAGCAAAAAGACAAAAAAAAAAACAAAAAAACAAAACAAACAAGTTCTAGAAGAGTCTGTAGAGACTGTTGGTGGGAAAAGTAAAATGGGCCCAGCCCCAAATGGAAAACAATCTGGAGATCGTTCCAAATCTTAAAAAGTGCCACTATTCCTAGTTAACCTATTCAAAGGGTCATAAAACTTTTCATTCAAAAGATTTAAACACACCTAAATTCATTGCTATAAGGAAAAGAGAGTCACTTAATCCTCTGGTCAGCCAAAAGAATGTTACTGTCCTTTTAAGGATGGGAGATGTCAGTTACCAGAAACCCCGCCTCTTAGAATGCCATAGGATGACAGTTACTCCTGGGGATATAAAGCTCTGAGTTGAAGTGGGTGGAGTGGAAGAGATTCTACCACCACCACTCTTGTAGTATTGCTCCTGCTGGATGGTCACTGCTGATTCACTGGATGGTCACTGCTAGAGAAGCTGTTTACCAGCCTCCTGACTCCTGCAGCCTTTTGCCTTCTCTCCTGTTGCTCTAGGCTCTAACATTAACAGTTGCAGTGTTGTTTACTATCACCAAGATCTAGGAACAAACTAGGTGCATGATGACAGGTGAATAGATGAAAAGAATACAATGTGTATTTGTAGTACATATAAATACGGGCGTATGTGTATATATACACATATACAAACTTTGTACAAATGTTATTTCAAAACGAATTAAAGACTTGGATTTAGACCAAATGCATAAAAGACATTGATGAAATATAGGCATAACACTAAACATATTCTATAGATATAGTCATATCCCCATATATACACTAGACTAATACTGAACTATAAAATGAAACCTTGCCTGGGGGCCGGAGAGATAGCATGGAGGTAAGGCGTTTGCCTTTCATGCAGGAGGTCATCAGTTCGAATCCCGGCGTCCCATATGGTCCCCTGTGCCTGCCAGGAGCAATTTCTGAGCGTGAAGCCAGGAATAACCCCTGAGCACTGCCGGGTGTGACCCAAAAACCAAAAAAAAAAAAAAAAAAATGAAACCTTGCCTGATGTGAGCACATGGTTGGAACTAAAGGGGTCATGGTAAGGAAATGAATCAGTATGAGAAAGACCAAATATACCAGATGATCTCATTTCTGATGTGGAATAAAAGGAAACAAAGTGAGGAAACTCACAAAATTTTTATGAAAACAAACCTGGAGATTAATGGAAGTACTGAGGTGACCAAACTGGAAGCCCTAAGAGGTTTGGAAGGGATCCAACAGAAATTTCTGGAAAGATACTGGGCACTTTTGTGGGAGAGATGGTTAACACACAAACATTCAAAACAACAGCATACAGGCATGGAGAGAAATCAATCCAGCTGGGCTCATACTCTGCATATGTGTGGGCTGGGCTTGATCCAGGGGAGCTGCACTGTCCCCTGAACACCACTGAAAAAAAAAAAAAAAAAGGACTGACCTTTTAGCACAGAGCCAGGACTAGCCCTTGAACATCACCAAGTATGGTCTCCAAACCAAACAGAAATAAAATAATAACAAATAAAACCACCATCACATATCCGTTCACTGAATAAACAAGGTACAATGGGTCATAGGAGCATAGTGAGACAGGAGTGGAGGTCACTGTGGAAAGGGTGAGGGTCAGAGAGAGAAGAAGGGGGGTCACACCAGGGAAGGTGCAGGTAGGAACTGAATAGGAACTAACTGCTGCAGTATAGGCCCTACCCAGGCTGGCTGCTATGTGCTGTAGACTGTTTCTCAGACCCTGGTGAGCTCTACTTTCTAGTGTCTGATAAACACGGATCACAAGAACTGGTGGTAGACTTAGTGTTCCTGGATTACGGACATGGACACAGACATGACACACACATCACACACATTCACTCACACACAAACTTTCACAGATACACTCACATTCACTCATTCACACACACACACACACACACACACACACAGTCTTTCCACACCTCTGAAGGCCCTCAATGACTCACCACCACATAACTCAGGACACTCAAGCTGGCACATGATTGAAGTGACAAATTGGATCCAATCCTATGACAAGTATAATGAAGGTTCCTTGCCCTTGTCAAGGACCCCAAATCTCAAGCCAACCAGTAAAATTCATACAACATTTTTGGTATTTTTCTTTTGTCCCCACCCCCACTCTTTTCTTCATTGAAGCAAGATGAAGTTGCTAGGATGGGCATGTATTACTCTCCCTTCTACCTTCCATCTCCTTGCTTCTTCACCTCACTATTCTCTCCCTCTCACATCTCTTCTCTCATTGTATATAAAGGGAAAACTGTTTTAGTTCAGCACACAATTCGCCATCATCAATTTGTCAGCGGGAGGTAGAGGGGCTGTCCTGTAAAGAACCAGTGAGCAATTAGGCCTGGATCCTCCCAATGCCTCCAAACAGCCCAGTGGTGGAGTACAGAAAATCTAATGGAAAAAAGTTGTATAGAAGTCACAAGCTGGAGGCTGGAGAAATAGCACAGCAATAGGGGCATTTGCCTTGCGTGTAGAAGGACAGTGGTTCAAGTCCCGGTGTCCCATTGGTTCCCCCGAGCCTGCCAGGGAGCATTTCTGATCATATAGCCAGGAGTAACTCCTGAGCACTGCCAGGGTGACCCAAAAACAAAAACAAAAACAAACAAACAAACAAGATGTCACAAGTTCAGAGTGACAGAAAATAGATAACACAGAAGGATCAATTAGCACCTACCAGCACAGATCTTCAGACAATGACTTCAGCAATTTCACTATGAGTAGCACAATGATCACAGATTGACTTGTATTGATTTAGTTTTTCTTATTATTCCATTTCCACTTTGTCATAATAAGCAATATGAAGTAAATTTGTGCCTGTTAAGGGGGTGTTGGTTTACAACTTGAGTCTACCCAAAACAAAGATCATCCCAGGTTTCTTTTTATCTGTTTTGTTTACAACTTGGTTTTACCCAAAACAGGAGATTTTCATACTGAGCATGTATCAAGGCCATCCTGTGTAGGACTGGCTTAGGATAGGCCTTCTATCCTAACTTCCTGCCCAGGGTGGGGTCTCTGTACTCAATTACAAACTGTCAGTCTAAAAGGCAGCACTCTCTCTCTCTTGCTTGACACAGACTATTACTACTTGGCCACACATATGTCATTTTCAGCTTGTTTTGGATTATTTCCTGCAGCGACCCTTGCTCCAAACCCACTTTTCTTGGGTGGAAATATGGCGTTTGGGGCCATTACAAGGGGGCAAGATTGGAGGGGGACTACTAAGGAATATGGGGTAAAGAGCACACTGACGGTGGGATTGGTGTTGGGACATTTACTCCTCGAAACAACTGCATGGTGAATAATTTTGTAAATCATGGTGTTACAATAAAAATAAAAGAAACCAACTTTTTGACTCAAATATCCTCAAACATCTTAGTACTGGACACATCTCTTTTTCAACTTTGTGAAAATACTGGCAAAATTGCTATGTAAAATTGGGACTGTGCCATTGGATTATTTATATTTCCTTACATCCATGATAATATGATAAAAAGCACGTTAGCCTGATAAAGTAAAAAGATTGAAAGCACAAGAGTGGGACAAAACATAGAAATGTAATAGAATGTAAGGGCACTGCTAGTAAGACAGGAACCTGTACAATATGCTAGAAAGTGGCAGGATCTGTGCACACACACCAATTCAGCTCTGCCAACATACCCAATGGAACAAATACAGTCGTGAAGTCACAAAAGTGCTCATGAAAGTGTTTACCATAGCTGATGTCTAAAGTCATAGTCAAACACTGCCCCCAAAATCATTAGTCAAAAAATGTTAAAATATTCACTCACTGAAATATTATAAAAATAAAGAACTATACCTACAAACAATAATATGAATGTCACAGGCATTGTGGAGTGAAAGAAGTCAGCCAGGAGTCTATACTGTCTAATTCTAGGTATGCCTGAAGCTTAAGAACATGACCTTCACTGCTCACAGTCAGATCGGTAATTATTAACAAGAATAGTGAAGAATTGAACTTTCACCCTGCTTGAAAACAAAACTAGTAGGTCTGCCTGTTTAGTACCAAAAAAGGACTCTAAAGGATCAGAGAGAGAGGACAGTGCCTTGCACACAACCACCCCGGGTTCAATCCCAACAATTTCTATGGGTCCTCTGAGCACAACCTGGAGCAATTCCTGAGTTCAGAGCCTACATTGTCAATGTGAACCCAAAACAAAATAAAACAGAAGAGAAAAGAAAAGGAAAGAAAATAAAAGAACAAAAGAAAGAAGAAAAGTAAGGTAAAGAAACAGAAGCTAAAACTCAATAGCCCAGCATTAAGGCTTTCACTCGCTTCTTGAACCCTAATTCTTATTCCCCCAAATGAAGGGAGTCTTGTGATGGCTGCACACTCTGTGGGCATATTAGAAGGAGAATTCTAGATTTAGAGAACCTGAGTTCTTTTTAGTGGGCAGTAGGTATATATACCTTTATTTTAGGGACACATTATCTTGATCATACTAAACAGGAAAGAAGGGGCTGGAGCGATAGCACAGCAGTACAGCATTTGCCCTGCATGCGGCCAAACAGGAACAGTCCCAGGTTTGATCCCCGGCATCCTAGATGGATACCCTAAACCTACGAGGAGTGATTTCTGAGTGCAGAGCCAGGAGTGATCCCTGAGCACCACCAAAACCCCAAAAAACAACAAATAAATTAATTTTTTAAATTAAAAAAAATACACATGTAGGAAAGTTTTACTATTCTACATGTACATAGAAGTGCTTAAGAAGAAAAAATAAAAATAAACCCAAAGTACTTGAAGATACACCGCAAATAAAAAGGTCCTCTGGTGATGGATGTGGTATTGGAATTATGTGCATGAGAAATCATTATTTACAGTATTTCAAACCATAGAATCTCAATTTTTAAAAAAAAGGAAAAAATTAAAACACCCAAAGTAAGCAAATAAAAATGTTCAAAATTATCTTTTCTTTTTTTTTTTTTTTTGGATCTTTTATGCTAGAAACTACTGGTTAATTAAAAATGTATTTCCTATCTTTTGTGGGTAGGCCATGAATCCATATGAGAATCTAATAAAATCTCTTGCATGGTATATTTAAATGGTTAAATCCATTCCTAAGAATAATCTTAGTATGGGTCATAAACTTTTAACATTTCTAGTGTTCATATTCATTTTATCAATTCCAGTTTGCTAAATCAGAGTCATTCGACTATAAATAATTCATTAATTATGTGTTTAGATGGCTTATTTTCAGAGTTTAGACTTTCCAGCCAAATTAATGGTAAAATTCACATTTAGTTCTGTTGTTCAACAGAGTGATGCTATTCTGAGGATTGGCCCCATCATATATTTGTTTTTGAGACTGCCTGTATAATATATATAGCTTTTTTTTTTTTTTTTTTTTTTTTGGTTTTTGGGCCACACCCGTTTGATGCTCAGGGGTTACTCCTGGCTATGTGCTCAGAAATCGCCCCTGGCTTGGGGGGACCATATGGGACACCCGGGGATCGAACCTTGGTCCGTCCTACACTAGCGCTTGCAAAGCAGACACCTTACCTCTAGCGCCACCTTCCTGGCCCCGCTTTTTTTTTTTTTTTTTTTTTTGATTTTTGGGCCACACCCAGCGATGCTCAGGGGTTACTCCTGGCTGTCTGCTCAGAAATAGCTCCTGGCAGGCACGGGGGACCATATGGGACACCGGGATTCGAACCAACTACCTTTGGTCCTGGATCAGCTGCTTGCAAGGCAAACGCCGCTGTACTATCTCTCCGGGCCCCATAATATAGCTTTTATATACAAATTTTCTTGCAGTATATCACCTAATAATTAAGAATTTAAAAATAAATTTTAGGCCCACCTTTGGCACATTGAAGAGAAAAAGACTATCATTGAAATAGTCAAATTAACTGTAGTCATACTGAAATCACTTAGTTTGATTAACTTGATCAAAATCTTTCCATCTTATATACAGTCCAATTATCTGTGAGGTAATAATGATAATTTCAGATGAGACACAGTGGCGAGATCATAGACATATTAGGGTAACTCAGTTGCTATAAATTATTGCAGTTTTTTAACATTAATAATATAAAAAACATTGGGAGAACATTACTTGAAAACATCAGATGGATTAAATTATCTAGGACCTACTATAATTACTACAGGACAACTCATAATCATAAATTTTAAATTGCCTCTATATAGACGGATTGCCTAGAAGCACAAGAGAAATAGGAAATTCTGATTTCTAATAGAAAGTGGGCCCAAACTTCGAGATTAGTATGTCTCACCAAGACAGATGAGACTAGGAAAGACAGCAGGTGGTATTTTCAACTTTGTATAAACTAGAGACTGGAGCTGAATGATCTGATTTCATATGAATTATGCACTGTTATAAACTGGAACATTTGACTCAAGGCGGCTCTGCCTGAACTTTGGGTATTACTTGGAGAAAATCTTTTCATCCCAATGGTACAATTTTATTCAGACAGATCATTCTTAACTTGAATATTTACTTCCCTCTTAAATCTAAGTTTTCAGGGCCGGAGAGAGAGCACAGCGGTAAGGCATTTGCCTTAGACGCAGAAGGACGGTGGTTCGAATCCCGGCATCCCATATGGTCCCCTGTGCCTGCTAGGGGCGATTTCTGAGCATAGAGCCAGGAGTAACCCCTAAGCGCTGCTGGTGTGACCCAAAAAACAAAAACAAACAAAAAAAATCTAAGTTTTCTCTCTGTGCCTGTTTTCACTGTGTCCACTCATCTACATCATTATATTTCCAGGTCACTTTTCCTGAATCTGGTCTTTCTTGTCCATTCCCACTGATGACAAAGTGACCGTGTCCCTTTTTGAGACTAATTGTCAATTGCCTGCCTGCAGAAGCAAGCCCAAGCAGTCCATTTAAACTCCAGATCAGATTGACTTCTTTCTAATCCCCCTGAGGACGACTAGAGCCCACTCCCACACCTGTCCTTGCCATTCCTCCAACAGCCACATCTCGTCTCTGCTCAGACTCCTGCATCCCACATTCCCTTCCTCTCCTCCCTACCTCCCTACCTCCCACTACTCCTTCTAAATTCAACCCAAATGCCAGCTCCTTTGCATAACTCTGAAAACCAACCTTCATGCAAATTGACATTGAAGCCTGGTATTTAGAATGTTGGTCGTTTATCTATGAGTTGGTCACTGAATTTAAGGTATTCAAGGGCCAGGATTATCTTTTCATTCTTTTTTCTTTGATGATTGAAAATTCCTTATCCTCAAATAGCCTCCTGTCAAGGATAGGAGACTATGTACAGTGTGAAGATGCAAAAATAGTGCAATTATGGAGTGTTATGGAGGCATGAAAGGCTTCTATTATTGTAAAAGCTTTTATTTAAAGGTTATTTCCCTCTTCAGAGTAAAGATATATCTTTCTATCTATGTATCCTTAAGAATGACTATATTTAGCAAAAATAGGCACTCCAGATTACTTTAAAAATGTAAATAAAAGTGGTAGCACAGAGAAGTATGGCTTTGCATGTGGCTAACTCAGGACAGATGCAAGTTCAATCACCAGCATCCCATATGGTCCCCCGAGCCATGAGCAATTTCTGAGTGCAGAGCCAAGAATAATCCCTGAGAGTCGCAGGGTGTGGCCCACAAAACCAAAGGAAATACTTTTATAAATATGTACATATTTATAAATATGTAAATAAATTAAAATTTAAATAAAAGATTGCCACATTTTTTATTCTTCTGTGTAGTGTGAACTAGTAGATAAGTTCATTATGTATGTTTTTTTAAATCCAATTATTATATGATCAAAAAAATAACTGATTAATGAAAATTCATGAAAAAGTTAACAGTTTTTAGAGTTGAGGTTTTAGGTAAGTATCGATTGATAATGCTGCCCCAAAAGAAAGATTAAATGAAGACTTGAGTCTCCATTGACTATACCCTTCATACTTCTCAGGAAGAAAGATAAACAGATAAATGAGGTATTTAAATGCAATAATCGATCAAATTTAGTGAAAATGTCATTTGCTCCTTGCTCTGAAGACTTGTGCCTACTAAAGAGGAACAGGCTTTATTATAGCACTTCACAGTACTTTACTAATAGTTTTCATTTATTAATAAGATCTTACACATAACACATAACATAAATGTGCAAAGTATTTACATGCATTATTCTCTGGATTCTCCACTGACTCTATAAGGTGTTCATGCTCCATTTTGCAGTGGTGTGGCATGAGGCTCGATTGAAATTATATATTCAGCCACTCAAAAGTAAATCTAGGGGCTGGAGAGATAGCACAATGGTAAGGCACTTGCCTTGCATGCAGAAGGATGTTGGTTCAAATTCCAGCATCCCATATGGGTCCCCGAAAGCCTGCCGGGGTCTATTCTGAGCGTAGAGCCAGGAATAAACCCCTGAGCGCTGCTGGGTGTGACCCCAAAAAACAAACAAAACAAACAAACAAACAAAAAGTAAAGTCTAAATTTGAACCTAAGCCTGAAACTAGAATCTAATAACCATGTTTTGCTTTGTCAAAAAAAAAAAAAAAGGTTTTTTTTTTTTTTGCTTTTGGACCACACCTGGCAATACTCAGGGGTACTCCTGGGTTTGCACTCAGGAGTCACTCCTGGTGGTGCTCAGGGGTTTCATATGGAATGTCTGGAATCAAACCCAGGGGCTGTGTCACATGCAAGGGCCATGCTCTCCCTACTGTAATATCTCTCCAGATCCTGGAAACAGGAAGTTTTTGATCAGAATAATTTTCCAGGGATGAGAAAGAGGAAGAGAGAGAGGGAGAGAGGGAGAGAGGAAGAGTGTTCAAAGTCTGGAGCACATGCTTGGCAGCAGGAAACCCAAGTTTAACTCCCATCCTCTCCACCAAGCTCTACCAAGAGAGATCCCTAAAGCTGGGTGTAGCATCTGTATGACCCCCAATAAACAAAATTTTCCAAACAGTTTAGTTTTCTAAATCATATAAAATGCCTTAGCATTAAAAATATTTACTGATTTTGCTGCTTAATTTTGGAAGTGATGACAAAGGTTGGGTGCAAGCTCAAACATACTGATGCTGTATAATCGCATAAACCTTTTCCTTTAAACTTTGTAGACATTTTCATACATATTTGATATCTTATATTTGATTGATATTTCCAAGTCACCCACAAATGGATTTAGGATGCCAAGGCCTTTTAGGAGACATCTCTACTATTGTTTCCATGGCTTTGCCAAAGCCACCATGGAAGATAAGGCATTGATTCCGGTGTTTATCTGCTCCAGCAAGCTTTTTGTTTTCAGTGTAGAAGTAACCAGCAGCATTTGGAAAGCAGGAAAATGTCTCCAGGAAGGCCAAACAGCAGAGGTCTTTGAGGGTAGGGTGGGGAAGGGATGATGTCACTGTCTAGGCATCTCTGATCAACTCAGCCCCTGGAAGAGATCACAGCCAATCGGCACAGGGGAGGTCCCAAAACAGGATGGGAAGAGGAGGATAAGAAGAGGAAAATCTCTAGGAGAAATCACAGAGAAAGAGATAAGGAATAAAGAAATATTTAGCATTTTCATAAATCCCACAAGAGTTCTAGAACATTGGGAGAGACCTACCAGACAGTGATTTTCATTTCTAGCTTGCCTCCAAATCTAATTTTGGGACACCCAAGGGGAGGTTATAACCTCCCCATGGCTATTATTTATTACTCAGGATGGAGGGGAGGGTATGAACTGCAAAGTGTTGTTCTAATCCCTTTGAGCCTATAATGTCAAAGATGTGGCAGACACACACCTACGTACTGCATGTTTTCCTAATATTCAGAGATGTGGCTAAATTCTTTAGAGTAGAAGAAATGATTGAATAAAATATACCTCAAAAGGGTCATTGTGTTCACTGAGATAAGAGGAGAGGGATTTTTGCAGTTAGAAACAAAAGCAACATTTTTTTTTGTTTTTGTTTTTTTGGGGCCACACCCTTTTGATGCTCAGGGGTTACTCCTGGCTAAACACTCAGAAGTTGCCCTTGGCTTGGGGGTACATTATGGGACACGGGGGTGGGGGTGGGGGGGGGAATCGAACCGCCGTCCTTCCTTGGCTAGCGCTTGCAAGGCAGACACCTTACCTCTAGTGCCACCTCACCGGCCCCACAAAGCAACATTCTTATTATGACTCTGACTAATAGTATTGGAGATTGGACAATATAATTAATGAGAGAAAGCAACTACAGGCACAAGATTTAGAAAGGAAACAGAGCAATAACAATGTGTAGTTGTTATGGAAAAACAGGAGCTAGCCAACTTAACACCATAAGCAATAAGGAAATTCAGTAAAAAGTGAGAGAGAGAGAGAATTCCTAAGTTGTTATAGGTAAATTTCAGACAAACCAGCAAAGCAAACCAGAAGATGAAATAATGGAAACCTCCATATGTACTGGCAACAGGAAGTAATACCTATTTCTTGAACTTTAGAAATATTTAAGATTCATGAAGGCTGCCTTAACACATTCCCAAAAGATGCAAACATTTGGGCAATGAGACTGGCACAACAAGTTCCAGAGAGAAAGTCTCGGCAATGAGACTGGCACAACAAGTTCCAGAGAGAAAGTCTCAGTCACAGAAAAAAATCCCAAGATGAATTATAGACACCTACCATAAGCACAATAACAGAGTCAACAACTGAGAGAATATTAGGCAAGAGAATGAAACAAGCCAGTTTCAGTTCCTGAGGAGTTGAGAACTGAGGGTAAAGAGGGTTAAATAGGGAAAGATAATGGATCAGGATTGAGAGGGTGAGAGAATAGAAGGGATTTTGTAAGGTGGTGAATGGGGCAAGGGAGGGGGAGAAGGGATAATATATAATAGATCATATACAATATAAACAGGAATTATTTACAATACAGATTAGGCAAACATACAGGAGTCCACTGCATATACACTCACACCCACTTATAGACAGACATTAGAGATCTATTCATAGGTTGTAGATGGAGGCCTGGCCCTTATGGGATGGGTCAGAACTTAAAAATAAATAAATAAATAAATAAATAAATAAATAAATAAAAATAGATAAAAAAGAAAATAATAAATAAATAAATGGGGCCTGCACATTGGATGAAAAAGGTTTTCCAATTTCTAGACACTTCATCAATGGCAGGGGTGAACTTTGCTAAATGAAGCTATAGGGGTTAGATTGTGCATGGAGCATTTTAGGATAAACATAATATGGTAGTGACCACTCTACGAGGAATCTACCCTATGTAGTATCATCCACCATGTCTTATGCATCGAAGTTCCTTTCCTGAAAGGAAACTGACAGCTTGAACATTATGATATAATAGTAACGTAGCTTGGGCCCAGAAAGATAGCACAACGGCGTTTGCCTTGCAAGCAGCAGATCCAGGACCAAAGGTGGTTGGTTCGAATCCCGGTGTCCCATATGGTCCCCCGTGCCTGCCAGGAGCTATTTCTGAGCAGACAGCCAGGAGTAACCCCTGAGCACTGCCCAAAAACCAAAAAAAAAAAAAAAAAAAAAAAAAGTAACGTAGCTTGAATTGAAAAAGAAGAAAACAGGAGAAAAATAAAAAAAAATAATAATAATTTGCAAAAACATTCTCAATGTTTTTGTTACAGTGGGGCCTGTAACAAAAGTTTATGGTGTGCAGCTGCCTCTCTCAGTGGTCTCTATGGTCATAAGCTTTAGATCATAGTAGCAGACATAATCAAAAGGAAATAGATAAATTGGAGTATTTTGTCAAGACATTTTCATAATGAGCACTGTCTTTGGAGTCTAATATGATAGAGCACTGAATTGTGAAGTTAGCGTGTTCAACCTGTTATCTACAAAAACCTCTGTGGATGTAGAAGTTGAATTTGAATAATATGTATATTATTATACATAATAAAATTAAAGTACTAAGACATACTGACAATAAGCACTGCAGTGGGAGTCTCTGACTTCCAATCATAATCTGCACCTTATTCTGTGGATAAAAACAGAAGCCAGAGAGATAGCACAGAGGTAAGGCATTTGTCTTGCACTCAGCCGATTTAGGATGGACGGTGTTTCGAATCCCAGCATCCTATATGGTCCTCTGTGCCAACCAAGGAACAATTTCTGAGTGCACAGCTAGGAGTAGCCCCTGAATGCAGCCGGGTATAACCCAAAAAAACAAACAACCCCCCAAAAAAATTAGAAAATTATTATAGGCCTTTGTAGTCAGAGGTTGATTGAACACCTGTTCAATCTAAACAGCAGTTTATGTGGTTGCAAGTTTCTTTGTAGTATAAAAGAGACTAAAGACTTTTGTTTCTCCTCATCTACTTAATTTGTCCCATTCTAATCACTATACTCTGGCAACTATGATGTTTAGAGTATCTACCATTTAGACCATTGTGTTTGTGAAGTTATTCTAAATAACACATGTAAGTGATAGTCTGTATTCATTCTTCCTCTGGTTTACATCATTTAACATAATATATTCTAGTTTCATCCATGTTACTGCAAATTGCATGATTGTATCATTTCTTACCCCTATGTAGGATTCCACTGTGTAGATGTACCACATCTTCATGATCCATTCATCTGTTGTTGGCCATCTAGGATGATTCCAAGTCTTAGCTAGTGTACTGAGTGCTGCAATGAATAGTGGTGTGTATACATACTTTTCGATGAATGTCTTTCTATCTTGGGGATACCCTAGCGAGGGTTTTCTGGGTCATATGGCAGCTCAACTATAAGTTTATTGAGAACCCTCCATACTGTTTTCCATAGGGTTGGACTAGGCAGCATTCTCATCATCAGTGGATGAGAGTTCCTTTCTTACCACATCCCCGCCAACAGAGGTTGGTCCATTATTTTTGATGTGTGCCATCCTCACTGGTGTAAGGTGGTACCTCATTGTTGTCTTTATTTGGATTTCCCTAATGATGAGTGATGATGAACATGTTATCATGTGCCTATTGGCCATCTGTTGGTCTTCCTCAAAGAAGTGTCTGTTCATTTCTTCTCCCCATTTTTTTTTGTTTGTTTTTGGGCCACACCCGGCAGTGCTCAGGGGTGACTCCTGGCTGTCTGCTCAGAAATAGCTCCTGGCAGGCATGGGGAACCATATGGGACACCGGGATTCTAACCAACCACCTTTGGTCCTGGATCAGCTGCTTGCAAGGCAAATGCCGCTGTGCTATCTCTCCGGGCCCTCTTCTCCCCATTTAAAAAATTTTTTTTAGGTTTTGTGGAGCTAACTTTTGTGAGGGCAATGTATATCCAAGACATCAAAACTTCACCTGGTGTGTTGAGTGCAAAAAAATTTTTTTCCCATTCCATTAACTATCTTCTAATTTTAGCCCGTGTTTCTTTTGCCATACAGAGACTTTTTAGTTTGCTGTAGCCCCATTTATTTAGGTTTGATGCTATAGCTCTTGCCATTGCATCCTATCATCAAAGACTTTCTTGAGGTATAAATTTTGTAGTGTTCTGCCTATTTTCTTCAAAGAACTTTATAGCTTCAGGTCTGATTTCAAGGTCTTTAATCTATTTTGTGTTGACTTTTTGTATAAGGTGTGAGGTATGGATCAATCTTTAATTTCTTACAGGCAGTTATTCAGTTGTTCCACACCATTTGTTGAAGAGACTGTCTGTTCCATTTCAAGTTATTGGCTTTTTTTGTCAAATATAAGTTGACCATATATTTGGAGCTATGTCACTGTGTATTCTAATCTGACCCATTGATCTGAGACTCTGTCTTTGTTCCAATACCATGCTGGTTTGATCAATATGGCTTTGTAGTAAAGCTTCATGTTAAAGAGATGCCACCCAGTTTCTTGTTTTTCAATATGGATTTGGCTAACCTATGTCTTTTGTGACTCCACACAAACTTTATAATTGATTGTTCTAAGTCCTTAAAAAATGATGTCTGGGGGCCGGGCGGTGGCGCTCGAGGTAAGGTGCCTGCCTTACCTGCGCTAGCCTAGGAGACGGACCGCGGTTCGATCCCCCGGCGTCCCATATGGTCCCCCAAGCCAGGAGCGACTTCTGAGCGCATAGCCAGGAGTAACCCCTGAGCGTCACTGGGTGTGGCCCAAAAAAAAAAATGTCTGAATTTGAATAGGGATTGCAGTGAATCTATATAGAAGTTTAGGTAAGATGGTCATTTTGATGATGCTGAATCTTCCTACCCATGAGTATGTGATATTCCTTAGGTCCTCTTCAATTTCTTTCTGAATTGTTTTGAAGTTTTCATGGTAGAGGTCTTTCACCTCTCTTGTTAGGTTTATTCCTAGCTACTTGATACTTATTTAGATTCTATTTTATATAGGATGAACTCCTTTATCTCTTTCTCCTCTGCTTTGTTTTTGTATGAAAGATTGCTACTGTCTTTTGTGTATTGACTTTGTAGCTGGCCACTTTTCTAGGTTAGTTTATTGTTTCTAGGAGCTTTTCTGTGGACTCTAGTGTTTTCTATGTATATTATCATATCATCTGCAAATAGAGATAGTTTTACTTCCTCTTTACTTATTTGAATTCATTTGATTTTCTTCTCTTGTATTATTACAACTGCTAGGACTTCTAATTCTATGTTGAATAAGAGCGGAGACAGTGGACAGCCTTGCCTAGTGCCATACTTTAGTGGAAATGCTCTCAGCTTTTTGCCATTAAGGATAATGTTGGCTTTGGGGTTCTTAAAAATAGCTGTAACTATCTTGAGGAAGGTTCCTTCCAACCCTATTTTGTTGATTGTTTTCATCATGAATGGGTGTTGGATTTTGTCAAATGCCTTCTCTGCATCGATTGATGTGATCATGTAGTTTTTTGTCTTTCTTTTTGTTTATGTGGTGTATGATACTGATTGATTTGCGTATGTTGAACCATCCTTGCTTCTCTGGAATAAAAACCCACTTGGTCATGGTGTGTAATTTTTTTGATGTTGTGTTGAATTCGGTTTTGCTAAGATTTTGCTTAAGGACTTTTGCATTCCATGTTCATTGGTGAAATTTGAATCTGTAGTTTTCTTTATTGGTGGTATCTTTGTTAGCTTGGAAGTGAATGTGATATTAGCTTCATAAAAGAAACTTAGGAGGATTTCCTGTCTTTTCGATGTTTTGGAAGAGTCTGAGGCGATCAATAGTAGTAATTCTTCTCTAAATGTTTGATAGAATCACCAGTAAAAACCATCTGGTCCTGAACTTTTATTCTTGGGGAGCTTTCTTAATTACTGTTTCAATTTCCTTAGATATGATTTGCCTGTTTAGGCTTTTTACTTCCTCCTTATTAAGTCTCAGGAGATGATATTTTTTCCAGGAATCTGTCAATTTCTTCTGAGTTTCCTAACTTAACTGAATACAGTTGTTCACAATAAGCCCCCTCATGATGTCTTGCATTCCTTGAGGTTCTGTTGCAATCATCCTCAGCATTCCATTTGTGGATCCAATTTATTTGAGTGTTTTTCCCTTTTTTTTCCTCCTTGTGAGTCTTGCCAGTGGTTTGTATACTCTTATTCTTTTAAACAAAGCATCGCTCATGGTCCTTCATTGATTCTTTGTATTGTTTTCTTTGTTTCTATGTAGTTTATTTTATGTTCTGGTTTTTTATTATTTTCTTTTCTTTCTACTGTGTTTTGGTTCTTTTGCTGCCTGGTTTCCAGATACTTAAAGGTTGTCCCTTTAAACTGTTTGAATTTTTGTCCATTTTCCTTTCACTTATACTTAGGAATATTTTTCTTCCTTATATTTGCTTTGAAAAGAATTCATCTCTTTGTTTTTTTTGCTCAATTTGGATCACTGTATGCTGGGTGGTCCATTTGTTAAGGTCAATTTTATTTAGGTGTACTCTTTTTGCCTCTTGGATTTGTACAGTATCTCTTTCCTGAGAGTGGGAAAATTCTCTGCTATTATTTCCCTAACTACTTGTTCTTCCCCTTTCCTTTTTTCCTCCTCTTCTGTATTCCTAGTAGGTGTATTATTTCTTTTGCCTTTGTTCACTGAGTACCCTCATTTCCTTCCATTGTTTTGTCTTTAGTTTCTTTATTGATTTCTTTGTTGTTGTTGGCTTGTATTTTGTCTTCAAGTTCATCCATGAAATTCACTATGTTCGTAATTCTATTATGGCTTGTTAGCATGTTTTTTAGTTCTCTTAGGTCCATTTGTATGGATTCTCTCATCTTCTGATAGACTTCTTCTTTGAGTTGGTTGAATTGTTTGCCTATGGATTTCTTCATTTCTTTGGCTAGTGATTCCTTGTATTTCATTGCTAAGACATTAAATGCTGATTTTAGGTCCTCATCTATAGGGTTTATGCACTTTGGAGGACTTGGAAATTTCTCTCCATATCCCCAGCTGCTGGTGTTTTCCTTAGTTTTCCCATTGTTCTTTGCATTGGGTGGGTTGAATTGCTGAAGTTTCAGGGTGTTTGAAAAAAAAAGTGATCTGTTAAATTGTATAAGAGGTGGTTAAAGGTATATCTGTTTTGGGGTTTATTTATCCTAGGTAAGTGAGGTTGCCCAAGTATGAAAGAAATGTTGTACACAAGTTTGTTGATTTGTTCTTCTGGTTTTGGGGCTATATATTTTCTAAGGAAGAGAAATGTTAGGCCCATTCTGCCTAGAACTGTTTGGTATAAGGTGATGTATCTGTGAGGTTTTGGGGGCAGTGAATCAATGGGCTTTCTTTCCTGAGTGGGTGTGGGGCTTTTGTGATGGTGGCTGGGAGGTCCAGAGGCAGAAGGTGGGGAGGGGCCATTCTGCAGGTGCCTAATTTATGGGGTCACTGGGGGTCCCTTCGCCCCATCCCTGCCAAATGAGGGTCTGTGAGGATGGGGCTGGGGGGGGGTTGGGGCTGTTCTCACAAGCCTTTCTTTCCTGAGCAGGCTCGGGGCTTTAATGATGGCAGCTAGGAGGTCCAGAGGTAGAAGGGTGGGAAATTTTTCATTTTTTGAGGAATATACATATTGTGCTTTTTTTCCAGAAAGGTTGGACTAGATGGCATTCCCACCAGCAGTGACTGAGAGTTCCTTTCATCCCACATCCATGCCAACATTGGTTATTCTTGTTCTTTGTGATGTGTGCCAGTCTTTGGGGTGTGAGATGGTACATCATTGTTGGAAAACAGTTTCTTAACTCAAATGAAAAGTAAGTTCTCAAAATCTGGGAGAGGGGCAGAATGACAGTTACAGCAGAGAGGGCGTTTGTCTTGCTTGTGGCCAACCCAGGGTCAATCTCCAGCATCCTATGTAGTCCCACAGGCACTTCCAAGAATAATTTCTGAGTGAAGAGATAGGATTAACACCACCAGGTGTGACCCAAAACAAAGATAATTTTAATAGTCCTTAGCAACCAGATCGAAAAAATGATGAGAAAGATTTGTAAGTTATACAATCATATTGTTTGTTTTCAGGGGGTTGTTGGGGATGGCCACAATAAGCAGTGCTCAGGAGTCACTCCTGGCAGGATTTCTGGGAGACCAAATGTAGTTCAGAGGACCAAGTGAAGGTCAGTTGAGTGCAAGATAAGCATCCTACAACTGTACTATCTTTCCTTGCCCTTCATCATATAATCTTTGGAACTGTTATAAGTTAGAATGTTATAAAACAAAGTATACTATATTTAAAAAAAAGATTAACAAATTAGATTGGGCCATGGGATACATGTGAATGGGCACTATTAAAATTTATAACTATGTTGTGAAAAATTATCTCCCTATTCCAAGTCATTGGATTCTAATACCAGTGTTACATGATACCATCTCCCATACAAGCAAAGGTTGCCATGCTGGGAAATTAATGTGGATAAAATTAGTAAAAGTGGCCTTTTGCCTGAATCTTTAACTCAACTGGGTTAATTTATGATAGTATGCCTGGCTCAGCACCTTTGGTTCCCTTTCCCTCTAAACTCTGTCTATTCATTTGCTCCAACTTAGAGACACAGATCTTGTTCTGGGGCCAACTCTATCTTCAGCAGTAGAAGAAAACCCAAAAGTTCTTTAATCAAGATCTCCCTGTCTCTGTCCTGGTTTTGCTCCAGTCCATTGAGACTGTGTTCATGGCCTAAATCCCAATTTCCTTTACCTGATTCCTTACTATGAACAAGCCTTAGCCAGTAGTCCTACTATACAGAACAGAAAATCCAGGACTGGAGCTATATAGCACAGCAGTAGGGTGTTTGCCTTGCACAAGACCAACACAGGATGGGCCCTGGTTCAATTCCCAGCATTCCATATGGTCCCCGGAGCCTGCCAGGAGCTATTTCCAAATGCAGAGCCAGGAGTAATCCCTGAGCCCCACCGGATGTGACCCCAAAACAAACAAACAAAAAAACACAGAAAATTCTCAAAATATACAATATCAAATGCCCATGAGAATTTTACTTTGTAATTTTTAAATTTAAACTTAAATTTAATTAAATTAAAATTTTTTAATTTTAAATTTTAAATAACAGGCCATTTCCTATACAATTCAGAATATGACTGTTGTTAAGGTTATCATCCACTGTCCACACCATCTCCCATTTATTATTATAGCACCAATGATGGATGATGAGTTTATGTTTCTAATTCACGGGAGACAGTTTTGTCATTGGTTAAGAACCTGGTTCCTCTGGAGACACTGGTGGTGTGACGTGGACACCAGTGATGGGATGTGTTAGGACATCAAATGACTGAAACTCAACCATCAACAATAATTAAGTATCTTACAATGATTCAATAAAATATGTATAATATTTTAAAGAAAATATTTAAAAATTTTAAATAATTTTAAATGATTTTTAAAAAATATTTAAAAATTTTAAAGAAACATTTTTTAATGAAAAAAATTTTTAAAGAAAATCAGGTTCCTGTTTCTGAAAGCTAGTACATCTCTATGCAGTACTAGGACCTAAAAAAAAAGATTCTTAATGTCTACATTACTCAAGGACTCATTTCCAAGATGAAAATAAAAAAAGCACCTGCCTCACACATCATTCATAGAAAATAAATAGTTCTGGGGCCAGAGCAATAGCACAACAGGTAGGGAGTTTGCCTTGCACACAGCTGCCATGGGTTCAATCCTCAGTAATCCATATGGTCCCCTGAGCCTGCCAGGAGTAACTTTTGAGCGCATAACCAGGAGTACTCCCTCACCGCAACTGTGTGTGGCTCAAAAACAAACAAAAAATAAAATAAAATAAACAGTACTCTAATAAATAATGAGCATCTAATCAATAAAGTTGTTAAAATGATGGTTTTATCTACCCATCTATTCAAGTCCAGGTGATCATTATTCTGGTCTGTGCTTAATGCTAATTTTACTGCTTGATGCTACAGATATATTCATTTCTGATCTGCTTTCATTCTGGTTTTGTTTTTGTTTTGTTTTGTTTTGCTTTGTTTTTTGGGACACACCCGGCCGTGCTCAGGAGTTACTCATGGCTATCTGTTCAGAAATAGCTCCCATATGGGACACAGGGATTCGAACCAACCAGCTTAGGTCCTGGATCGGCTGCTTGCAAGGCAAACACCGCTGTACTATCTCTCCAGCCCCTAATTCTTGTATGTAGAATTCTCCATTTAAGATATACAGTATGGGGCCAGCGAGGTGGCACTAGAGGTAAGGTGTCTGCCTTGCAAGTGCTAGCCAAGGATCAGGACTGCGGTTCCATCCCCCGGCGTCCCATATGGTCCCCCCAAGCCAGGAGCAATTTTTGACCACTTAGCCAGGAGTAACCCCTGAGCATCAAATGGGTGTGGCCCGAAAAACCAAAACCAAAAAAAAAAAGATATACAGTAAATATCATTTTCCCCAGAAGAAAAATGCCCTTACCTTCTTCTTGATATCTATTCCTTGCAGCAATCTTTCTTTCAAAGAGGAAAGGACTCTTGCCCAACCAGCCCAAACCAGCAAACCAGTTCCATCTTCTAAGGGCATCTGGGAAATGCTGGTCTTACAACTACTGTCATCTCTGTCATCGTGGCAGCTGAAGGCTGGCTCTGCTCTCAGATGAAGTGTTTGTATGTTTTTCAAACTCAAGCCTGGGTGGCAGTAACTTGAGTACTGGCCTTCACTCTTCTTTTTTTTTGGGGGGGGGGGGCACACCTGGCAGTGCTCAGGGGTTACTCCTGGCTGTCTGCTCAGAAATAGCTCCTGGCAGGCACGGGGGACCATATGGGACACCGGGATTCGAACCAACCACCTTTGGTCCTGGATTGGCTGCTTGCAAGGCAAACACAGCTGTGCTATCTCTCCAGGCCCACCTTCACTCTTCTTAAAAGGCCATTTACATTCTCAGCCCTGATAGACTCAACTCTGTCTTACTAGGAGAAATCTGAAAATAAATATTCTCCCCTTCTCATTTTACTCATAAAGATTATTTATTACTCATGTGACATGTTTAGAAACATATTTCATAAGTCAAGTAAAGCAAGAGATGGTGATTTATCCCAAGCTTTATTTCTGGGGAAGGGTCATACCCAGCTGTACTAAGGGATAAAACCAGGGTAGGCCACATGTGTTAACTCTCTTACTCTTTATTCAAATGTTTAAAAAGAAGAATTAAACACAAATCCCAATCCCTCACCATTCAATACTTGGCCAAACTGCTCTATAGACACATATCAATATTAAGGTTAGATTAAAAACTGTATCTATCCTAGTGCCAATGACCCAGTTTGGACTTCTCAAGTGGCCAACTTCCATATTCAACATGTGCCTGCTGACACATGTGCCTTCAGAGTCCACACATCTTTTCCAAATAACAGTCTCACCCAATTCCATAAACTCAAGCAGCATTCTTGAATTTTTTCAACCTAACAAAAGCATTTATAAAAATTCAAACATGGCTTTAAAAAAACCTATATCATATTATATTTCTTTTGGGATCCAAATGAACCTGCTAGGATTAAACTGAGTAGTTGATAGGCTGTGTAATCCCTAAAGTCAGTTCTGGAAGTTCAGGACAATTTTTTGCAATTCACTTTTCTCATTATTGATCAATGCTGACTCACTCAGAGAGGAAATGGGATGAAAAGGGGTGCGGCTCCAGGCAAATCTAAAGCTGGGGAGAAACAGCCCATCCTGCCATCCAGAGCTCCCAGAGCTGAACTCTTCTTTCCTGCCTGCATTCTCCCTTCTGAGGATTCAATTAGGGGTCAAGCAGACAAATGCCCCTGCAACCTCACACCTGTGATAGGCCCTGATTATTATTTCTCAGGAGGGAAACCCGGAGTCCCCATGGCTGGCTAAAATGAGCTCTCCCTGCTCAAGAACCTGGCCCTGACATCCATACATCACTGTCAGTCTCACACTGTACACTCTTTGTCCTTCCAGGCGCTGTCCTTTACCACAGCCCACAGCCAGCAGTAACAACAGATTGTCTGTCAGAGAAAACTGGGGCCTCCCAAAAGCTCATAAAGGTTCCAGATACTTATTGCTTCTGAAAGATAAGAGTCAGACACAGAGCAGAGAATCAGCCTCTACTCACTTGCTCAGACAGTTTTGTGTTGTGGACCCAGAATGTGCAGTTGGCTGCCTCAAGGCATCATGTGGGTTGATGTTAACAATAAGGACTTGACCCAGGGCTTGTGCAGTGAGCACAAACAATTAAGACCTATGTGGTTGCAGAGGTCTCGTGTTCTCACAAACTTTTCCGGGTTCTCTCTAAGTGTGAAAGTTAAAGGAGCAAATGAACTGCTGTCAATTCTGAGAGTTTAACCAACACTAAATTAGCCCCTAGACCCTGGGGGTTTTCCTCAGTGAGTTTTGAACCCTGGTCCAGTTCCTTTAACCACCAGTATCCTCAGGAACATCTCCCTTCCCTGTGCTGGGTATTTAGAAAGTAATGCTTATTTTATTATTTGTCTCAGAAAGTTGTGAGGAGGAAAGAAATCTTTTAAGCAAGAAGCAAACAGGAATGCTACTAATTGAATAATCTCCATCATTGGGTCTAGTCCAGCACCAGCCAACCATAAAAGGGGTCCACTCCTTTAAATAATACCCTAATTGTGATTGTCTGGCTGAGTATATAATTTTCTCTTCCCACACCCCCAGGGAGAGGATGAGGTGGAGAGTTGATTGGCAGTTTGAAGAGACAGTTGAAGGAGCAAGTGGGTTGAACTGTTTCTAACCCTGATGACTTCTAGCTGCATCCTTTTACTTTTTTTACCTAGATCTCAATCTGACCTTACCCTGATCCCAAAACCATCTCTCCCTCTTTATCTCTCTCTTGACCTAGGGGTTTGTCATAGGCCCCTGGGCTTCTCTAATAAATAAGACTGAGATATTTGTCAGAGTCTTGCCTGCAAGGCCCCATAGACACATCTCCAGCAGCTCAGCTCTGACAACTGTGCCCTCTCATTAGCATGAAAAAATTAAAGTTTCACCTTCTTAGTTTCTTTAAGGATTGTCCAGGCTAAAAGGGAATAAAGTACCCACTTCATTCACACAATGTATAAAAGGAAAAAACAGAAGATAAAGAGGAAGGGGGCGTAAAATGTCTGCCCCAGAGGCAGGCAGGGGGAAGGGGGTTAGAAAATGGGGAGATTGGTGGCAGGAAATATGCACTGGTAAAGGGTGATGTACACTGTATAACTGAAACTCAATCCTTTGTAACCACATGTTTAAATAAAGCAATTAAAAAATAGATTTAAAAAAAAAAAAGGACTGTCCAGGATTAACTACGAATTTATCTTTGGAAAACCTAAGACAAAGTGAAATGGCTCCTGAAAACTTAGTGGTCCACAAGAACATGGGCCATGAAGTTAACTCTTGACACTGTCCCAGAAACCTGAAATAAACATGCAAGAAATTAGAAACCTGGCCACGTACAGTCAGACTATCACTCCTCATGGACTAAAAGAGAGAAATGCTATTACCAAAATGTGTTTTAAACCAACCTTGTACAACATTCATATACGTGAGATTTAAAGAACTGAAAATACAGGTTTGAAGAAAGAAGGACTCTACTGTTGGAAGAACATGTAAGATCCAACTTCTTGTTTTTTGTTGTTGGTTTTTTGTTTTGTTTTGTTTTTGTTTTTTTGGTTTTTGGGTCACACCCAGCAGTGTTCAGGTGTTACTCCTGGCTCTACCCTCGGAAATCGCTCCTGGTAGGCTGGGGAATCATATGGAACCACTATCCTTCTGCATACAATGCAAACACCTTACTTCCATGCTATCTCTCCAGCCCCAAGATCCAATTTCTTTCCTGCTCTCATCACAGTCTTCCCGGTCCCTTTTCTGGTCAGGCTCCCCCTGCTAGAGATGCCGAGATGTGCGGTTGTTCCCAACTGGACCAAGACCTTCTGAAGGCTTGCCACAGAGGTACACCTGGATCTTAGGTTCATTCCCATTTAGAATTACCTTAAGCACCAACCAGGCTTACGGAAAAGAATAAATTCAGCAACTGATTCACCAAGTTCTTTTGCATTTTGCTTAGGAAAAAGAAAGGCACATAATATTGCAGTGCTGGAGAGAATGACTCAACTAGCATCACATGCAGTTATTATTAAACAAAGCAGCAAGGCCACAACTGAGCTGTGTGTGATTAGTTTTTCTTCTTAATGAAAGCACAAAGACCTGTTTCTCATAGACTAATTGTCAGCAAGTTCTCTGATAATCCTACAGAACAGACCCATCCAAACTCATGGCCTCTACCACACATTTGTTCTCATGCTCTAGGGTCTGTATGTCATCTGATCTGTGATCTGTGATCTGTCTAGGCCAGCTGGGTTAAGTGGTTCTATTTCCCGCTGTGTTTTGGGCTCAGATCCATCCACCTTGTGCTGATTCTGAAACCTAGAGAAGCAGCCAATCAGGGAGAGGACATTTTCACAGCAAAACCAAACTGCACCATGCTTTATGTCACATTCAATAGCTCTGCATTGGCCAAACTCAGTCTCCAGGCTCAATCCAGCATCAGTGGGACAGGGCCAAGTAATAACCAAGATGGACCTAATCAGGAGTACTAATAATATTTTGGCTTGTTGAATGTCATTGCTTTACCTTACTCTATGGAGTTCAATACATAATTAATAAAACTCCAGAAAGGTCTTTAGATAATTAAGGAGGTGATTCTGAAGAGATGAGGTCCTTAATGGAGACAGTAATCTCTTGTATTCCAATTACAAAATAAATTGGGTAACCCTAGACTTCAGAAATTAATTTATAAGTTTTGAAAATAATTTCAAGCATGTTTTTAGTGTTTCAATTGAGCCAATCTCTACTCAAACTGCTATGCCAAACCATAAAAAGAAATCATAATAGAAGGTATGGGTCTTTACTATAATGTGAAGTTTACAAGTTCTTTTTAATTTTTAAGTACCTCTGAAAGACTGCTAATACCTCACTTATTTTGAAAACTGAAAAATAGGGGCCGGGCGGTGGCGCTGGAGGTAAGGTGCCTGCCTTGCCTGCGCTAGCCTAGGACGGACTGCGGTTCGATCCCCCGGCGTCCCATATGGTCCCCATATGTTGCCAGGAGCAACTTCTGAGCGCATAGCCAGGAGTAACCCCTGAGCGTCACAGGGTGTGGCCCAAAAACCAAAAAAAAAAAAAAAAAGAAAACTGAAAAATATAGTCAGATTGAGTTATAAAAAAAAATAAACTATTAGATTACCCAAAATGCTTTGAAGTTTAAATACTTTCAACACACTTAAAAATCTAGGTTGAGAAAATAGCAGACAATAAAAGTACAGTTGTCAAACAAGCACCAATCTGTTTTTAATTGTTTTATAAATTATTCAGTGCAAACTTAGAAAAATGATTTTAATTAAAAAGATTACACTTGGGTATTTATATTAAAAATATGCTGATCTAATATTTAAATCTCTGTGGTGATGATAACAGAAACAAAGAATTCTTTGCAACATAAAAAATAACTTTTAGGGCCCGGAGAGATAGCACAGCGGTGTTTGCCTTGCAAGCAGCCGATCCAGGACCAAAGGTGGTTGGTTCGAATCCCGGTGTCCCATATGGTCCCCCATGCCTGCCAGGAGCTATTTCTGAGCAGACAGCCAGGAATAACCCCTGAGCACTGCCGGGTGTGGCCCAAAAACCAAAAAAAAAAATAATAATAATAATAACTTTTAACATATAAATTGGCTTTTACAACACCATAGTTCTATAACTGGGGGCTCCTTAAAATGCAATGACATTAATATTCAGTTTAGATATTGGAAACAACTTAAACCTCTGGTCTTCATTGAGTGGGGGTCACACCCAGCTGCACTTGGGTTACTCCTGGCTCTGCACTCAGAAATCACTCCTGCCAGGCTCAGGGACCATATGGGATGTTGGGAATTGAACCTGGGTCTGCAGCATGCAAAGTAAACACCCTGTCCACTGTGCTATCACTCCAGCCTGGATACCAGCTACTTTTGTCAAATGTTAGAAACTAGAGTTATACCCAGGATTCACAGCCACTGCCATGTCAGCTCACTGGTCCAGCTCCAAAGATCCTTCAAGTCTCGGAGCATGTGGCTTCATATGCAGCCATGTGACACCTCCATATTTTTCAATATTGACATCCCAGTAGGAAGACACCAAAATTAGATGAGAAATTATCATTGGAGCCACTTAATCTCAACAAACCAGACCAACAACAAAGCATTCAACTAGCAACAAACAGCTTTATCAACCTTCAAACAATGATTGAATGACCCTATTGGGAGATGTGACAATTTTCACAAATGTTCTTTTAATGAAGTTTTTTCAATAATTCTATCACTGCTTTGTTGTAACAAGCAATAATAAGTAAATTATTTGTACGGACCGAAAGGTAATCTTGGGAGAGGGTGCAGAACAAGAGACAACAGTAGAGGAAATGTTATACTGGTGATAGGATTGGTGTTAGAACATTGAATGCCAGCAATAAATGTGTACTCTGGACAACTTTGTAAGCCACAGTGTTTAAATAAAGAAAAAAATTAAGTGTTAGAAACTATTGTGAAAAAGCTGGAACATTAAATATTAACTCTAATGAATACTGTATTGTTTTATTTTTTTCAAACCACTGCATACGTATTTATAAAAAATGATGAAGGGAAGAGTCAATGTTTATTTGAATAATTATTCAGGAAATCCAAATATGTTGCCAGAATTTGAAGATCCAAGTCAACAGTTTTGATTATGTTCTAATTGTGATAAAATATGCTCTTGTAACAGGCAAAAATTTATTTTGTTTTTCAGAAAGAGATTTGGAACTAATGCTCAAGAATAGGGTCCCTCTGGAAAATGACCGATGAATGGACATTTGGGGAAGTGGTACTTTTTTTTAAAGTTTTTTATTTAAACAAATTTATTATACTGTATTATTTTAAACTCTAATATGTTATCTTTTCTATTTCATTCATTATTCCTCTTTTCAAAAACCATAAGCAAATTAGGTTGTGAAAATAAAACTGAATGCTACAATCTTCATATCAATGATCTCCAGAAGCACTTATAATAGTTTTCTTCTTTTCTCTTAATCAACCTCTTCTAAATTTTCTAGAAGTTAATACTAAGTTCTTGTGGAGAAAATAAGTCAAAACACAACCACATATAAAAAGTTAAAGGAAAAAAAAGTTAAAGGAAGCTTCTATTAAAATCTGGTTATTTCTAAGTGATAGAATCAAAACTACTTTAGTGTTCTCCTTTACATAAACATTGTTGACTATTTTATAGAGGAGCATATTGTCTTTTAGCCAAAATAAACTGACTTATTAAACACATGTGTGTAGCTACATATTATACAGTTACTTTATAAAAGGAAATTTACTGACCCAATGGGCCAAGTGAGAGAAAAGGAACTGGCCTGAATCTCTTTGTTTAACACCCTGAGTGTCTGAGTCACAGAGACTATTTGTTAACAACCAGATATAAAGCTATTCTCTTTGAATTCTTTTCCAGGTTTCACTCCTATCTTGATGCAGCAATAAAATAGATAGTAAAGACTTGCAAAATAGCTCCAGTCCCTCTATTTAACTTTAAAGCACTGAATACATCCTACCCTTCTAGTCAAAGCTAGAAATTACTAGTCTTAAGATTGAGAAGAACAAGTGCTATCCTGCAAAACATAGGAAAATAGTAGCTATCGTTTAACTATATGAAACAAAGTGTAAGGAAGTAAAGTTGGTGTGACTGGAATTCATTTTATTATTAACTTATGAAGCCATGTAAAGATAAAATATAATTCATAATATATAAAAATTTGAAGATTATATGTTTTTGTTTTTGTTTTTGTTTTTTTGGTTTTTGGGTCACACCCGGCGGTGCTCAGGGGTTACTCCTGGCTGTCTGCTCAGAAATAGCTCCTGGCAGGCATGGGGGACCATATGGGACACCGGGATTGAACCAACCACCTTTGGTCCTGGATCGGCTGCTTGCAAGGCAAACACCACTGTGCTATCTCTCCGGGCCCTGAAGATTATATGTTAAAAAATTAAAAGGAAATTAAAAACCAGACAGTCGGAGTCAGAGCAGTGACGCAGTCAGTGGGGCGTTTGCCTTGCACATGGCTGACCTAGAATGGACTGTAGTATGATCCCCGGGCGTCCCATATGGTCCCCCCATGCGGTCCCCCCCAGCCAGGAGTAATTTCTGAGCTCAGAGCCAGGAGTAACCCCTGAGCATCACTGGGTGTGGCCCAAAAACAAAAACAAACAAAATACCCAGATAGTCATAGAACCAGGGACACAAACCAAAGCAAGGACTGTATACAGCAGATGCCATGCCCAGTCTTCTGCCCATCTCCCAACCCAGTTAAGGAGCCTAAAATGCTCAGAGGCTAAGTACAGCAGAGCTGGCAAGAATCAGAAAAATTCTGAGATGCTAGAAACAAATCTAAATTTTAAAAATTAGATCATGTCAAACCCAGTTATCAGATTTTTCAATATGATGCTACATTCTTCTTTAAGATTGGATCTAGAATTTAAATTTTACAAAATTATTTAAATAGAAATTAGGATTTAGAATCCAATTTTTTTCACCATGAATATATGGCTGGATACTATTTTTCAAAAAAAAAAAAAAACAAGATTGAAGAATGCAATTCAATATAGTCCAGATTTGTGGTACTCAATGCTTTATTTGTTTTATGACAATCTTTACTAAAGAAATTGAAAGGGCAGTTTGCATCTTTTGGATGGACCCACACCATGTCATATGCCACAAGAGCTTCATGTAACTTGCATATAGGACTGAGTTTATACCAAAATTCTTCAGAGAAAGATTGTAGTGCCTTACAAGGTCTTAAGGTCCAAATAAAGTAGTGGTCAAATAAATTTGTTTGTTTGTTTGTTTGTTTGTTTTGGTTTTTGGGTCACACCCAGCAGTGCTTAGGGGTTACTCCTGGCTGCCTTCTTGAAATAGCTCCTGGCAGGCACGGGGGACCATATGGGACACCGGGATTCGAACCAACCACCTTTGGTCCTGGATTGGCTGCTTGCAAGGCAAACACTGCTGTGCTATCTCTCCGGGCCCCGTCAAATAAATTTGTACCAACTTATCTCTTTATTGTAAATAAGTATGATTGTAAATATGAAAAACAAGAGTTGTTCTATACCTGACCACAGCATGATACATGATGCCTATTAATTTAGATCTCAACCATGCTACCATTCCATTCAAGTGATAGAGCTTTACAGAGCTGTCAAGTGAGACACCCTGATATACTCTTCTAGAAGCTATCAGAGCTTTGTAGATAATGAGTTGGTAAACCTCACCACTTCCAGTGAGAACCCTAAAGGTACTGATAACCCACTGATGGAAAAAGGCATACATTCAGTATCACAAAAATACAAATACAATAGATGGGTCACAGGATTAGACTTGTAGTTACATCTTTCTAATATAAGCCACCATATGAATAGCTATTCCAACAAAGGGGTGAAAGCCAGTAATATATCATTAATAATACTGATTTGGGACCCAACCAGCATTTCTTTTTTTTTTCCAAATTATAGTTCAGGAGACATGAACTATAATTATGTTGTTTTATAATTTTATGTACACCCTTTCTCTACCTCGTCATGAGACCCTCCTTACTTTACTCCTAACCCAATTTTATTTTGATTTTATTTTTATTAATATATTTATTTAATCACTATGATTAGAGATTTCTCCTAAGTAGAAGTCATTCCATTGGATCCATGTTGACTTGAAATTAATTTGAATTGTATTAGTTTTATACTCCTATTACATTAAATGTGTAGCATTTGTTTTGGTTTTACTTAGTATGATTTATAAGCAATTTAATTACATGGTGTCTCATGCATGTTGATATAAGCAGCACTATCACTAATGTCCATACTACTAAAACAATTTCAGAAGACACTGGAAGTTCAGAGTATTTCTCTTTCTTCAAGTGAGTAGGTTGTTTCTCTCTCAACTGAGGAACTTTGCTCTGTGACATACATGAGTCTCATGACAGATTTAAGAGAAAAGGAGTACAGTGCCATGTTCTCTTAAATTCTGCTTCTAGACTTCAAGGTCTGTTTTTGGTGTTTTTCTGCTCTATTTCATTCCCCAATTTCAAGCTCATGTTGCAGAGGGTGGATGTGGAACTGGCAGGAACCACTGGGCACATTCACTGGAGGAAAGGGCAGGAGGTCTTTTAGGTGTCACCACACTGACTGAAATGACTTCAAGTGCTGGCCAAGGTGTAAGTGCCTGAAGAAACATGATGTCTCACTGCCTCTCTACACGATAGGCATAAATATTTGCCAATAAAGGAACAGCCATTTCCAGGGGGTTGTTCTCAACCCATCTTATTCTAGTCCATTTTCAATAAAATGTGTGAAAACAATTCTTTGAAGCAGTTATCTTATTTGCATAGGAAATACTTTGCAAGACTGTGCTTTGAGATTTAGGTGTTCTGTTTTGTTTTGTTTTTTTTTGTTTGTTTGTTTTTGGGCCACACCCGGCTGTGCTCAGGGGTTACTCCTGGCTGTCTGCTCAGAAATAGCTCCTGGCAAGCACGGGGGGCCATATGGGACACCGGGATTCGAACCAACCACCTTTGGTCCTGGATCGGCTGCTTGCAAGGCAAACGCCGCTGAGCTATCTCTCCGGGCCCGAGATTTAGGTGTTCTAACATTACTTATAAGTATAAATGTTCTTGGGACTAACCTCTGGGGGAGGTTTCCTAAATACTAAAAAAATTCTAAATGATGTAAACAATAAATTTAAATTTTCCACAGAAAATGGGAATGGATGACTTCTATCTTCTTTCCATAAATATCACTATTAACTCTAGATTAACCTGAATAAAATCAGGATTAAAATAAGATATATACTAGAAAGGAGTGTCAAATGCATATCAATCAATATCATATGCATATGCATATGCAACAATATCAAATTCACAAAATTAATCTCTTACCTCCCCCAACAAAATGTCATCTTTTGATTAAGAAAACAATTTTTTTTAATTTCTGGGTGGTATCAATCTAGAAGCCAACAAACATTCCAAGCTTCATTCTTAAAAACTGATGAAATACATCTGCAAAAGTAAACATCTTGAAAAAATCCCGCCTGTCAAAAAAATAAAAAGTAAAACTTGTTTTTGTCATTTCTTCAATATGTTAACTAAAGACAAATCAAAGTAAAAGCTAGTAACAGCTTTTAAGTTAAATTAGGGACTGACTTAATAAACATATATTCCCTAAATACACACACAGCCTGACAAATATATTCCTAAATACCACATGCAAGTGACAATTTTTTCTTATTTTTCTCTAAACCCTGGGAGGGAAAACCCTCCCTTTTTTTCCTCAGACTAAACAAAAATTGTTATCAGAGGTTGTGTAATAAGTTAAGTCAATCACTAAGCCACTATTTCCATTTGCATTACTGCAACAAAGAGGCTTCAGAGCTAAGATAATCATTTGTTTTGTCCTGCTATACTGAACAAAATTAATTTTCTGCTCAACCTAGGGAGGTCACAGGATACTGACCCAGTGGAAAGTTATGGGGAAGTCAAACACAATACACACAAACACATAAACACATATGCACACACATACATACAATCCTTCCACTCACCATTCCAGGATTTAAAAGATCTATTGTAATATAACCTGAGGGGGAAAATACCATAAATAGTATTTAATAAATTGAAAATAAGAAATCCTACATGAATATTTCTTCCTTTTTCCTTTTTTTTTTTTTTTTGTTTGGTTTTGGGTCATATCTGGAAGCGTTCAGAGGCCATTCATGGCTCTGCACTCAGAAATTGCTCCTGGCAGGCTCAGGGGACCATATGGGATGCCGGGAATTGAACCAGAGTCCGTCCTGTGCTGGTCACATGCAAGGCAAACACCGTACTGCTGTGCTATCTCTCCAGCCCAAAAATAAGTTTCTTACTAGCATTAGAATCAGAATCAAGAACAAAAGGGAAAAAGGAAAAGGATAAGCCACTTTAGGGGAAAAATATATATTTATATATTCACTTATAACATAAATAAGTATTATATTTTTAAATATGATAACACCCTATAGTATTTAGTATGTAAATACTAAATATATAATATAGTATTTATCTTGTTTATATTAATAAATAAAATGATATTATTTATTATAATATCACATATGTTAAATATGTATACATTTAGCATGGAATTTGAGATGTAACTCAGCAGTAGAATTGCTTGTCTCTCTTGCATGATGCCCCAGGTTTAACTCCTGCAATACAAGTAGCATATTATAGGGTCAGAGGGACAATAGGGGGATTAAGGCTCTTGCTTTGCCATAACCAGAGATTTCAATTCAGTCAACAGCACCACTGGGAATAATCCTTGAGCCCAGAGCCAGAGAAAGCCCTGAGCACTGCTGGGTGTGGCCTGAGTCTAAACAATTTTTTAAATCATATTGGATATGTGAATTGAAATCCAGAAGACACAGATTGAGAAATCACAGATGAAAATGAGAATTGGTGACTGGTGGGCACAATCTGAGAGCCTCCCGCTGGCCAATGGCAAAGCAAGCATCCATGTCCTTGACCCATGAGCTCACACACATGTCAAGAACGAAGTGCAGAGACAGTTTATGGATCACAGATCTGTGTGAGGTCCTGAGATGTTCTAAGTTGTGGCCATATCAGGATTCCTGAAATTCCACAGGATACCAAGCCAAGCAGCCTTTTCTTTCGAAAGCACATTTGGCCTTTATTCTATGTATGTGTTCAAGATTATTTAATATTGAATGTACAAAAGAACTTGAAAATGACATTTCAAAGAATGAACCAAACAGGGCAATTACCACAGTTTGAACAACAACCAAAAAAAAAAAAGTCACGAGGCAGACCAGGGAGATGGCCCAGGGTTGGGAGTGCTTGCTGTGTGCATAAAGCCCTACTGAAGCCCAGCCCAGCACCTACTAGCTACGTTCCTCCACAATGGTGTTTCATTAAAAAAAAAAAAATCAATTAATAGATTCCATGTGAGGAAGAGTAGTGTGTAGGCTTTGGTTGGTCAGGCAACAGGCTGATGGCTGGCAGGTAAATACTGAGACCTAAGTTCAGAGGAGGGAGGAAGACCTCCTGCCTTCTTCCAGGCCCTAAGATGTGGGGGGGGCGGGTCACTGGCCTGACTCCAGGGATAAACTTCAAGCACCTGTTGGCATTAAAGGTCTTGCAATACTTCTTTCTGAACCCTCTTAGCAGCCCCATCTCTCATTTTATTCTTCAGCTGCCCAAGAAAGTTAAAGCAGACTGAGCACAGAGTTAGAAACAAGATGCCCTAAGTGATTTTTTTCTTTTTTTTTTCTGGTCATGCCTCTGTATTTTATTCAGAAGCCACTAATATATACAAGATAAATACATGCAGTATTGTTAAGGTGAGAGGGTAACGAACAGGAACAAAGGTGGGAGATGGAGCCACTGCTTGCAGCCAGTCCTATACTCCTGTTAATTTTAGGATTAAGATTAAGATTCACTAACCTGACCATTGTATTACTTGCAGTGAACTTTAGATTGACAAAATTTTATGACGTGAGCTGGCACATGCTCCCCTTCAGCCTTGAGGACCTTCTCATTAACTACCCAGAAACTACTACTTCATGCTAATGATGATTTAGTAACTATACACCCCCCACAACTCAGACCTCAAGCAGATACCACTGAGTGTCTTAGCTCTAGCCCTCTCTCTCCTCCGGCCCTATTCTCTCCCTATAGACCCTAATCTCTGACCCCAAGAGCCCCTGATGTCATTGTTTTATTGCCACCCCTATGATTCTGTCCCCAATGATATGGTGCAGAAGGAACCCTGGGAGGGGAGCGACAGAAACCCAAGATAAATTTGTCCCAGGAGAGGCTGTCCTTCCTTCTTCTCAAGAAGAACCAGGCTGGGGCCGGAGAGATAGCATGGAGATAAGGCATTTGCCTTGCACGCAGAAGGTCTGTGGTTCAAATCCCGGCATTCCATATGGTCCCTCGAGCCTGCCAGGAGCAATTTCTGAGCCTGGAGCCAGGAGTAACCCCTGAGCGCTGCCGGGTGTGACCCAAAAACCAAAAAAATAAAAGAAAAATAAAAGAAATAAAAAGAAGAACCAGGCTGCAGGTCCCTGGCTTGCTTAGTGGGTGGGTGCCCCAGATACACTGTTCTGACTCTGCCTTGTTGCAGGAAATTGCCAATTTTGGGATCCAGACCCAACTCACCAGCCTGTATCTCTTACTGCAGTCAAGCTGATATGTTTTATTATGAAAAAATTGGAGCGAAGATCTGTTGTTGCAGGTAGTGGACCCCTCTGGCATGCTAACTGCGGACTAGTGTGCTTTTCTGGCTCTTATTTGAATCAGTTAATGTATTGGGGCAAGTTTTTTTTTCCTTTTTAGGCTTCAGAAGGAAGCTGCAGAAGTAACCCAACAGCGGAGCAAAAGAAGCCAAAGACAATTTTTTCCAGGAGAGCCTCTTCCCCAGTCTTCCTTTCCCACCATTTGGCCTTGATCCCCCTGCTCCTAACTTTCAACCCTCCCCTCTTTCTCCCACATCCTGATATTCTAGTTACATAATTTCTCATTGTCTTATTCCATTTCCAGTGGATGTCCTCTCCCTCACCCCCCAACCGACCCCACCATCACCCTCACACCCTCTCCATGCAACTGAATTTCCTGTGTTCCATTCCAGGGCCATGGTGACAAACTATACAGTCGCAATGCTTTGGAAAATTTATTACAAGACAGAAGAGCTCTTGGACAGCTCAAACCCTTGCCAGAAAGTCCTGGCTCGAAGTGTCTATGCGCAGGTAAAAGCTGGGTGGTATTTTGTACTCAACTGCACATTGGCTAGAGCTGAAACAACCCAAAAAAAAAAAAAAAAAAGCATTCAATAAGTCGTTTCTAAGGGGCTGGAGTGGTGGTATAAGCAGTAGGGCATTTGCATTACACGTGCTGATGTAGGACTGACTAGGGTTCGATCCCCCTGTGACCCATATGGTCGCCCAAGCCAAGAGTGATTTCTGAGTGCATATCCAGAAGTAACTCCAAAGCATCACCAGGTATGGCCCAAAAACCAAAAAAAAAAAAAAAAGTCTCTTAAAAAGAACTGACTACAACTGAGTCATCAAAAATAGGGTTCCATCCCTTGCACCTCTGGTGCCTACCTTCAAATAGTAGCAGGAAGGATATAGCAATAGTACATTGGATTGAGTACTTGTCTTACACATGACTAACCTGGATTTGATTCCATAAGGCACCCTGAGTGATTAAGCCCTGAGCACCACCTGGTATGCCCAACAACCAAAAGAAAGAAAGAAATGAATAAATAAATAAATAGAATGGTAGCAGAGTACTAGAGAGAGTACAGGGTAAGATGTGTGGCTTGCATATAAATTGACCTTAGTTTGATCCAATCCCTGGCATCATATGGCCTACTGAGCATCATCAGGTACAAGCATGGATGCCCTCTCAAGCCGATGATCTGTGGTACTGGAGGCTCCTCAGAATCACTAATGTGGTCGAGGTCATCCATGACACAACAGGTCCTGAGTAGCACTGCATCAAGATCAGATGCCCTAGCACTGGCCCAGTTGGCTAAGAATCTCCAGGAGAGTCCTCGGGTTCTCTTGAGCAATGTTTGGAAAGCACCTCACCACCCACCCAAATAACAAGGCCTCTTGCACTCAAGGGACTAGCAACATGTCTGCTCACAAGGCGATCTGAGAATTTCAGCATCTACTGATAACATCAGGCCCAATTAGCATCCCCCACAAGTCCTTATCACCTAGGTGTATCATACCCCTGAGTATCATTCCCCCAACTGCTTTGTGAATTTCTCTGCCATCACCCTGAAAATCTTTTTTTTTTTTTGGTTTTTGGGCCACACCCGGCAGTGCTCAGGGGTTACTCCTGGCTGTCTGCTCAGAAATAGCTCCTGGCAGGCACGGGGGACCATATGGGACACCGGGATTCGAACCAACCACCTTTGGTCCTGAATCGGCTGTTTGCAAGGCAAACACCGCTGTGCTATCTCTCCGGACCCACCCTGAAAATCTTTAGACCCACCGGTCGTAGGGGCTGAAGGAGCCGGGCCCAGCCAAGAAAGGCCTCACCAGTCTCCCCTACCAACACTAGGACTCTATATTAAAACAAGTAATTTTCTCAGTTTTTTTTTTTTGTCATGCCTGTCAGATACTTCTCAAACCAGCAGAGGGAAAATGCCACCACGGTTGGCAAAGAAGGCCAAATTCCTGAGTTCCTATCTTCACAGAACTGAAAAATCCTTCCAACATTTACTTTATTGAACAACTTAGTGGAACTGAAGGGCCTTTTCCAGGGACAAACCTACATCACAGCACTGCCTTTGCAACAGGCACTGTCTTCTCTGGCAACATCCTGGATTCCCTCCAGGCCACAGCCTTCTACAATTATGTCTCGAATTACTTGAGATATTGGTAACAGTAGAAATCAGTTCTACAGAATAAGGAATCAGTGATGTAATCACATTCTGATAAGGACAAGGAAAAGTCCCAGGAGCCAATGCACAGTAGCACACCTCTAACTGGAAGAATAAGGTGTAAACTGAGGTTCCTGCCCTTAAAGAAAGCCTTATCAACAATAGAGCCCAAAACATTTGAATAATTATTCTGTGGCTCATAAGATAAGTTAGGAATTATGTGCCTTGGCCTATATCGTCTTATGGATGAAGAAGATCAATAAGATGAACAAAAAAGGCCCCCAATGATTTTAAGCTGCTAATATCGAATCTTGTGTTCCGTGCCATTCCTTTCAGTCTTAAGGCGAATCTATCTTGAGTTTACATGAATATGTAAATCCAGTATCAAAGTCAACAGACCTTATCAATGACATGTGAAGTTACAGGTGACTTGGGATCATCATACTCACTGCCAAATACAAAATTTCAAGACTTTTCTTCAAAACCTAATATATGCAAGTAATATTTACACAGAATGGCAAACTATAGCCCAGACACATAGATAAAGGTAAGAAAGCGACCTACTTTCTCAAGCATGATCAGGAGTGACCCTTCAACCCAAAGTCAAGAATAAGTTCTGAACAGTGCCAGTTATGGCTCAAAATTAGTGTTCTCATATATTTAAAAAATTATCTTTTTTTTTGTTTTGGTTTGGTTTTTGGACCTCACTCGGGCAATGCAGTGCCTGAAATGAAAGACACTGCTCCTCCCCTCCCGATTTGATTCCTGTCCCTTAACCCGAGGCTGCTTCTTGTTTTGGGAACCCTGCTCAGAAAGGCTCTGGTTTCTTTCCAGAGTGGATCATGGAGTGTGCTGACCATGGGCATGTGAAGGGATGAAGAAGGGACATGTCCTGCTCTGTGAAAGCATCTGGCCTGTGCTTGGTTCTTGGTCTAGTGTAGATAAACAGTCACTCTCATCCTCTACCTATTCTCTTTGCAAATGCATCCAAGGACTCCAGGCAGTCAGGATGCAGGGATTAGATGACAAAGACTTTCTTCTCCCTTCACTGAATGGCCAATGTGTCCTGTTCCACCTGGCTCATTAGCAGAAGGAACAGGATGTGGCCTCATGGCCTGGAGAAGCCATGCCTGCTCCTGCAGAAACCCAGGACATCTCAGAGAGAGAAAGCATGTCCTTCAGAAACACAGACCCTGCAGCCCAAGGGACTGTGCAATGAAATGCCTGAAATGAAAGGCCCTTCTCTCCCCTTCCTCATTTGTTTGCTATCTCTCTGGCCCCCTAAGTGAATTTTCTAGTGGAAAGTCCACATTACCAAGCAGGACATAATCCCTCACCTAATTCTAGCTAGGGTCAGGCCTTTCTGGGAAATTCGTCCAGTATAGGACTTCCTAGTCAGCATCAGTGAGTTAATTCACCAAACAGATGTTTTTGTCCCCTACAGGAAGGTAGATTTGCTCAAATAGTTTTTTCCATTCATGGTTTCTTTATTCTACCTCCTTTATACTACTGAAAACCTTTCTAGTGACTCTAAGACCACCTTTCAATTTGTAGGTAAGATGATGCCCTATTCATAATTCATTTAATAAAGCCAATTATATATTTTAAACAAATACAACAATATTTTTAAAATGTATTAATATATAAAGGCCTATCATCTCCATGATTATCACCTTTATTAAATGACTAATATTCAGTAAGTACCTAAAATGTTCTAGACATAAGATTTGGTTATGAACATGTTGGAAAAAATATAGTCTTAACACTGATCTCTCAAAATGGAGACACAGATTTAACAAATAATTTAAAAAGGATAATCATGAATGTTGATCAATCTTAGATATATACAGCATAATAAAATAGAAAAAACAAAGTCTGGGGCCAGGAAGGTGGCGCTAGAGGTAAGGTGCAAGCGATAGCATAGGACAGACTGCGGTTCGATCCCCCGGCGTCCCATATGGTCCCCCCAAGCCAGGGGTGATTTCTGAGCACATAGCCAGGGGTAACCCCTGAGCGTCAAACGGGTGTGGCCCAAAAACCAAAGCCGAAAACAAAAAAAAAAAGAAAAAGAAAAAGAAAAAACAAAGTCCAGCGCTAGGTTGGAATGATTGGGGATAGATAGTCCTATTAAGAGTAATAAGAGGAACCATGGAGATTGTACAGGGGTAAGGTATTTGCCTTGCACGCGCCAACACAGGACAGACCCCAGTTCAATTCCCAGCATCCCATATGGTACCCTGAGCCTGCCAAGAGCAATTTCTGAGCACAGAGTTAGGAGTAACCCCTGAGCATTGCTGGGTGTGACCCCAAAAATAACAAAACAAAACAAAAAAAGAGTTTTAAGAGTTTAAAATAGATTTTTTTTTCTCCCAGCAGGAAGATATTTAGTTTGCAAGAAACAGAATTTCATTTACAACCATAAAAAATATCACAAAGAGGCCTGAGCTGAAGTATGAAATATGAAGATGTTGTAGGGAGCAAACACTTGCTAATGTATTTTTAAGGGGATTACTGTTAATTCATCTTTAAGGGGTGATGACACCCCACTGTAATGGCAATTGGACTGGGACACGCCCCTTTGTAATGGCCAACAGCCTGAGGTATATAAGGAGAAGCCTAGCAGTTGGGAAGGGATGGGGGTCAAAGAGGAGAGCTTTCAGGGGCCAGGCTGGGCTTAATAGGCATCATAAGCAGCATATGCAAGATCTAATTTTCTCTTCCCCTCTGTATGAAATACAGCAGAAAGGCCCCGGAGCTACAGGCCTTCTCCTCCTGGCTTTCTCTCTCTCTCTCTCTCTCTCTCTCTCTCTCTCTCTCTCTCTCTCTCTCTCTCTCTCTCTCTCTCTCTCTCACACACACACACACACACACACACACACACACACACACACACACACACACACACTGCTTATTCTGTTTTGGGTCGCTACAGATACTAATAATATATCGACTCTATACCATACTAGGAGACACCAGAAAAAGCAAAAGGCGTTATTTGAAATTGTAAGCATCAGTATGTCAAAGCACAGAGGATACCATTTTATCTTCCAAGTGTCTTTTAATTCACTGATTATAAATCCAACAGATATCACTAATTATACCCTTCATACACTGACAGGAAACCTAATTAAACAAAAATATAACATGCTTTGGATAGAAACACTTTTTTTTTATTGTTGGATAGAAACACTTTAAAAACAAAGGACTTGAAAAAAAATATTCTAACCTAATGAGAAAACAATTCAAAGTCTATCTCTAAACACAGCCAGAAATGACAATAAATAACAGAGCTAAATTGCAGTTCCTGACATATTCTTGCAATTTACAATATCATCTGCCATAAATACTTAAGAAAATTATTTGCTTGCGAATAATTAACAATGACATCTTGAACCCTAGATCACTTCTTGAAGAAGATAAGTGCCTTCAAGATTAGGAGGGTTTGGGGCTGGAGAGATAGCATGAAGGTAAGGCATTTTCCTTGCATGCAGAAGGTCAGTGGTTAGAATCCTGGCATCGTATATGGTCCCCTGAGCCTGCCAGGAGCGATTTCTGAGCTTAGAGCTAGGAGTAACCCCTGAGTGCGGCCTGGTATGACCCAAAAACAAAAACAAACAAACAAACAAAAAAGATTAGGAGGGTTTAATAAAAATGTGTCCAGTGTCTGGTATAAGCAACAGAGAAGTCAGGCATGCAGACCTCCCTCAAAGGTAAGCTCACATTTCAAAAGCATCAACTTAGGGTTTCGGAGCCATAGCACAGCAGGGAGAGTAATTGCCTTGCACACAGTCAACTCAGGCTCGATCCCAGTATTCCATATGGTCCCCTGAGCCCACAAGAGTGATTCCTGAGTACAGAGCCAAGAGTAAGTAACCCCTGAGCACTTTCAGATGTGGCCAAAAAAAAAAAAAAAAAAAAAAACAACAAAAACCAATTTAATCCTAAGAATGAAACAATGCATCAGATCCAGGTAGAATCCAGCAATTTCTGTCCTGCTGTTAAACAACTAAAATCTCATAAATAAATATACTCTAAAAACTTCTGCTTGGTTAGCCCATTACTCAGAAATATAATATTGGGAGTCGGAGAGATAGCATGGAAGTAGGGCATTTGCCTTGCATGCAGAAGGACAGTGGTTTGAATCCCGGCATCCCATTTGGTCCCCCGAGCCTGCCAGGAGTGATTTCTGAGCATAGAGCCAGGAATAACCCCTGAGCGCTGCCGGGTGTGACCCAAAAAACAAAAAACCAAGCAAAAAAAAAAAAAAAAAGATATATATATAAATAATTATTGGCCAGTACTTAACCTTAAAGCAAAGTCTGTAACACATATATGTATAAATTTAACTGCAGGTAAATATCCTTGACCCAATTATGTGAGAGACTTCGGTAAATCTATGTACATTAAATTTCTAATAAAGGAGAAGACTTAAAAATAACAGGAGTTAGGAGGTAAATTAATTAGGAATTACAGCAAGTAGGCAATAATTGCCTTGCATTAAGCTGACATGAATTTAATCCCTGGCATCGCATATGGTCCCTCAAGCCCACTAGGAGTGATCCCTGAGTGTAGAGCCAGGAGTGAGCCCTGAGCACCACGAGGTGTGGCCCAAAAGCAAACGAACAAAAGCTCTTCAGGAATTAAAGGAGAATTTCAGGAAAAGGCATTAAGAAGAGGAAAATTATCTGGACATGGCTGAAAAGGAAGACTAGTGAGATTAAGTCAGTTCAAACAGAGTGCTGTGGGGAGCCTGGTCCCACCATGTCCTGAGCCCTTTGGGAAATGAACATCCCCAGCAACAACTGTGACATACTGCTGGTTTGTAAAGAGAGGAGGACTCTGGCCAAGGAGAGGTGAACAATACAGTGGTCACGGTTTGTGGAAAAGAGGGCAAAGAGGAAACGGGAGAGGGCAGAAGAAAGGAGAGAAGAGAGGGTGGGAGGGGAAGAAGGGAGAGGAGAAGGTAACCGAGCAGGCTCAGAAGGAACAAAGACCAGAACAGAGAAGAATCAGCCCATCCCTCACGTGATTTCTGCTCCCTCCCAGAGTCCCTTCCTGCTGGTCCTGATATGTTGCTTTTCCTCCGGTTCCTCAGCCATGGACTCTCACCATATAGATCATGTCTACTTAGGGAGAGCAAATATCATACTTACAAAGGTAAAAAAAAAAAAGTATTACAGAACCACAGGAAAAGGAAAATATTAGT